>NC_056742.1:43492638-43542638 GCF_019279795.1 Protopterus annectens | reverse complement strand
ACACACACACACACACACACACACACACACATATATATACATAAATATATAACAGCTACAAACACATGCAATCTGAGGGTCATGCTGCTGCACCCTAGAAGTCTAAATCTGAAAATGCACTCACTGGAAGTATTCCTTAAAATGGGGAACAATGACATCTGTGCTGTAACAGAGACCTGGTTAAAGGCAGCAGGAAGCACCCCTGCACTACCAGCCTATAACTCATTCCACACCTTTTGGCTGCAGAATTTGGACTGAAGCTCCAAAGCTGGTGGTATTTTCATATTCATTAAGGATGCACACACTTCCAAAGTGGTAGACCAATATTATGCATTACAGATCCTGCAGACGTAGCTAACATTGGGTAACAATGGTTCAGGTTGTAGCCTGCTATAGGTCTCAAAACATGTCTCATGACTCACACTCCATGACCCTAAACACCTTGGAGAATATTAGTGTCCAACCTAACACTCTCATACTGGTTAACTTCAACTACCCCCAGCATTAACTGGGAAAGCTACTTATGTACTGATGCACATGCCCACATCGACCTGGTCCTTGCTAACATTGGTGACTGTTACTGTACACCAATAGTCAACTCCTCCCCTGTTATATCTGAACACAAATCAATCACCTTTTACACAGGTAACCACCATGAAAAACCTTTTTAAAGCTAATTATGGCCTCCTAATAACAGAGGTGGCTAACCTTATGGCAGACATGCAAATGGAGACTAGTTGCATGACTGCTGAATAAACAACAATGCACTATGAACACATACACAAATGCATCGATACCACCATACCAAATAGAACCAGGATCCTCACCTTCAAAAAAAAGAATCCAATGTGTTGGTCCCCAGCCATAAAGAAACTGTATAACAGAAAGAAGGAACTGGTATGGAATAAGGTGAAGTCCCAAGACTGGAAAAAAAACCCTTATCAGCCTCATTTAAAAGTTGAGATCCCTCATGAAATACTACAACGTTAGCTGTGAAAACAGAATCAGAGCACATAGTACAGGCAACCACAAGGCCTCATACAGTTATGTAAAAAATCGCCACGGCAATAACAAGATTTGCTTTGAGCTGCTAGACAATGGTACCTCCTAGACTGAGCCAACAAATATTGCCAATATACTGGCTGACATATTGAGTGCAAAGTTTACCCCTCCCCCCAAAGGACCAATCACAATACCAGTACACTGCCAGGCACCCAGTATTACTGCTGCACAGGTTAAAGCACCACTGTCCAAGGCCAAGAATACAGCTTCTATTGGACCTGACAATATCCCTGGCTGTGTTCTACATGAACTACTGAGTGACCTGGCACCTCACCTATGTGCTGTGTTCAAGCACAGCCTCACCTCAGGCTTTGTCCCTACTGAATTGTGCATTGCTACAGTCACCCCTCTCCACAAATGAGGTGCAACTACAGACCCTGGGAAATACTGCCCTAACTGACCGACAAGTCCGTTATGCAAAGCTATGGGAATGCATCATCATGCAACTAATAAACAGGATGTCTTCCTCACAAGTAAGGGAAAGGGCCAACACCCACATGGAGAACTCAATTATAGGATTGTGTTGCTATGACATTGGCTATTGGAAGAACTACACAGACGCTCAGCATGCAATTAGCAAGTGGGGAACACTAATAGGTGCACAAGCCATCATCAGGTCATGAGCATCACCTACAAAAGCCGTGCTGCAATCTATTCAAACCAGCACTGTCTCTGTAGTGCATAGAGAGAGAGAGAGAGAGAGAGAGAAAACAATTAAACATAAACTGGAAAAGAGAAGGAATAAAAAATAAAAGGTAGTGGAACATGTAAGCATGCAATTGAATGTAGTACTTGGTCTGTAATAATGGGAAATATAATTTGGAAGAATATATGTCCCAACAAGACTTGCTCTACTAATGTCCTGCTGAACAGCTGCTATGGCCATAGCATCGTCCCTCTCTGCAGTGGAAGAGATCACAGATATACCTCTCAACTGCACAGATCTTCACAGAATGTCAAGAATTTCCCATCATATGTTTTTGTATGTTCCTCCTGAAATCTGTACTTTTCTGGCAAATAGCTGAGGACTGAAGTCCTCAAGTAATGGCAAACACTTGAGTTTAAAACTCCACATCCTTAAGAATATTCACAGTGATGCAAAATGTATCATTCTACAAACTTCCTAACTTTGTAACAGGAATATTTAAAGTTTGTCCCTATTTATCCCCTCATAATATTAGGATATGTCCAGATGTGATGCTCTAAGAGGTTGTAAGGTAGGATCACAGCTCAGGAGCCTGACTCACCCTGGGAAAGGACAGTTCACATATGACAAGCACTGGGGTGTCAGTCAAACAGTTGTGACCGTGCCACTGCTAGGCCAGTTAATGTGATGTTGTCCATATCCATATGTTACCTGTGAATATGAGTATGACACATGTTTGTCTTGTAAATCTAAGAGACCTATATATGGCATGTGCATAGTAAAATACTGTTGCAGACGTGTGTTGAACTGCATGTGATATATTGAATTAATAACATTCAACTGTACAGTGTTCTGCTGGACATTAAGCACATTTGTGACTGATATCTGTGGTTACATGAGCATATACCTGTGTTATGTCAGTCAAATCATTGGCAAGTCTGTGAGCAATGACAATGTAACATAATAGCCTACTGTTATGACTGTTGGACATTGTCCAGGTTATCACAGTGATGTCAAAGCCTACTGTGCAATCAACTTACTAATGTATTGTGCAGCTATATTAATACAGTATCAGTACTGATGTCCCCTTTGTCACCCATTTGTGTGTGCCATTGTCCAGACGTACTGCTATGACAGGTTGAGAAATATGATTGAGCAGCTAGACTGTAAATACTGTGTGCCATACTAGCATAGAACAGAAATGTATACCAGGTATCCCCTGAGCATATGTATATATGAGTATGTTCAGCTGGAAGGCACAAAACTAATCACATGGGTTTCAAGCAGTCAGGTACATAGGTTGTGCATGTTGCACATGTATGTAATATTAGTGTCAGTGCATACAACAGACACACATGTGTACAGCTACTGGTTGTTGCATTCCCCTGACACTGATATGGGTACTTGAGTAGGCATGATTATCAGGTAGTACTCGGAGAAGTGTCCAACTGTGTTATGACCCTCTGTCCATGCCTACCAATAACAGCGATATCAACACCAATATACAGAGCATATCGCAAGTGTACACACCCCTGTTGGAATGCAAGGTTTCTGTGCTGTATGACAATGAAACCACAGAAAATCATTTCATAATGTTTCTCATTTTGAATGTGACCCCTAACCTGTACAATTCCATTGAAAAACAATCAAAGGTGTTTCTAGGAAAGTGAGCAACAATTGCCAAGTGAAGATGTGCCATGATGTTAAAATCCAAATCAAGATGAAGTAATGCTGTAACCATCTCAAGAGGCGCATACACAACATATCAGTTTAAGGGCGTGCACACTCATTCAACTGGCTTATTGTACTGAATATTATGTCCATATGCTTTCACAGACCAGATTGTTATGTTTTCAATTGAATTGTACAGGCTATAGGTCACATTAAAGGTGGGAATTGTTTTGAAATGAGTTATTGTGGTGTCATGTTTCATTTAAATTAACAAACCTAATAAAAAAGAGAGTACCTTAGACTGGATACTCATTAACAAAGTGAAATAAACTTACAAAGTAGGAACCCTGCCAGATGATGTAAGTGATCATTCATTGACCTACATCACAAGAGAAAAGAAAGACTTTCCAAATCTCCCCATCTTTAGGATAGCATGCTCTACCAAACACTTTAACGCAGAATTATTTCAAACTGAGCTCAGAGCATGCAACTGGAACCCTTTAAAATCCCTTCCACTTGAAGAGGCTGTAAAGTATTTTAACACTACTTTCTTATCTATTCTTGATCAGCATGCTCCTAAACGTTCCATCAGAATGAAGTCCAACACAGCCCCATGGCTCTCGAATGAAACTAGAAATCAAATTCTGCTTAGGAATAAAGTCTGGGCCAAATGGAGATCTAATAGAAATAACTCTGATCATCTCCATTTTAGGCAGCTTAGAAATAGTACAAAAAAGCCAATGCTTACAGACAAAAAAAACTACTACTGCAAACTTCAACAAACTCATCAAAATATTCCACAAAAGTTCTGGTCTTGCATAAATAACCTCCTTTCCCCAGGTAACTCCCGAACACCCACTCCACTTGATGCAGATCCAAATACTCCCCATCAGACTGCCAATACCTTTAACTCTTTCTTCACTGAGACTATACAATCTCTAGCTAGGCAACTTATCTCTGATAACTCCAGCCTTCCCATCAACTTACCACACTCTTCCTCGAAATTCATACTACAACCCATTTCTACTTCTCTCATCTACAAATTTATTCATAAACTTAAGCCATGTACTCCATCTGCTGACGAACTTCCTTCCCAATATCTCCAAAAAGCAGCCAAAGTAATTGCCTACCCTATATCTACACTTATAAATAGGACAATTCAAGAAGGAACCATCCCAGATATCTGGAAAATATCCCATATTATCCCCTTACATAAAGGTGGGAACTCCAATGATTACACTAACTATCGACCAATTGCTCTTTTATCACCCTTAGCAAAAATTATGGAGAAATGCATTCGCCAACAACTTTTACATCATCTCTCTCTACATAACTTAATAGCAAGCTGTCAACATGGCTTTAGACTATCACATAGTACCACCACTGCCCTCCTATCCTTTACAGAGACCATCAATAGTAACCGCAACAAAAACATCCTCTCATCTGCACTCTTCATCGACCTCTCTAAAGCCTTCGACATGGTTAACCATACCCTCCTAATTAATATTCTTGAATCTCTTTCCTTTGGTTCTCTGGCCATTAAATGGTTTAGGTCATACCTCAGCAATAGGCAACAGGCAGTTCTCTGGGAAAATCAAATTTCTTCCTTTTTACCTATCACCATCAGGGTCCCTCAGGGCTCCATTCTTGGACCACTTCTTTCTCCTTATTTATTAATGATCTCCATGTAGCAATTCCTCAAGCCACCTGTATTCAATATGCAGATGACTCCACACTAATATGCTCAGCAACCTCTCCAACTGAACTATACTCTCTTACTCAAAATGTTTTTAATACTGTAGAAACATGGTTTACCAAACGTTGCCTCCTTCTTAATGCCAAAAAAACAAAACTCCTTCTCTTCACACCCACTACTAGGTCCACCCCCCTAGACTTCTCAATCTCTTCAAATAATGGCACTGTCATTTTCCCTGACTCTACCACCAAACTTTTAGGAATAACCATTGACAAAAATCTCTCATTTGATCACCATATAAACAACACCATTAAAATAGTCAACAGAAAAATAGGATCCTTATATAGAATAAAACCTTTCTTAACCCCAACAGTCAGAGCCAAGATCGCTCACTCCCATCTAATCTCAACTCTTCTGTATGCCTCACCTATATTTACCAACCTTAAGAAAACTAACCTCAACAAATTAGCAACTTCCTACAATAATATTGCCAGATTCGCTACTGGCAATCCCTTCAGAACTCATCACTGTTCTAATCTTAGGCAACTAGACTGGCTGGAATTCCAAAACCATCTGATAATCCCCCAACTCACTATTGCCCACAAAATATTTTACCAACCCAGTAATACCCCTATACTCTCAAAACTCTTAATCCCATATAATAATCTGAACTCCTTACGCTCTTCTAGCAAACTCCTTGCAAGCTTAACTAAGTGTAATAATATAGCTGGTGACTCTCTGACTAACACAGCAGGAAAAAACTGGAACCTGCTACCCAGTGAACTAACACTAATTACATCCTTGCCACTCTTTAAACAAAAACTACAAAAATACCTCCAAAGGCACTGGCTATGCCCTTGTAGTAACCCTGACTAACAACTGCCTTTTACCCCTGTTTCTTCCTCTTCTAACCATACTTCCAAACATTTAAATACTTAGTCTCGTAATTAAGACTGACAATATTTAAACTCTAATAAACTTATTGCTTAAATCCTTTAACCTGATGTGAACTATTGTCCATAATAATTACTGTATTGTATCTGTTTTTAGCTTTCTTAAGCTATATTTTGTTCACTGTACTTTTCTTAAGTGTTTTTGATCTCTGATATGTTATAACTACCTGTTTTATTTGGTTTATTAATCCTAATTAACATGTAACAATATTTTTACACATTTGTATATCTGTGCAGAGCTTTTCTCCCCGGGCCTCTACTGAAAATGGATATATATCCAGCTAGACTAGCCCGGTTAACAAATGTAAAATAAATAAAAAAAAAATAAAATTGCACAAATACCAGTGATTTTAACAGGGGTGAGTACCCTTTATATTCACTGTAGCTATATGGACTCAGCAATACCTGACCTGTATAACCAGCCTCAACCAATGCAGAGTAATCCCCTTTGGTGGACAGCCGCAATACACAAACCACATAATAGGTTGCTATATTGGCTGTACAAGGACACATAGATGCAGGCAACAACTTGGAAGCAAGTCCACCTCTATCTGAGTAAGCATGTAAGTTCATAAGTGACTTCCTGTAAGGCTGATTATGACTACAAATCAGACATATCAACACCACATAGGACAGTTGCAACAGTATCTACACATATGTTGTCAGTCTCAGAGGAAACAACACAATTCACCCTTTACTAGGTGTAAAGAACACCTCATACACACATGCCATCAATACAGGTAACCTGCATTAGACAGGTTAGGTGGGAATATTGCCACCCTGTCCACCTCAGTTGTATAGGGGGATATGTACATCAACTATACTCCTCCCCTCAGCAATGGTGAGCATGTACATATTGCCTACTGATGACAACAATGACAAATCTCCATGGGGAGTAATAACATCACTGTCTGCCTCCTACATGAACTCAAGCATGTGCTCAGAGCTCCATCACACACCACAGTCAAACACAGACCTGCCACCATCCACACACCATCCACATGGAAGATGGCCACTGTCAACCTCTAAGATGAGTGACATCAGTAGCTGTTGTAAAGTATTACACTTTGAAATATACTGGCTGTGTGTGGACACAAAATACTTCAACCTACAGATATATGCACACACTTTTACAACTGCTGGCACTGAGATTCGACTCCTACCTAAGTAGTGTTGTACGTTACATATCACACAGTTATCATGAGTGCCACAGAGCTTATATGTTGGAGAACTGTCCACAGGTATCTTTGAAGGTGATTGACATCAGCAGCAGTGCTAAAGGAGGGGTAAGGGAAGTGTAGTGAGTGTGAATGGCCTCACAATCATGTCTCTACAAAGACACACACACTCTTTTACACAAACACATATATTTTCACAGTTGCCAGGACAGGGATTAGAACATCTACCTAATTAGCTTGCTACAGTATAGCATTATGGAGTTATTGCAAGTGCCACAGAGCCTATATGGTAAAGAGTTGTCCAAATGTATCTTTGAAGGTGAGTGATATCAGCAGCAGTGCTAAATGAGGGGTAAGGGAAGTGAAGTGAGTGTGACTGGCCTGAAAATCATGTCTCTACAAAGACACACACACTCTCTTACACACAAACGCACACATTTTCACAGTTGCTGAAACAAGGATTATTACTCCTACCTAACTAGTTTGCTGCATTATAGTATTACACAGTTATTGCAAGCACCATGGAGCTTATATGTTGGATAGCTGTCCAAAGGTATCTTTGAAGGTGAGAGACAACAGCAGCAGTGCTAAAAGATGGATAAGGGAAGTTTAGTGAGTGTGAATGGGCACAAAATCACGTCTCTCCAAATGCACACGTTTTCACAGTTGCCAGAGCTGGGATTAAAACTCCTACCTAAGTAGTTTGTTACACTATAGTGTTACACAATTATAAGCACCATGGAACTTATAAGTTGGAGAGTTGTCTGAAGGTATCTTTGAAGGTAAGTGACATCAGCATCAGTGTTGACAGAGGGGGTAAGGGAAGTGTAGTGAGTGTGAATGGCCTCAAAATTAGGTTTCTACAAAGACCCACACACTCTCTCACACAAACACACACATTATTACAGTTGCTATGACTGGGATTAGAACTCCAGTCTAAGTAGCTTGCTACACTATAGTATTACACATTTATCACAAGCACCACAGAGCTTATATGCTAGAGGGCTTTCCAAAGGTATCTTTAAAGGTGAGTGACATCAGCAGCAATGCTAAAGGAGGGGTAAGGGAAGTGTAGTGAGTGTGACCGGCCTCAAAATCATGTCTTTATAAAGACACACACACACTCTCACACAAACAGACACATTTTCACAGTTGGCAAAACTAGGATTAGAACTCCTACCTAAGTAGTTTGCTACACTATAGTATTATGCAGTTATCACAAGCGCCACAGAGATCATACATTACTGAGCTGTCCAAATGTATCTTTGAAGGTGAGTGACATCAGCAGCAGTGCTAAAGGAGGGGTAAGGGAAGTGTAGTGATTGTGACTGAGCTCAAAATCATGTTTTTACAGAAACACACACACTCTCTTACACAAACACATGCATTTTCATAGTTGCCAAGATGAGGATTAGAATTCCACCCTAATTACTTTGCTACACTATAGTGTCACACAGTTATCACACGTGCCATGGAGCTTATATGCTAAAGAGCTCTCCAAAAGTATCTTTGAAGGTGAGTGACACCAGCAGCAGTGTTAAAGGAGGAATAAGGAAAGTGTAGTGAGGGTGAATGGCCTCAAACTTATTAATCTAGAAACACACACACACACACACACACACACACACACACACACACACACACACACACACACACACACACACACACACACACACACACACACCTTTACATTTGACAGGACTGAGATTAAAACTGCTACATGGATAATTATTTGTGCTATAGTGTTACACAGTTATCACAAGCACCACTGAGACTATAGGACTGAGGGCTAACAAAATAAATTTCTACTGTGGATGGCATCAACACATCATGTCATATAGGCCACTGGGATGTGGACTGGGTGGGAAAGGCCTCATAATGGGATTCTCTCTGTCGCTGTCTGTCTCTCACTTCCCCACCTATCTGTGTGTGTATGTTTGACATATTATATTATGTTGTCCTTAGATATGTGTGAGTATTCATAGCCAGTGTGGGTGTGTGTGTAGTATCAATGGTGTACAATTTGGTGTGTGTACACAGATATCTGTGAATAACAGATATCTATAGCCCACTGTGTTGTCACAACATGGGCTTTATTTCTGTAAGTGGTGTGTGTGCACAGACATCTGCGAATAACAGATATCTGTAGCCCATGGTGTTGTCAGACATGGGCTTCATTTCTCTAAGTGTAGGATCATGCCCAGTATGACCTTTTATATTGAGTGTCTGCATCCATTCCAGGGAGAGTTGGACTCCAGTTCAGGGTTTTGTGTGCTACAGCTACACCTAGCAACCTGTTTCTGCAGGATATCTGTAGATAGGTTGCCAATATGGAGACACAATGGACATAGCATACGGGGGATACTGTAACTATTGCTGTCTGTGCTGCTTGTGTAACATGGTTGGTTGTAGCATAGATTTTCTAACATGTACTTTTTTATACTGTTATGTATCATGTCATCAACTACTGACAGATATCATTCTTTGCTGACAGTTATTTAGCAGGGAAATACAAGATGAATGAAGGTGAGACCAATATTCTGAGGCATATAGACTACACATTCTGGCACACTCCTGCCATTGTGGAGGGGTAGCTACAGACAATAGATTGCTGGTTCTGTATATATGGATAAGCACCTTGTTAGCATGCTGGCTGGGGCTCCAGTTCTTGTGCTTTTTTTCAACTTAACGGAATGGCTATATCCTGCTGTGGCCATACCTCTCAGGTGTACAGATACACCCAGGTTATCTAGAGGCAGGACTCATATACTGTATCTGGTCAGTTTACCTTCACATTGTGGTTTACAAGCAGTTTTGCAGCTATTCATTCATGGGTTTGCAGTCAGGGGGTAGTATGCGCAGACATTAGAGTTTCAGACTTCACACACTCCATGGCATCCATGCTTCTACACCCCCCCGTTATTTTCTCCTCTTCCTAACATTATGAAAGCAATATCTCTGAGGTATCCCTATAGTTTGGCCTTTATCCCAGTCCCAGCAGTATGTATGTCCTGGTCCACAGTTCTTGCAGTAGGAAATGGGGAGGCATGCTACTGGCATTTGTCAGCATGGCCTTGCATTTGTTTTCTGTTTACTGTGTTAGGTTGTTAATTAGGACCTCCTGGCATTGTGTACATTGGCACTATGGGTGAGGCCTGAGCTTTTGCCAGAGGACTGTAGGCCATCTGAGAGTGCAGCAGACCATCTGTAGCAGGCCAGTGCATTCTGTCAGTCATACGTTCCCAGGCTGCAAGCCAGTAGATTACCCTGGGGTGACAGTGGTAACTGATTGAGGTGTTCCTGTCAATCCTTCCTGTTCATATTGATCCAAGAGTCTGGATGTGGTCAGGTTGCTGCTTACAGCTAGGTACACACCTGCATGGGACACCTATTTAGCATGCAGCATCATGTATGTATTCCCATACAGAGATGGGTTCATGTTGTACTCATTCCCTACAGCAAGAATATGACCCGTGATAAACCTGTAGCTGATGGTGGGGTGAGCTGGGTGCATGTATAGGTTCATAGATTCATAGGTAGGTACTAGGCTATCTGCCCAAAGGCATTTATAAGCCTAGCCAGAATGTGTTGGCTTTCACCGCCCCCTTAGATTAGCTCCCTGTGCCTCTGTCCAGCAGAGCCACTGAAGTGATCCCCAGTGTAAACTTTCTGTTTCCCATCCACTCGTCAAGGTTTCTTTTGAAGAGTGCTAGCAAGGAGCTCTGCCTAATGTAGATTGGGATCTTATTCCCAAGCATGGGAAGTCTCTGGGACAGGAATCTATCCCTTCAGTATGTCATATTTATTGTTGTGGTGAGGTTTAGATCCCTATAGCGTGTGGCTTGAGGGGATAAGGTTTTCTTTAGGTGGAGCATGTCCATCACTTCTGTGTTGGACACGGACTTGTATATCAGGCAGAGATCACCTCTGAGTAGGCAGTATGCAGCCAAGTACAGCTGGAGTTTCTTCAGTCGAGCTGCATAGGGCATCTGTTAGAGGCCAGTGATCCTCTTGATGAGGTACTTCTGTGGTCTTTCCAGTTGTTGCAGGTGTCTTGTAAGGTACATCCCAAATGTGGAGTTGTACTCTATGATGGGTCTGATAAATGATGAGTAGAGGGGCACAATGACCTCTTTTGATCTGGATGTGAACCCTTTTGTGATTAGATGGGCCACGTAGAAGGAATTTCTAATCACTTTGGCAATGTGATTATCAAAGGTGAGATTACTATCTACTTGGGTCCCCAGATCCCTTATTACGTCTTCCGTATTTAAGGGACTACCACCTATGTGGTAGTTTGTGGTACTTTGTTTTTTCCAAAGGGGATGACTATGTACTTTTTGACATTTAGCTTGAGGCCGTGATTTTGACACCAGGTATCTGTCTCAGTGAGTCCCTTTTAGAGGATGTCTGTGTCAGCTGAAGAGTCAATTATAGCCCCTAGTTTGCAGTTGTCTGCGAACTTGTTCAGACATAGTCCTCCTGTGCTTGCCTGTACCTCTGAGAAGTATATGCAGAACAGGAATGGTCCTAGGACTGAGCCCTGGGGAGTGCCACTTGTAACCAGTTTAGAGTCAGACCTAGCTCCCACATCTCTCACCATGTGGGTTCTGTCCTGATCCAGTTGGCAACCCACCTTGTGATGTTGGGGTTTATGTTCATGCTGATGAGCTTGTCTATAATACCCAGAATAGGGAATGGTGTCAGAGGCCTTAGTGAGGTCTAGGTAGGCTGTGTGTACCACCTTTCCCTCATCTATAGCCTTGGTAACTGTCTCAAAGAAGTCCACCAGGTTAAGGAGGCATGATCTGCCCTTAACAAAGCCGAACTGGGTAGGGTCCAGTGTTTGGAGGTTCCCAATGTTTCTGTTAATGAGTTCCATGATGATGTGCTCCATAGCCTTGCAGACCAAGCTAGTCAGCCTTATAGGGCGATAGTTCCCAGGGTCTGTTGTGGCTCCACCTTTGTGGAGTGGAATAACCATTGCTGTGAGCCACTCTATGGGTACATAGCCTGTGGAGAGGCTGAGTTTGAACAGTATGTTTAGTTGAGGGGTTAGTTCATGTTTGAGCTCATTTAGGATGCAGCCTGGGACACTGTCTGGTCCCATTGATGCCGTGTTTTTGTCTTTGGAGAGGGCTGTTTTATCCTGAGTGTCTGTGATTTCAGGGACTCTACATTCTTCTGGTATAGTTATGGGCCTTTTTGGGGGTGAGAGGGGGGTGAAGTTTGTGCTGAATCTGTCTGCCAGGATGTTAGCGATATCGGTCGGTTCAGTGTATTTTGTGCCATTCTGCACTAACTCTGAGCAGATCTGAGCATTGCCACTTAGATTCTTGACATAGCTAAATAATGCCTTGTGGTTATCTTTGGAGTCCTTGGCAATATTTCTTTCAAAGCTCACCTTGGATGATTTTATGAGAGATCATAGTTTCTTGCTGATACTGATCAGGGATGTCTTCCCTTCTTGGGATTTTACTCTTTTATGTACTAGTTTCCTCCTTCTATTGTATAGCTTGTTTATGGCAGGAGTCCACCAAACTGGTTTCCTTTGCTTGGAACAGTGAGTCTTGGTTTTGCTTGGGATGGCATGATCCATGCATTCTCGTAAGTGCCCATAGAATGCATTAGTAAAGGATTTTGCAGCTTGGACAGTGTTATCCTTTGGCATGGGGGCTTTGAAACTTTCCACCTCGATCTTAAGTCATGTGAAGTTTGCTTTTGAAAAGTTTTTCACTGTGGTTTTCTTGTCCGAGGGTGGGGGTAGAATGTGGATATCCAAAGTGATTTGTTTATGGTCAGATCTAACCAGTGAGAGGTTGACCTCTGGTGTGGAACACCGGTCGCCCATGTTGGTGATGACCAAGTCCAATATGTTGTCATCTCTGGTGGGAGTGTTGACCAGTTGAACCAGGGTGTTTGAGATTATAAATTCTAGGAAATGTTTTGCAAGGGAGTAAGCACTTGAGTAGTTCTCCCATTTAATGTTTGGGTTATTGAAATCACCCAATATTAGGGTGTTTGGTAGGACCTTTATGTTTCCCAGTGTTTCCAGAAATGCGGAGTGGGAGATCTGGGACATAGTGGGTGATCTGTAGCAAGCTACAATTTGAATTGCAGTTTTTCCAGTTGTTAGTTGCACGTGGATGATCTCTGAAGCATCGTGCTGTGCCACTAACCTGGAGGTATGGGTATCCTTGATGATAATGGATACACCCTCACCTTTTGTATTTTGGTTTGGGTTCTGTGGCCAAAATGTATGGTATGAGTTGTAGCCTGGTAGTGTTGGGGTGCTCTCTGGAGCCTTAAACCAGGTTTCTGTTACTGCACATATAACAATTTTTTCCATATGAGGAGTGCCTCGAGTGCATGCATTTTGAGGTTTAGACTTCTGGCATTGAGTAGCATTACCCTCAGTTTTTGTTACTTGTGCTATTTACGGCGGTGGGTTTGCATTTTGAGCCTTGTCTAAAAAAGGCACTTTGGGGTGGCCAGTATTCCAAATCTTAAGAGTAACAGGTGCAAGCCGTCTCTAGTGAAGCAGTGTGCTTTGTCGAGCATGTCATCCCAGGCGGACAGACACTAGATCCCCTTTGAATGACACCAGAAACTTAGCCAATTGCTGAAATCGAGAATTTTTTCTTTATACCGTGGTATCATTCTTGGTGAGTGCCAGATGCTACTCAGGGTCAGGGTCATACCGGCTCTTCCATGTCTCTTTTCATGTAGTCCAGGCAGGTACGTCTCAGGTCATTCACACCAACATGGACAATGACAGAGTCATATTTGTACTTGTTATGGAGTGTCCTGAGTGGTTGTGTTATGTGGCAGATCCTGGCACCCGACAGGCAGCTAACAGTAACCTTCTCCTTATTCAGCCTAGTGAGTGGGATGTCAGTGTGCCTGACTATAGAGTCACTTATTACTAGTATGTTGGGTATGTTATTTTGCCTTAAGGGCTGTGATTGCATGGCACACTGGTTTTGTGAAGTATGTGTTTCATGGTTTGTGTTGGGGGGTGGAGGTTGCTTAGATGTTTGCCTTGGAGGTCTTTCTTGGTTTTGCAGATTTTTATTTAGAGCCTCTGAGTATGTTTTCATGTATTTATGTGTGTTTTTTGCCAGTGCTGGTTTAATGGGTCTATTTGAGGCTGGTGGTGTGTTGCGAGTATTTACCTTCTCCTCTTGACTGTCTGATCCAGTCTTGGGTTGAGGGAGCTTAGCCTCCGGTTTGGCTCTATAATTGCATCTCTTGCATGTATTATTGTTTGGTGGTAGGAGGAGGGGGTTGTCTGTGTACATGGGGCAGTTGTAACGTTGCCTCAAAATGTCCAGATTCATCAGTTGGTCTGATATGGAATCTACTTGGCACCTGACTCACAGTTATACCAGGGATATTCCCCTTATGCTGGCTTTTGTGTGGAGATGGGCAGCCTGTCATTACTTTATAACTGTGCCTTTTGTGGGCTGTCAGTGATTGGCCAGACTACCAGTATTCCATACTAGAGGGACAACCAATGTGATGCTAACCTCTATGTCTAATTCCAAAGTTGTGTGCAGTTGACAGTTATTTTATATGCACTCTGTGTAGGTTACTTCCACCTGTGCACTGTTTCTATGTGTGGGCCACCATTCATGGCATATCCAGCCTTCCAATGGTGACAGATATTGGCATCTGGACAGTGAGTAGATACAACTGCTGACATGGGTGTAGTTGATAAGCAGTGTGGTTGGCACTGCAGTTCTTGGAACATGGCCCTGTCGACCACTGTACTGTACCTAGGCCACTGAGACACAACCATCCAAGCCAACATGTTGACCAGTTCCAGGCAATGTTAAACACACTACAAACTTACCACACTGACCCCTGCATATTGTACACATGCAACAATGTAGATTGGGACAGCTCTGGCAATCTGTGCTCTAGTGATATTACTCTTCAAACTTACATGTTACTCCATTTCTACATGAGATTGTGGGGGAGGGTGCACACCTGAAGACTTTAAACATTTGCAATAACTGTACTGGTATTTTGGTTACTCTGTTGGCTTCCATTTTATATTGTATTGTGACCTATCATGCAGACAGGAGGCATATCAGTGGAGTACGCATGTTTGATTTTAATGGCATATATTTCAGTTTCAGGCTTCTTACACTTCAGAACTAAAATGCAACTGCCAAATCTGTTGTAGTATGTCTGTGTTGGTCTGGAGCAGTGCTGTTCACCATTGCCATCATTTGGGTCCTTAGCTCGGCCTTTTTTTTAAGGTCATCTACACCTGTCCTGCTGGGTGAGGCTGGTGGTGGGTATGTGGCCCTCACTGACATCCATGTGTGTGACCTATTGACACCCATAGTTATTTGGTTCATTACATGTACTGCGGTGGGAGTTGTCACCTTATGTAGTGCTGCCTAGTATGTTGACACCAGTATTTGTTATGGATTTCCTGCTGTCCAATATAGCTGTCAGCTGCCTGCTGCTATCCCATTCAGCCACCCAATTCCCTCGCATGCTTGCATCCATACCATACCTACAACTATCAAAATATACTACTCCATTCAGTAATTGATAGGAAGGGTGACTTACCTTGTTGCTGGGCCAGTATTGAGGAGGGTGCTGTATGGCTAACTATGTTGGATGCACATAGTACATTCCCTATACATGGTAAAGCACAGGTAGTATTATGTCTGGCATCCCTTTTACTGTGTGTGCGAGTTGGAGAGAGGTATCAGTCCCTGGGTCCCTACAGTGTCAGTGTGTGTGCTATGAGTTGCTTTTTTGCCAAGGCCTGGTCATACTGGGCATGCCTTATTCTGCCTACAGGGGCAGGCTCAGGAAGTTCCACCAACAAGTCCCTTTGTGCCTGTGCTGTTCTTGGCAATGGTGGGGGGCTGTGTGGCCCTACCCCGTGCTGTTCCTGCTGCAGCTGTTTCCACAGGATCATATCGCGTAGCATGGCACATACTATGAACATTTGTGTACATGTAGCTGGGAAGTACTGCAAGGCTCCACTGGATATGTCAAGGCAGCTGAACCATGACTTGAGCATCCCAAACACACACTCTACAATGATCCTAGTCTGTGCATATGCCTCATTATTGTGTTCTTGCTTGGGTGTGTGTGCATTTCTGATGGGTGTCATTAGCCATGGTTCCAGTGCATAGCCAGCATCCCCCACTAGATGGCCATATGGGATGGCCCCCTGGCAAACCCCTGATAAAGCCTTTGAGCAATGCCAAATGTGGAAGTTGTGATAGCTTCCAGGGCTTCCAGCACACATGTTCATTATAATGCCCTGGGCATCGCACACAAACCTGGCAGTCCATGGAGGGAAAGCCCTTGCAGTTTATGTAGACCCTACCCCACTCATCAGGTGGTGCTTTGATGTGGATGTGAGTGCAGTCTATAGTACCATCTACTTCAGAATATTCTGCTATATGGCGGAAGAGATGCATACTTCTGGTCAATGCCTCACGGGTGTTGGGAAGATATATGTGCTCATTGGCATGTGGTGTCATGGCATCCAGGAACTGGTGGAGTACCCTGGATGCTGATGCCTGTAAGACCCCCATGATATCCCCAGTTGGTCTTTGGACGGTACCTGTGGCTCACATTATTAAGCCTACATATACCTTGGTATCCACTGGGATGGGTTCCCCTGGGTAGGTTACCCTGGGTCTGTACACTCTTCTTCCTCCTCACTGTGGGTTGTTTGTCAACATTTTCCTCCTCACCATGCTCATTCTCTAGCACATATTGATGGAGTAAAGCAGCAGCACCCTCTAACATTTTTCGTTAATTTTGCCAGTTAAAAATCCCCTGTCTGTGTACAACAGTGGTGTAGAGCTTGTGGGAAAAAACAGTTGGAAAGCTGTTCACATAGTTTATAGTAGTATGCTGGGCTGCTGCATGTGTAATTGGCTGATTTGGATAAATTCCACCTGCCAGCTATGCTAGTTCTCCTTGATTGCCTTCCTACTGCTGTTTCCCCTTCCCAGTTCCTCCCTATTTAAGCCCCAAAGCATGCTGTGCATACAAAGTGCTGAAATGAAAACAGTGCTGCTATTTCCTCTTTTTTTTTGTTTATGTTTAAAACCCAGTGTGCAGTGCGTACACCCATTTAGGCTATGTGCACAGTGCACAGGCACATCTGACACACCTCCTTCCTTAGCTGTGCTTAGCTAAGGGCAAATACAGGCCACATAGCTCCAATGAGCTTACAGCAAGCATGACACACCCCCTTATGAAGTAATCCAGCTCTTAGACATGCACTGTTGTATTGCTGCACCTGCATGGTTAGGTACAAGCTGGCACTTTGAAGAAATATGTGGTTCAGTATAACTCTCCTCATTTGCATAGCCTATTGTGTAGGTCATTACTTACTCCACTAAAACGGACCCTTTCCTCTTGACAACCAGTGCTCCCTGGTATTGTTTGCATTCTGCATGCCATTGACTATAATGGCAAAATGCAGATTTAACTTAAAATTGAGCTTTCCCATTTATTTTATTTTCAGCATGATCCCATTTGCATGCTGCTCCCTTATGCTTAAATGACCGAGATCGGCCAAAAAAAAAAAGTTTAAATTTCATAACAATTAATCTATCTTTAATGCCAATGGCCTTATTTTTGGTCATTGGCATGTCTAATGTACATACATGATTTTTCATAAGCTGTCATGCTTCCATTTTGTCAGTTGCAGAAATGTACTCAGTTATTTTCCAAATACATTTCTGCACTGACACTGTTCTAGCATGGAGACCTGGCAGCTTGGTGAATCTCTAAATCACCTCATTTGCATGGTTTTCACCAGCAAATGAGGTGATTTGAATGATGCACACTTTTCCGTGCTAGAACAGTGTAGGGCCACTCATGCATATGAAAACGGCACTATCCTTAATCGCTCAGCAGTCATTTTCCATGCAGGAGTGGCTACACTGTTCCGGCATGGAAAATCCAGAATCCCGGGGATTGTTGGTTTACTTTACTGTTATCCTGCTTTGAGGAGTGCACACTGCAAAATCATCACCCCTCAAGTTCATCCTCTATCCCTGTTACTGATACAGCCCTGGTAGTATTTCACAGTGCAGAGTTTTTTTTATTATTTTGTTTTAACCTACTGCGCTTTTTCATTTATGAAAAATAAAACACTTGCTGAATTCTTTTTCTCTCCACTTGTGCTTTGCCATTTACACTCTATTTTTTTGGGTCTGGCTCTGCATGCCCCATTCACTCTTGCTTTGCTCATGCTCACTAAGCTCCCTACCCTACCCCCATTATCACCCACCCCTGCTTACTCTCAATTTATACTCTACCCCCCCATCAGAACACTCCCTTTCTCTCCAATTATCCAATCATTTCATTACCTGCTCTTTTCCACCACACCCTCCTCTTTTCTACTACCCCCATTCCTCTAACTAATGTCCTTCCCTCTGCCTTAAAACTGTTTAGCACAATCCTTTTACCATCTCTACATCTCTGCTTTATTCATATTTCTTTTCATCACTTACTTATCCTTTCCACCCTGCTTTTACTTTCATAGCTTATATACTGCATTCTCTTCATAATCACTACACACTCTCCTATCAGTACAACCACTTTATACAACGCCATGCTACATCAGTTCCTTTTACTTTCCATTCTATTCCTCCTCTCCTAGCTAGCATCTTATCACTTCTACCTATCATATCCTCCTCTATCACCCACTCTTCTCCAATACACTTCCACCTTCTCTAATAACCTTAATTTATCTATTTCACCCTCTCTATATACTACTTCCTATATTCATTATCACAAACCAAAGCATTTCTGTCTTCCTCTCTCATCCTCTAAACTTAAGTTCAACCCTATTAACTATTACTTTTATTTCACTAAACCCATTCTATTTAAGATTACACACCTAACAGATGAGGACATCCACCTGTATCCTGGTCCATCCTTTTTTTCCAACCCCACCTCCTTCACCTTAACTACTAGTCAACTTTTACTATCACATGGATAGCTAACCACTCACTATCACATGGATAGCTAACCACTCACCCCACATCTTAACTCTCTCTGAAATTTGGCTTAAACCTGATATCACCAATTCTGAAATTCTACTCCCTGGTTATAACATATTCCAGCAAGACAGACATGTAAAAAAATGGGTGGTACTCTGAACATCTTAACCTTTCCCCTCTCTCCCTAACTCCCAGATTTTTTGCTTGCTGAAATCATCTTTCTCAACTGCCACCTTAACCCTCATTAGAAATTTGCAATAGCTTCTATCTATATTCCTTCTGGGAACAACATTCCTATTCTTGAATCTATCTTATCCTGTGTCTCCCAACATCATTCTTATGAAACAATCTTACTAGGTGATGTTAATATAGATTGGAACAAACTGTCCCCTCATTCCCCTAGTCTTAGTATAAACCTTTTTGGCTTCAGTTAACTTATCTCTTCTCCCACTCACTTCAGTCAAAATTCCACCTCCTTTCTTGACTGGATCTTAACTTCTCATCCTAATCAGTACTACAGTCCCAATACTTTACCAGCTTCCTTAAGTGATCGTCTTCCTATCTCAATACTAAGATCATCTTCTGATACCTCTAAAACCCACCTTTATAGAGACTGTCATAATCTGTCCAACATTAATGTAGAAACTTTTAACTATCAACTCTCTGTAGTTAAGTGGTCATACCTCTTCACTCCCTAAATGATGCATTCATTGACTTTAATAACACCTTCCTAAACATACTAAACTCCCTAGCACCCATAAGGAAAATTAGGATAAAATCTAACCCTACTCGCTGGCTTTCCAATAATACCCTTTCTACCATGAAACTTAGAGACACTACCTGGAAATAATGAAAAAAGTCTAAATCTCCTCCTCTCTTCCTCATATACAAAAAAAACTTCTATCAAGAAAGTCAATATTCCCACACCACAAACCCTAATAAATTTTGGTACACCATGGGTAATATAATTCATCCAGGGAAACCTTCTACTCCCAACCCCTATGCAAATAAAATGGCCCTTGAAACAGCCACCCTACTAAATAATTACTTCATTGACTCTATCACAAGTTAACACCTGCCAACATCAACCATTCACAACCTCTCACTCCCTCCACCATCTGCTTTCACTCAGCCTTCTCCCTTCAACCTGCTTCCATTGCTAATATAAAATCTCTTCTACAGAAACTTAACCCTTGTTCCCCTTCCTTTGACAACCTCCCCCTCCAATTTCTCAAACTTGCTTCCAATTCTTTAGCTTATACTATCCTTATCAACTATTCTAACAAAGAAGCCTCTGTCCCAGAAATTTGTGAACCCTTTTATAATATTCCATTTTATAAAACAGGTAATGCCACTGACCTTTCCAATTATCCATCTATAGCCATCCTCACCCCTCTCTCAAAAATTCTAGAGAAATGCATTCACAGACTACTACTTAAATATCTATTCCAGGAAAACCTGCTCTCCCCCTCTCAACACAGATTTAGGCCCCACCACAGTACATCCACAGCCCTTCTATCTTTCACCCAAACTATTGCATAGGCAGGAGATAACAATAAACTAGTGTCATGCATTTTCTCGACCTCTCCAGGGTATTTGATACTGTCTCCCACCCTAAGCTTCTTTCTAAATTAACTGAACTCAATCTCTTTGCATCTACTACTCTCTGGTTCTCTAGCTATCTTACTAACAGACAGCAATCTGTCAAATAGCAGACCAGCTGTTCACCTTTCTTACCCATCCAAACAGGAGTACCCCAGGGATCCATTCTAGGCCGCCTTCTCTTTAATATTTTTACTAATAATCTTCATTCTGCATGCTGCACCTCATCTCTGATCCAGTATGCTAATGATTCTACTCTCATTACCCTCTCTGACAACCGTACTGATCTCTCCTTCACTGAGACCTCTTTCAGCACTATTGAACATTGGCTAACCAATAACCAGCTAATTCTTAACCCAAAGAAAACTAAGCTTCTTCTTTTCCTTCCAAAATCATTTTCCAACCTTAAAACTACCTTCACTCTCTCTTCTGTAGACAACTTGGTCATACATGCTGAGTCCCATACCAAACTTCTAGTATCACAATTGATGATTAACTGAAATTTGACCTTCATATCCAACAATTCATCAAAAAGACCAATCAAAAACTTGGTCTTTTGTATAAAAATAAAAAAAAGTCCTATCTGTCACCTCTAAGACCCTAATAGCTCAAGCATTCCTTCTCCCATGTCTGCTCTGTGCTTCTCCTATATTTACATACCTTCAAACAAATCTTTTAACTAACTTGTACAAACTTACAACCAGATAGCTAGATTTGCCTGTAACCTCCCTTATAAAAATCATCACTGCCTTGCCCTACAACAACTTCAGTGGCTTGAACGTCCTCAGCTTTTACAACTTTCTCAACCTCAGATGTCTCATTCTCTGCTTTACAAACCTGAAGCTTGTCCCTTCCTGTCTACCCTCATATCCCTTTACAGACCTTCATGATCTCTTCCTAGCACTGATCAACAGCTTCTTGACACCTATAGACCTAGCAAAACAATAGGCAGACTACTTTACAAATGCTCTGCATCATGAATTTGGAATAACCTTCCTACCAATATATGTTGTATCCAAGCTTTACAAATGCTCTGCATCCCAAATTTGAAATTACCTTTCTACCAGTATACATTGTATCCAAGCTTTTTTCATTTCAAAAGAGAATTGAAGAGTTACATTGATAACTCTCCCACCTGCACCTATCACCGTCCTACCTATCTTCTTTCTTATTTCAATTTCTGCTTCATTTTCAATGTTTTTTAATGCTCAGGATTCTAATAAAACTCTTATTAATTCTAACACTTTAGATCCTCAGCTATACCACTGGCCTATTTCTCTACCTAATGCACATCTTTTCTCTACCTTTTTTTCTACACCTCCCACCCTCCTTCTCACTCTTTATGCTCTTGATTTCTCCTAACTTTTATTTCCCTCCACTCTACCTCTATCCCTCTATTTAATACTTCCTCCCCTCTTCTAACCCTATTTTTGCCTTTTCTTCCTTAAAAAACAAACCAAAAAAAAAGCTATTGTTAACATATGGGCTTCTACTGCCTGTTATCTTAGCCATTGTCTTTTTAGAATTTTCATGCATACTTGATTGTAGTACTCTTTCTGCATACGTAGCATGAATGCATATATATTTTATTGTATTCAATTTATTGTATTGTTTACTTTTTTTGTATCCTTGTGTGGAACTTTTCTCCTTGGGTCTCCACTGAAAATGGGCTACTTACCCAGTGGACTAACCAGGTTAACAAAAGATAAATAAATAAATAAATAAATAAATAGAGAAATATATATGCCATCTTCTTATCTGTCAGGTTTTCAAAAACATTGTAAGAAAATGTCCCCTTCTTCCTGCTCAGACTTTTCAGTTACAAACAACGGAAGACAAAGGACAGACTTAACTTTTTGTGAAAATAGTTAACTCAGCAACAGTCCTGTTAGATTTCCTACCTGATATCAAGCACTAGCTTGTAAACAATTAAATTCCAAATAATTAAAGTATCTTATCTAGCCATATAAAAATGGGTTATTTAGACATAAAGTATTATTCTTCATGTCAATAATTATCACATGTAAACAGTAACCTTATTTTTATCAGCTTGGTCTATAACCTCAAAGCAATTGACAATCAGCCCACAAATGAGATCAAAATAAGGTATCTCAAGCAAACTATACTTCCTTCCTCCTACTGTTTACTCTGAAGTCTACTTCCTGTTTCTCTATAGTCCACATTGCTCTGTGTGATTTGCAGAAGAAGAGCAGTTTAATTTTATTGGCATGAGCTGGAATTGTTCTGCTTCTTGTCCATTCATTTATCTTCCTTCCTTTTCCTTCTTTTTTCTTGTTCTGCTGCTTCATATTTTCTTCATTGCTGTTATTGCTCACTAATCCCCCCAGGTGAAAACATGTTTGAAGTAGCTCATTGACGAATTTCTCTATGACTGATAAATAGATACTATCTGCAACTGTTCTTTCTTTATGGCTAGATTTATAAACTTTGCTAAAAGAAAAATGCCTTTAGAATGTGGAACAGTGGCAGTATCTGTGAAGTTAGTGCTTTTCTACGGGCTGCTGAGCTGCTATATTGCTCTATTCCTTATATATATATATATATATATATATATATATATATATATATATATATATATATATATATATATATCACTTTGCTATTTTGTGACAGACTCCCTGTATTTAACAAGGAATGGAGATGTCGCATTGCAGGCTATAGAAATAAAACTTACACTTGAGAAGCACATACTACAGCAGTATTCATGAACCCCATCATTCATTGCTTTCTTTGATGTGTTATGATTACTCATGTCCCTGCTCCTACTGTGGCTGTCTTTCATGATTGTTCCTACCAAATGGAAGTGAAGGAAAAGGGTTCCAAGAAGGTTTGGTACTATTTTTAGTTTTTAATATCTAGATTTATCTGCATCTAGTAAATGTTAACAAACTAACAACATTAACAACAACAATTTGTTTGACACAGATGAATAGAGCTGATGCAAGGAAAAAGGGATGGCTTTCAGATCTCTTGTTAATTATATATGGCAACAAATTATACATTCTGGCATTGTAACAAACCTGTACTGGTACAACAATCAGTTGGTGAATATGCAATAAATGCAGGGTGAAAAATGCAACTCGTGCTCATCGACCTTATAAAAAAAAATCAATTTTCTATATTTTTTCATAGTTTTATAGAACAGTGAGTGACAGGTGCAGATTTTGAAGACAATACTAAAAATTAATTGCAATAGCCTTTTTTCCCTGAGGAAGGCACACGGGGATACAATGTTTAAGTACAACACATCACATTACTTCATTTCTTAAGTAAAATAAATTTTACCAACAAGCTGAATATAAATGAAAGTGTGCACATGCACAAGCACGCACACACACACACACACACACACACACACACATGCACTCAGTTAAACCAAAGCTGCTCACAAAATGTTAATACAATTAAAATATATTATTACTGTGAACACAGCTAGGATAGCCATGAAAGTAACTTGAGGAAAAATTGAAAAAAAAAAAGTGCTTATTTGAAATGTGTTACATGCTTTCATCTCCACAAATCAACAGTGTGCTTTCATCAAAACAAGGAGGCAAAACACCAATACTTCATTAAAAAATATTTCTACTAATTCACATGACTTGGCTACTAAAGATCGAACACACACACGTAAAATGCATGCTGCGCATACTTCACTCATAAAGAATAATATATATATATATATATATATATATATATATATATATATATATATATTTTTTTTTTTGTTTGTTTAAAATGTACTTTTTTGAAAATATAGGACTGAAAATATACAAATATATGAGACTAATATCTAAGAGTCTTACTTACTTAAAATAGTGTGAATTCCCAAATATTCACGTACCTAAAATAATTATTGGCATTCAAATATAATTGCACTTTAACTGTAAATGTTTCATCATGGCCTTCAAATATCCACTGTCATATAACAGGAATCCATTCTATTATCTAAAAGAGTAAACATAATCTTAGTTTTGCCTTATTGCTCTGTGTACATGAGTTTGTAAAAATTGTAATGGTATATACAATTCCTTATTCATTAGCCAGTTTGTTTCATTCAAGATTCTCTTGCTTCTGGATAGTGCTCTCATATTGTGCTGACCTTCAAAAGGCTCATTCTAAATTAACAGAACACTGCTGGAATTTATGGTGCTCATTGTACTTTTTTCTCAACTCATCTAATTCTTTCTGTCTGTGATTCATTTGTAGTGCCTAATGCTTCCTTAGAGTGCACATTAGTTCTAAGGCCATTTTGTCAAAAATGTTAACCAGTTCTTTAAATTCTCATCATTTATACACTTAGCAAATCATAAACCCTTTGGAATACATTTCATTTTAAAATTTGATACACTGTTCAAAAAATATAATGCTTCAAACATGCAATGATGTGTTTTATTTTTATTTTTATTTCTTTTTTGTTTGTTTTCTTTTCCATTCTTCTTGAGCCTATCCCTACAATTATTCAATGCATTCCATTTTATTTTTACATTTTTAACAAAAGTATCTTAAGGCTAACCTCTGAAACTGCATGAGGTAAATCAAAAGATCATTTTGTAAAACAATTTAAATTCTTTTTAAGTAAACCAATTAATCCTTTATTCAGAATGTCATACTAATGAATCCAATTCTTTGAACATAGTGTGTGTTATTTTAAGGTTTTCTTCAAGGCTTTTGGAATGGAAATGTTTTAACAAGAATCGAATGTTTGGGACATTGCATTTTTTGAACAGTGTATCAAAGTCAAATAAGTGACAAAAGGTTTACGTTGCAGTAATTTCCCGAATAAATAAATGCAAATGAACATAGCATATTTAAAGAATTGGTTCATTTTTTTTACAAAATTGGCTTAGAGCTAATGTACATTCTAAACGTGCATTAAGAACTACACATTAAATCAGATTAGCAAAGAGTTAGATGACCTGAATCAGTGAGCACCATGAATTACAGAGCAGCTCTGCTGATTTGCATCTACTGTTCCAAAGGTTAGCATGACATGAGAACACTATTAAATACAAGATGCAAATGAAGAGAGCCATGCTGGCTTATTAACAAAAAAATACATATATGCAAAACATTCAACAAACCATGCGCAAAAGTCAAGTAATCCCTGTCCAATCATGATTTTTGTCATTAAATATTTAAAAACACAAACTGCACAGCTTAAAATGAGAAAATGTTGCATTTGAAGTCATAAATGCCTGTTCCAACTTCAATGAGCTTTATAATCTTCATTTTTTTTTTTGTTAATTTAAATTTCCTGTCCAGTCATGATTTTGTTTCATTAAACATTTTATCCAGTCTAAACAGAGAGCCTCTTCTGCTCTGATTCAAGTTAAGTTTATATAGCTGTTTTTAAACAAAGCATTAGTACAGGATTGTCTAACCTTTTTAGCGCCACGGTCACTTACTAAACAGCTCAGGAGCCACTTACCATAGCTTGCAAGGTTTGGGGAGCCCTGTTACCATGTTCAACATGTATTTATTCATTCAAAATGATATGTTGTAGAACATACCGACAGCCAGCTAACATGCTTTGGTGGGCCAGTTTGTGGCCCAAGTGCCACCTGTTGGACACTGCTGCACTAGTATAAATAAAAAAAAAATAATTAAAAAAAGACCACAATAACATAATAATAAAATATCAACCATAAATACAATAACAATAAATGTAAAGCCACAAAAAATAAACTGTATTAGCCCAAAATTAGTCCTGTCTATTATATGTTAAATCAAACATGTAAGTGCTTTTAAAGCATGTCTAAAACTATCTAAGGATGAATATTTGTAAAGCCAACATGGTATCAAGTTCCACAGGTATGGATCCTGATACTGATAAGAATGAAAACCAGAACTGTCAAATTAACCTTCAGAACTATCAGTAGTTCCTTGGATGATGAGTGCAATAACTGCATGGGGCAGTAAGGTACAATTAACCCATTTCTATAGCAGGGATCCATGTCAAATATACTAATATATAGATCTTAAAGACCATCATAAACCAGCAGGGAGCCAATGCAGTCTGTGTAAAATAGGCATAATATGTTGGTAACACGATGTACCTTTGAAGAGGCTAGTCACAGAGTTGTACACCAACTGTAACTAATTAAGCTTAGTATTAAGCAGACCCAGGTACAGGGCATTGCAGTAGTCCAGGACTGAGGAGATTAAGGCATGTATTACAGTTCAGAGATCTGAAAGGGGAATTAGGTGCGTATTCCTTGCAATATTTCTTGCTGGAAACAGAATGACACCTGTTCCCAAAGTGAAAGCAAAGAGTCAAGGATAATGCCAAGATTCCTCACCTTATAAACAGATTCCAGCTTATCACTACTATACATGATGTAACTAGGCAGAGATATGACTGAAGAGTCTCTTAGAGCTGCATTTATCCCCAAGAGCTCAATCTTGATGGTGTTCAGTTTTAAACAGTTCTCAGTGAGCCAAGTATGAATGGCTTCAAGATCATTGGCCAGGGAAGAAATACCTGCCGTTTCATCTTGAGGAAAGGAGACGTGGATCCAGGCAACATCTGTATAACTATAGTAAGTTAAGCCACTTACCCTAAGATCTTCCATGGGAAGCACGCACACAGTGAACAATAAGGTGCCCAAAATAGAAACCTGTGGAATTCAGCAATCAAGGCTATGAGAACTTGGAAAAGTTAGTCCAGAGAAACCTCTTTATCTACAGTTAGACAATGAACCAATCCAAAAGTATTGCAGAAATTATACAGTAAGATCAAAGTCAGTCTTTTAAGATTCCCCAGAGTTCACTAAGTCAGATGCTGCAGAGGGGTCCAGGAGGATCAGAACTGTACAGTGAAACTGATCTCTTTCCATCAAAAGAGCATTAACAATTCTTATGAGAGATGATTCTGTGCTATGGTAACTGTAAAACTCTGACAAAAAATGATTCATAAACCCATTCACTTTAAGATGAGTTTTTAGCTGCTTGTAAAAAACATTTTACTGACTTTCCCAAGAAATGATAGAATAGATTTAGGGCTGTGGTTGTTGAAATTCGTTTGGTCTAATGTTGGATTCTTAAGACAGTAACCAATATTTGACAGATAACTGTACCCAATATACTGAAGCTTGCAATACCCACAAGATGTTAAGTGTATGCCAGAAAGCATGCCCATGAACTGTTCAAAATTGAGAATATCAAACACAAAGACTTAGCTAGCTGGATATGAACATATATTGCACCACCCTTAGTATCAGTCAATGAATGCACAGACTTAAAGGAGGCAATATTGTCAGTAAATAAATAAATAAATAAATAAATAAATAAATAAACAGCAGACTTGTATTCGGAGCTGGACAAAGCTCTCCCAGTTCACATACAGACTGGGTTGCATAGTCTCTTACCTGTCAGATATCAACTGAAGAGATTTCACTTCATCATTAACTTTGGTCTTGTCACTTCAGCAGCAATGCTCAAAAGTGCCCTCTGCTATATACATTATATGAGTTCATTCCTTTTATAAGATAAAAGGCAGACATGACCTGCAGCCAAGGTGGATAATGTCTCAGATGGTGATTTATCATAATTTTCAACACAGGCATTAACAGAGTCTGCACCAGTCTCAAAAGAAAGCTGATAGAATGTATCTGAAAGAATATCACCAATGATATTACTAATATTGTGGACTACCCTTAGGTCAAGATCAGGGGGGTACCATAAGTTGGTATGGTCAAATCAAAGTGGACCAGGAAGTGGTCAAACCATGAGACTGGTTCCATCACCAGGGATGTGGCTGTCAGATCCAAAACAAAGATCAGACCCAATGTATGTCCACACTTGAGTGTTGCAGAGTGTGAAGATAGGTGAAGGCTGCCAGCCTAGCCAGATAGAATTTTGTAGATAATTCTTTCATTTGTAAATTTTAATGTAAGCCACAGGCTTGTTCTCTTAAATGTGAAAAGACTGTATTGGATGTTGAACTGAAAATAACTGTAGCAACAGTGCACTCTGCTGTAAGAAAGCTGATAAGTCAAGAATTGTGAAATTCTTTGATCTAAAACTTGGAGCCAGGATGTCTAGAGGGAGGAATTCTGCCTATTGTTTTGAGGCCAGAGTTAATGACAAGAATGTACATGTATAATTTATTTTATTGCTCTGGCTTCCTGATCAGCTACAAAATCAAAAGGGCTATTAACCTCTGAGTTTCTGTTAGTCTGGGAACCAGAAAGAAATGTTGCAATCTGAAATGAATCAGTGTTAGTGTGTTATCAATTTAAGGACAGAAAGAATGAGGGCATTTAGCATTTGTCTTGAGAAAATTCAACATCACCAGCACCGCCTTGCTCTATATGTAAGTTTATTTTAGAACTGTGGTTTCTCTTAGATATAGCTAGGAACTAGGAAGATTAGATTAGTTTTGTTTCTGTATTGATGTCAGAGCTTTTCTACTGTATTATTTTAAGTATTTCTCTGTGATCTCTAAACTCTTGACTAGCACTGTGTAGTAAGAAGTGTTGTCTTCTGTTTTTATTATTTATTATTAAATATTTTTAAACCTTTCAACTGTGGCTGTTTTGTGTATAGACAATTTAAGCTCTAGAGTACATTGAATGTATATAGTGATACTGGTCAAGCCACTCCAATAAGCCTTGACTGTTCAGTTGCACTTACCATTTGGATAATAATATTGCACGTAATAAATGGACACCCTTTCAAAGGGCCTTTTAGTAGCTGATACATATTAGTGAGTGGTGGCAAGTGGTACTACTGTATAGTTTTGGTAAAAGAGGCACAGCTGGAGAACCTGTACCAGCCTTCCTAGGAGTGTCTGTGTGGTTGTATATAACTCTTATCTCAAAGTGTGCATGTGTCAGCTACCTGGACAGGGAAACAAAGCACTGGTTGGACAGAGGAGGTGCTGGACATTTTAGCTTGCCCACTAGGCTGAGATCCAGACCCTATAGCTGTGCCAGTGGGGAGTCTTATTGGGGACCTGGAGAGAAAGGGAGCAACAGCCCCAGACTGACTGTGATCTCTGTGTGCTCTTAAGGGAAATTGTACTTTACTGTGGGTGTATATATTATCCTTCCCCTATATGGATTCCCCTCACTGGTGTTAGTGGTGAGGATTGAGGCTCCTTGATTGCTGGGCCAGTGCACACACATCACATATTAATTGTGGGGCAGTGGTGGGATATCCACACCACATATTAATTTTTTGGCAAATACTAATTGGCTTGTAGTGGCGTGGGTAGTGTGAATTCCTTTAGCTTGTGTACAGTGATCACTGAAGGTGTTTGTGTACTCTAAATCAGCCATGCAGTGAATACTCATAATTCAGATCATAATTGTTTTATTTCTTTTGTTAGCTTAGTTAGTCAGGGAGAGCAGGCAAACATGTTAGCTGAGTATGGAAAGCTGACAAGGAGCCAGCTGGCTGAGATGTGGCAGGCTAAAGGACTAGTGCAGGGAAACCTGACTAAGGTAGACATGATTGCAGCTTTGAAAACAGCAACCAAGAGGACGATCAGACTGGCCATGGAGATGTACAACACTCAGGGAATGGACAGCTCAACCTTTGTGCAGAGGACTTAAAAACCCATCTGGAGCTAAAGAGATTTGTGATGGAGGCCAGGCGTTTGTAAATGGAAGCTGTGGAAAAGAAGTGGCAGAGGCAGCACAAAAAGGAGATGCTGACTCTTCACCAGAGTTATGGATGTAATGGCGAAGGGAGTAACTGCACCCCAGAAGCACAAAAGATCAGTACATTTCTTCTGCAGTTTACAGAGGGGGATAATTTTGATAGTTTCATTCCTATGTTTGAGAGGGTATGTAAACAGTATGATGCTGATCAAAGGTTTGGGGTATGGTTCCTGACCCCCTTACACCATGGTAAAGCTGTAATTGTGTTATCTAAAATTTCTGATTGTGAATGTTTTGATTATACTGTTGTCAAGAATTGCTTGTTAGAATGTTTTAAGCTAACACCTGAAACTTATAGGAAAAAGGTTCATGAGCATAGACACAAGACAGATGAAAGTGTGCGTGAATATGTTGCTGAACTGAGCACTTATTTTCATAGGTGGGTGAGTGGATGTCAGGTCACCACTTTTGAAGGGCTGTCAGACCTTTTGGTGAGGGAACAAGCCCTTAGCACTTTGCCTGAGGACATGAGGATCTGGTTAGCTGATAGACAATGTATTACTTCAGATGTGTTGGGAAAGAAGGGAGACCTATACCTAGCAAGCAGGGCATCCCTGCACAGGAATGGGGCCCCCAGTACTGCTCATGGGTCTAAAGGAACCCATGGTGGGTAGCCCAGACTGCCCCAACAGAATCTGCCGATAGCAGGGCAAACCACAAGTCCAGGTACATGTCCAGAACCTAGGGTTAAATGTTTTGAATGCAACCAGTGGGGCCATGTGGCATACAAATGTCCATGGAGGCAAGGTGGGGAACAAAAGGTGAGGGAGCCAGTAAGTGGGGAAGTCAAAATGCCAATAGTAGGTTGTCTCAAGACAACCAGGGTACCAAACTACCATCCTGCAGATGTCCGGATAGGGATAGATTTGGATGAGGCAGTACCATGTGTTTATGCAATTACACACAGTCTGGCTTCAAATTAAGCATATGGGTCTGGTAGCCGAGGGTAGACCAAGACAGACCACATCCTTGCAGCCAGGACTGGTGAGGTGAGTACTTCGAGGATGAAGCTACGCAGTAGCAGTGAGACTGAAGGTGAACCACAGCTGCTTGTGGGTACTGATGTACCCTTGGACAGAGTGACTGCAAAGGTAGAGGGGAGTAGTAGTACCCAGACTGACAGTGAGGCATCACTGTCAGAGGATGCCAGAATTCCTGTGGAAGGGGAGCTGGGAAGGGTTACAAAGAGAGAGTTGAGACAGGCTCAGCTCTCAGACACAACATTGCAAGGCCTGACACAGGTAGTTAGTGAGGCACCTGATTCTCAAAGGAAGGGGGAATCTGTGTATTGGGACAAAGGGTTACTGTATAGAGAGTGGAACCCTTTTTAGAGGGCTAGAAAGTGAGAGAATACAGCAGTCGGTAGTATCTAGAGCCTACCATCTTGCACTTTTAGACATAGCCCATGATACTCCCTTTGCAGGTCATATGGACATAAAATGTACAAAGAAATGTATTATGCAGAAATTCTATTGGTCTGGAATTTCCAGAGATGTAACAGGGTACTGCAGGACCTGTGAGCAGTGACAATAAGGTAGACAAGGCAGGAGACAAGGTGAGAGCTCCTTTGATGCCTTTGCCTGTGATTGAGGCGTCATTTCAGTGGGTAGCTATGGATATTGCGGAGCCTCTGAGTACCCCAAGTCCCACATGGAAAAAGTATATTCTAGTGGTAGTAGACTATGCTGAAAGATACCCTGAGGCAGTGACTTTGTCCTCCACTGAGGCAGAAAAGTGGCAAATGCTTTGTTAGAGATTTTCAGCAGGGTAAGTTTCCCAAAAGAAATACTGACTGATGGAGGTGCCAATTTGATGTCAGAGCTGCTGGCTTGTCTGTGGAAGTACAGTGGGGTGAAGCACCTGAAGACCACCCCTACCATCCCCAGACTAATGGTCTGGTTGAGAAGTTAAACTCTACAATCAAGTCCATGCTACTGGCATTTTCAGACCAGTTTAAGAGGGAGTGGGACAAATATTTGCCCCATCTGTTGTTTGCTTACAGAGAGATTCCCCAGAAATCCAGTTTTTTTACCCTTTGAGTTGCTGTATGGGTATAGGATGAGGGGACCTTTAGATTTAATTTGAGATGAGTGAGAAGGTGAGTGTGAATCTCACAAGATGTCTGTTGTGGTGCATGTGTAAATCTCAGGACAAGGCTCAGGGAACTCTTGGACTTGGTCCAGGAGAACCCGGCAGAAGCCCAACAACAGAAAAAGGTATGGTATGACAGGACTGCTCAAGCTATAGAGTATGCTGTAGGGCAGCAGGTAATGTTTCTCACTCCTGTCAGACACAACAAGCTACAAGCAGCTTGGGAGGGACCCTACAAGGTGGTAAGAAAGGAAAGTGATGTTAACTACATGGTAGAACTGCTTGGAATCAGGCAGGTGCACATGTTGTAGCACATTAACATGATGAAACCTTAGCATGATAAGGAGGCCCTTGTGCTGAGTATTTGCTGTAGCTTGCAGGAGGAGACTGAGGAAGATCTGGTGACTGATCTCCTCAGTGAGACTCAGACTGACATCTCAGTGGAAGGGGTAGCAATGTCCCAGCAGCTATCTCCCACCCAGGTTCGAGAAATCCGAGCAGTGTTACAGCAGTTTGGGGACATGTTCACTGGGAAAACAGGGTGCATCCACCTGGTGCAGCACCAGGTGGATACAGGACCCCAAATGCCTATTAAGCAGGCCCCCTTATAGGGTGCTTGAGAGATTCAAATAGACTCTGATGGAGGAGATACGGGAAATATTGAAACTAGAGGTAATTCAAGAGTCCAACAGTCCCTGGGCCTCCCCAATGGTGTTCCATGTGGTTTTTGTAAAGCATGTTCCTGTATCAATAAGGACACCACCTTTGTTCATCCTGTCAGTGGTAAGGTTTTTAATTTCAAGGCAAGGGCCACTTGCAGGACTAGTAATTTGGTCTATTTGGCAGAGTGTTTACAATGTCCTGGGTTCTATGTAGGAAAGACCAATAATATGTTTAAGGTGAAGGTGTTACAACATTTGTCCTCCATAAGGAACAAGGATCCACATAATGCCCTTTATAGGCGCACAGAAATGAATCCTACACATACATTTCATTTTAGAGCTATAGCAAATGTTAGACAAAATAATAGGGGAGGATATATTAAACTTCTAACAGAGTCTTTAGAATCTAAATAGATTTTGGAATTGATGGCCCATAGGAATCCAGGACTGAATGACATTGTACCTTTAAAGCCCGCCTTGCAAAAAAGGCGGAATTTTTATTGACAATTTATTGGTTGTTTGACAATTTAAATTGTTGGAATGTTTGTTCTCAAATTATCTGAAGAAGGGTTACCACCCGAAAGCGCTCATCCTTGGTTATTTGTGTGTTTTAATAAAGGAGAAAGAAACCACAGCAGTGTCCTACCATTCTTGTTTTTGGACAGCTGTAGAAAAGGAATGTCTAGCTATAGTGTGGGCACTGCAGAAACTTCAGCCTTATCTGTATGGAAGTAAATTCACTTTAGCAACAGATTACAATCCTCTAACATGGTTACACAGAGCCAGTCAGCACAATGCCAAGTTGCTAAGATGGAGCCTAGGGTTGCAAGCATATGATATGTCAGTGCAGCACTGCAGTGGAGTTAGCAATGCCAATGCAGATGGGGTCTCAAGACAGGGAATGGGGTAAGGTATACTCAGATAGACCTAACCCTCTCAAGCAACATTTCTCAATGGTCACTTGAAAAACTAGCTTGAGTTCTCCGGGGGGGGGGGGGTGAAGATAGGTGAAGGCTGCCAGCCTAGCCAGATATAATGTTGCAGATAATTCTTTCATTTGTAAATATTAATGTAAGCCTCAGGCTTGTTATCATAAATGTGAAAAGACTGTATTGGACGTTGAACTGAAAAAAAATGCAACAACAGTACACTCTACTGTAAGAAAGCTAATAAGTTAGGCATTATGAAATTCTTTGATCTAAAATTCGGAGCCAAGATGTCTAGAGAGAGGCATTCTGCCTATTGTTTTGAGGCCAGAGTTAATGGCTAGAATTTACATGTATAATTTATTTTATTGCTCTGGTTTCCTGACAAGCTGGAAGATCAAAACGACTATTAACCTCTGAGTTTCTGTTATCCTGGGAACCAGAAAGAAATTATGTAATCTGAAATGAATCAATGGTACTGTGTTATCAATTTAAGGATGGAAAGAATGAGTGCATTTAGCATGTGTCTTGAGAACACCCAACATCACCAGCACTGTCTTGCTCTATATGTAAGTTTATTTTAGAACTGTGTTTTCTCTTGGATATAGCTAGGAACTAGGAAGGTTAGATTATTTTTTTTCTGTATTGATGTCAGAACTTTTCTACTGCATTATTTTACATATTTTTCTGTGATCTCTGAACTCCTGACTATCACTGTACAGTAAGAAGTATTGTATAGCATTTTTATTATTTATTATTAAATATTTTTAAACCTTTCAGCTGTGGCTGTTTTATGTAGAGATAATTTAAGCTCTAGAGTACATTGCATGTATATAGTGATACTGGCAAAGACATTCCAATAAGCTTTAACTGTTCAGTTGCACTTACCATTTGGATAATAATATTGCACAGTAATAATTGGATACCCTTTCATAAGGGCCTTTTAGTAGCTGATAAATATTAGTGGGTGGTGGCAAGTGGTACTACAGTATAGTCTGGGTAAAAGGGGCACAGTTGGAGAACTTGTGCCAGCCTTCCCAGGAGTGTCTGTGTGGTTGTATATAACACTTATCTCAAAGTGTGTGTGTGTGTGTGTGTGTGTGTGTGTGTGTGTGTGTGTGTGTGTGTGTGTGTGTGTGTGTGTGTGCAAGTGTGTCAGCTACTTGGGCAGGGACACAAAGCACTGGTTGGACAGAGAGGATGCTGGAGGTTTAGCTTGACCACTAGGCTGAGATCTGGACCTATAGCTGTACCAGTGGGGAGTCTTTTTGGAGACCTGGAGAAAAAGGGTGAAACCAGCCCCAGACTGACTGTGATCTCTGTGTGCTCTTTAGGGACATTGTACTTTACTGTGTGAGTATTTATTATCCTTTCCCTATATGGACATCCCTCACTGGTGTTAGTGGTGAGGATTGAGGCTCCTTGATTGCTGGGCCAGTGCACAGATGTCACACAGAGATAATCACCTGAGCAAACCCCAAACTTTTCACAATACAATTAAATTCATGAATTGGAGACACTGCCTCATTGTAGATCCAGATATTAAAACTATGTAGCACCAAAATGTGTTGGTGACCCAACATTGAGTGGAAAGGAAAGTCCATGAACTCTTGGAGTAATGTCCTCACACTACCTGTTGGATGGTAGATGAGGAGAAACCTACAGTTCATGGTGACTGGCCAACTTCAATGCTAATCAGCCTCTAACAGGGCTGAATGTAATTAATGTTTCTGAATGGGGCATTAAAACTGAAACTATTAACATGTATGAGGAAGAGAAACTTAAAAAGTATATTTGCCATGAATATGATCTCCATCGTTCATACCTGACAATTCTTTAGAAAAGATATACTTTGAAAAAGAAGTCTTAGTGATTATTTGCAACAAACAGCATTGTTGTATTGTACACATTCATTCTGCAGGAGACTGGGGTTGATTTTTAAGACTTTCTTTGTCTATATTGACATCTCCTATCCAGCAACTATAATGTGATGCATGACTTTTGTACATTAGATTTTGCATATTATTTTTTTGTGTATCTTCAGGGCCATGACTAGAAACAGACCAGTGCTATCACTGTTTATTATCGGCATGATATGAATGCGACTTAGTTTAAAATCTGTCTATCTTCAAAGGTTTTTGTTGTCAATACATTTACGATCTTTTTCCATTTAAAAAGGAAGTGAACTTGAATTCAAATAGTTCATTGAAATCTACAAGTGTGACTAGAGTGATAATTTCTTATTTAGATGTTGAGTTATTGACATATCAAGGCACTAATAGCAGTTACTCTAAGTAATTGAAGGAATTACTTTTGTCAGTAGTTATTTGCATGTACAGACGTTCCACCCTTTACATGAAAAAAATATTAAATCTCAAGGAGAGAGTTCTATGATGATAACCAGAAGAAATTAACATTTTTAATAAAGAAACAAAGAAACAAGGTGACACACTGAACCAGGAACTGCACCTCATCGAAGAAGTGAAATAATTTTTTTTAAATTATACAGCAAACTTGGGGAAAATGTTTCAAAAGAGAGATTACATGAATGCTTTCTTGATGTGGTAGTTTGAGAAGTAAATGCTTTGAGAAAACTTGACTTCACACTCATTTTGCATTCCAGTTATCCTTTAGTTTCTGAAAAGGCAGTATCTTATTATACTAGTCATCCTTGCATGTTTTTTGCCTACAGTAGATCCCAATAATACAGTTATGTAAATTAAATGTTCCGTAACAGGAGATGTTTGAATGATGGCTGCTACAGTAGCCTAGGCTATAGGAGTTATATTCTGCCAGCTTCCAAAGCTTCATGGCACCTTCCATCTGCCCAAACTATCATGAGGCTCAGGCTGACCTGACTAAAAGCCAAGTTGGGGTGCAAAGCACTTCAGAGCTTTCCCACCAGCAAAGACAGGGAGACTGAACCCTGAAAATCAAGGCTAGGAAAAACAAAAAAAACATAAGTCCACACTCTGGCACAAAAAACACACCAAAACACAAGGAAAATGCTGTGTGGGAGTGGCTGCTGCAGCAGTGATCATTCAAACACTTATTTTCTTGGTTAAGTTCAGCTTACACAACTGTACTGTATTCTTCATATTGATTGCTGCTGCAGTAGCCTTAGCTATATGGGTAGATTACCATAGCTAACTAAATTGGGGCAGTAGAAGGAAAAGGGCCCAAAAGCCCCTGGAGAATGGTCCTAGCAAACAATGATTTAACCCTACAAAAAGAATCCAGCTTATAGTGTTTTTCTAAAAGTATGTACTGAGGAAAAGTAGCAACTTCTAGAATACTTCCAGAATCCAACCCTTTCCAAACATCCATAAAAGAAGCCAAGTTCCTTTGAGAATGGGCCTTGATCCTGCCTGAAATAGATTTGTCATGGGGAGTATAATCAAAGAAATTAGCCTTAGTCGTCTGTTTTGACACCACCTCTTCTTACCTTCACAAGAAATTAATAATTGATCGATGATCCAAAATATTTAATTCTGTCAAAATAGTACCCGAGTTGTCTGTGGACATCCAAAGTATGGAGTGCCCTTTCAACCTCATTTTGAGGTTCAGGAAAGAAATCAGGGAGACAGATAGTTTGACTTAAAGTAAACTTGGATACCACTGTAAGCATAAAAGAAGGGTTAGTTATCAAAGAAACCCTGTCCTTGAGGAAATGATGTAGGGTTGACTCACCATAAAAGCCTGCAACTCAGAAATCATTATAGCAGAGGTCAGAGCAATTGATAAAACTGTTTTCCTCAAGTCAGATTAAATAGTTCAAATGGAGGAAGTGCTAGTTTCTGCAACAAAAAATTAAGATCCCGGTTAGGGGCCATCAGTTTACTTGGAGGCCTCCTATGCAAAACTCCTTTCAAGAACATTTAACATGTGACTGCCTTCAAAGAAGAGGATCCATGGGCAGATATGCTTAAATGGCTGATAAATGAAAAGATAGAGAAATAAAAAAGGCCATAGGGTAGTATCAAAGACAAATATTGTAAAACCAGAGAACAACTAACCCTGAATGGGTGCTGGTTATGTTGTTGACACCAACTAGAAAACCTTTTCCATTTGCTAATATGTTATTTTTTAGTAGCAGGCTTTCTTTCCTCCATTAGTTCCTGCTGGATGTCCTCAGAAAACAGGTGCCTAAAATGAATTAAGACCCCTTCATGAAGGCAGTCAATTGAAGATAGCTGATGTCGGTGTGTATCAAACACCCCTGTTCTTCTGTTAGTAGATCAATTCTGTGAGGAAGCTTGTGGCAAATGCCCCTGGCCATTTCCAAAAGAAGGGGGAACATGGTTACCTATGCCAGAAGGGAGTCAACACAATGACCTTGGGGTATTCCTTCTGAATCTTCAGAAGTACTATGGATATTAGTGGAAATGCTAGATAGAAATACAGGAACTTTCCTGGCCAAAGAAAACAAAAGGCGGCTGTTTTCCAGGCCTTCATACATGGAGTCTTGGAACAGAATTTTGCCAGTTGATGGTTCAGAGTGGAGGCAAAGAGGCCTAGTTGAGGAACTCCCCACAAATGGCTCAAATCTTGAAAGACCCAGATCTAGTTTCCATTCATGTGGGTCTGCCCTGGTCCTGCTTAATTTGTCTGCCACACAGTTTTGCTCTGATGGAATGTAGGATGCCTGTAGAGTGAGATTGTGGTGTGAAGCTATATCTCAAGCTAACATGGCTAGCCCACAAATGGGGTGTGACCTGGCTCCCCCTTGCTTGTTGATGTACCACATCACTGAAGTATTGTCTGTAACTATTTGAAAAGGTCCCGGAGACCAAAGATGGTTCATAGAATCGAATGCCTTGATCAGGGCAAGCATTGCCTTGATATTTATGTGCTTTCATCAGTCCTTGATGTCCCATACTTCCTGCAGTTGTATCACTCCTGAAACTACCCCCAAAGCAAAATCTGAAGCATCCATGGTGACTGACTACACTGGAGCAAAGAGTGAGAAGGGAAGACCATGATTTAAGGATATTTGCTGCTTCTATCAAGTAATTTCCCTTCTAACAACACCCAGTACTGGCTGATGAAAAGATAGAGTGTTGATGCTAGAACCAAAATAAAAATAAAAAAATTCAGATACCACTGTATCTTTCTCATGTGAAGTCTTGCCATGAGTATGATGAGAATTATAGATGCCACCAGACCCAAAATCCTAAGGTATTCCCTTGCAGTGACTGAAGTCTGAGTAGAAAAACTTAGAATTAGATCTAAATAAAGATCTATTTTTTTCCCGTGGAAGAAAAGCTCTTTGAACTGAGGTGTCTAGTTGACATCCCAGGAACACAATCTTGGGTGAGGGAGAGGGACTCAAGAAAAACTTTTGAATATTCTATTGGAATCACATCTTGTGCAAGAGATCTCTCACCCAAGAGATAGATTCCTGGCACTTTGAAAAAATTCTGCAAAGATAAGCAAGTCATAAAAATACAGAAAATGTGGACACCCTGTAGCCTACAATGAGCTATAACTGGAGTTATTAATGAACAGTGTTGGTGCACTGGATATTCCAAAAGGTAAGGCAGAAAACTGACAATGTGAAACAGACACAAAACCTTAAGAAACACCTGAAGTCTGGATGAATAGGAATGTGATGAGAAGCATCTTTTAAGTCTAGCATTACCAGGAAATTTGAAAGAGGAAGAAAAGTCAACAGGTTGTGAAGTGACATCATTTTGAATTAGGGCACTATCACAAACAGGTTTAGGAAAGAAAGATCCAGAACTGGAATCCAGGTTTTTTCTTTCCTGGGACTAGAAACAATCATGAAGAAAACCCCTTCCCCACCTGAAAAGGAGGAACTGATTTTATCACTTCTTGGAAGAGCATGTGATGAAGAACAGGAGGAAATAAAAGAGTCTGATCTGCATGCTGAGGAATAACCCCCAGGAAAGGAAAATATTCCTCCTGCTGCCATCTGTAACCCTGATGAATGATCTTCAGAACCCATTTGTTTGCCAAAGAAAATAAAATTATTCAGATCTTCTGGAAGAGAAAGAGGGCCAGGGTGGAAGAGGGTCACAAGGTCTTTTGAATGTTCATTCAGACTTGTTGGGGTGTCCTTGGTTTTGGGAGTTTTGAGACTTCGTTTTGGAACCTCCTTGCCACTTCTTAAAAATCTGTTTATCTGAATTATGCTGTGATTGTTTTTGCCAAAATTTAATGAGGAGAAAGAAAACCTCTTGGACAATTAGAAAGCAAGGCCTAAAACATCTTAGATTCCCTCAATCAGCACTTTCATTACACTTTTTGATCAACTCTGCTGCAGAGGGGCTGAATAATAAATTTACCCAAGGTAGAAATTAAAATCTCATTTTTAACATCACCTGGAAGGTTCTGTGAATGCAGCCAAGCAAACCATCTTAAGACCATACCAGTGGTCATAGCCCTGGAAGAAGTATCAAAAGAGTCATATACACACACTGCAAACAATGAGTAGTGATCTGTGTAATAGAAGAAACTAAGTTATCTAAAGCAAAATGTTCTTTACAAGACGAAATTGTAATTAAAACATTCCTCATACTTTCATAATATGTCAGACTAAACTTTAATATATGAGCCTGACAATTTAATATTCTGAAGTTCAAATATGAAGAAGTATACACTTTTTCTCATACCTAACAATAATTTTCCCATCCTTAATAGAAAGAGTAGGACTGGAATTAACTAAATGCTTAGCAGCAAAGGAGCCAACTATGTCTATAACTACTCAATCAGATTTTGGATAGGTATATAAAATTTTAAAAGACTAATTAACTTTATACATCCTATCTGCCTTTTAGGGAAAACTGGCTGGCTATCAGGAAAATTGCAGGTAGAAAGGCACACATCCTCTAAATCAGATAGGATAGGAGGAATGTGTGTAGGTTCTGGAAAATCCTTCTGGAACAACTCATAATATTTTTTGAGGGCTGAGAAACCTTATTGTACTGAAAACACTGTGACATTCTAGTAATAGTCTTAGAGAAACAGAAACACCTAGAGGGAGAATAAGAAAAAGAGCTCTCTTCTGAGTTTGAATCAGAAATCTAAGGAAAAAAATCAGTCCTTGCATCTTTCTGTTCAGATTCAGAATGTTGATCCTATTCAGGAAAGGTGTAGCTATCTTTTTTTTACCAAAAACTAGTCTAAAAGAAGGATCAATAGCCAGAATCAAACCCTGAGCCAGTCCCGGTAAACTATTCCTGTCCAGAGGAATTTGAAGAGGGCTAGCTATATGCTTGGTTTTCTGTTTGTTTTTGACAGGCAAAATGGGGCCAATTGTGATGCTAATGATAGCCATTGCTATCACAGAGATGGGCACAGCATTGTGACACAATAGGGAAATCTTCCCTTTTCTGTCTTACAGGACCAGTAAGGGTGGTTGTCCCTTAACCACTGAGGGGACCCTAACAGCCACATTGTGGTATCCAGGGTAAAAGATGAGTAGTCTGAGGTAAAATATGGCCACAGCAGAGTCACCCAGCTGCAGCTGAGGCTAATTGCTAGCCTGCTATGGTGGCAAAGATTTTTTGCCTAACTTTCTTTTTCTGACTGGAAAAAGGACTGACTATGGGAGTGACAATCTGTTCCATGGTCAACTCAAAAATTATGCATCTATCCTGGGGAAAACCAAGCATCAATGCCAATAAAACTACCAGTCCACAAAAGTTACTTTTTTGACAGAAAAAAACACACAAGTGATAATTTAATAAAGGTTTTAAAAAACACAGTAAAAAGCACTTTCAAAACACTATGGCAGCACCAAATCCTTAAAATAAACATATTTACTCTACAGGAAATCGTTTATCCATTAGATAACAATACTTTTAAACTGGCAGAAACAACACTTGCTCCATTTAAAAGTAGATTACAGTCTCAAGCCAACACCCCTAGCTTTAAAACAACTGTTCTGAAGAAGAAAGTAACAGAACACCAGTAAAAACAAGAACATGGAATGTGTTCCTCAAAAGGGAGCTTATCTCCCCAACTAAGGAAAGCACAAGGCAACCATCGATCCTCAAAAGCCTCAGAGGAGCAGACTCTTCTGCAGCAGTAAAGCTGTAAAGGACATCATGCTCAAACTTGCCATTTAGTCAGCTCAGCTCAAGCCACATGACAGTTTGGGCATGTGGTAGAACATGTCCTGAAGCTTTGGAAGCTGGCTGGCTGTTATATCCTTAGCAGGATATAAACCATATAGCTAAGACTACTGCAGCAGTGATCAATATGAAGAGCATTATATTTTGTCAAAATGTTCTGAACCTAGGTATGTTATTAGAAACAAACAGAACCTCAAAAGATTCATAGAATAAGCTAACTATTCCTGTCTGGCTTGTGAGCTGATAAACCCAAGGGCGTGTTTAAATGTGTTAGATGTAGCTTTTTAAGTTTATTAGCAAAGAACCAATCATGTCTTTTGCTTGGCATATATCAGACATTTCCTATAAACAGACATTATACATGTAATATTTTTTCACTTGTTTATCTTGTGATGTGTACAGGATGCCAGTGTTTTTACATGGGAATGGAACAGTTTAGAGAGCACTTCTTTTATGAAATGTACATCTTTGCTGTTTTATATAATATATGTCCTTCATATCGGAGCTGGACCTATGATGACATGCAAGGAGATTTATAATTAAAATATCTGTTACAGCTGAATGTCAATAATTATCCTGGGTTGAATTAATTTTTGTGTATGCACATTGTTTTGAAATAAAGGCCTTTAAGGTGATAGGTTTTCAGTCAGTAGTCTCACATTGTGTAGTTTATATTTTCTGTCTCGTATGTACAAAAACTTTACTTTCAACAAATAGTTCACAGCATTGTTTCCCTTTCTGTTATTGGAAAATTCTACATTCTTTACTCCACCATGCATCATTGCCCTTAATAAAAATATCACTAACCAGATGGTCAGTCAAAGCAATAACAATGATAATAAGGTAATAAAAATATCACTGAAGAGGTGGGGTCACTTAGTTTAATAATGATGACGACAACGATGATTTATCATCATCATCATCATATCTCTCAAGTGTACCTCATTACGAGGAATGTACCTCATTTGGGGTCTGAAAAAGTCCAGGTTCCTCAAAGTTCCTCAATGTTCCACATTGAAAGACTGTCACACATTCAGTGTTAGGAATTTTTTTAAGTGAAATCCATGGTAAATAGAAATGAATCATATTAATTCATTAAAAGATCTTCTTCATAAGTAAAGCCAGCATATTTTAACCATCCTATGGCCTACCTAGGTGAAGCTGTTAGTAAGCCATTAGTATGTATTCCACATTTTGCCCATTTGTTCCACATTATGAGGGCTAGTGTTCCTCATTTTGGGGATGGAAGGTTGAGAGCTATGATCATCATCATTATTATTATCATCATCCTCATCATCATAAGCAGCCTGCTAGATATGGTTCTGATGTTGGGATTACTGAAATAGCATTTACTATATTTTTTTCTAAATGGTAACAGATCAAAATGGAAAAAAATATGTTTCAAATGAAACTGCTCTCATACTGCTGAATGTCTGTCCCCCAATGCAACGTGCCACATAATCTTTACATTTCAGATTTATTAACTAAGAAAATAACACAAGCAGTCTACTAATCACCCAGTTAATACATAGTACACATTACCGAAAGGTTAAAAATACAGCCAGGTTGTTCCTTAAGTTACAACCATAGAGGTATGTGAATTCTGTAACTAATAGCTCCTTTCGAGACAAAAGCACTACACAAATACCAAGTGGTATAATGCAAACAAAGTAAATGGATATAAAAAGACTTACTGTTTTACTGAACCTGCCAAATTCATTGGCTTCTGAGATTCGTACATTACACAGATTTCAAGATGGCAAAATTCAAAAACCATCCAGAGCTGTAGCAAGATTACACCCTATACAATATGTCAAGTACAATAGCAAATGCTATACAGGCAATGGACTTGAGGTCCAAAATGACAGGCACTGCAATTAACAACTATTTTTGTTCAGTAGCAGTCCTTTAACAGGGTCATCGATGATATCCATTCAAATCATGCAGAACTTACTAATGTGTTGCAAAAGTCACTACATACATTTAAATTAATGTTCTTTATATCAGAACTAGATAACTGCTCATTGAAAATTTTTGTGTTAGAAAAATCTACTCAAAATAAACATGTCCTTAGTTTTTAACTACTATGAAAGTTTGCAATGTAATTTGGCTGAACTGTCTTTTGACTTTAGATGTAGATACTTAGAAATAGGCAACTGATAGTTATGAAAGGTTATAATAATGAGAGCAATTCTAAAGTACACCTAAGTAGAGATGAATAAATTTTTTTTATTTTAATACTTAACAGCACATCAATAATTTCAATATATCATGTCCATAGCTTCCTCACCATAGTTGTAAAATAGTTAAGAGAAAAAACAGTGTTGGTATTCACATGCCTTAGAGAGATATGGCTGACTGCTGTAGTATCCGTAGCACAAAAAAATAGCACCCTATATATGTTGTCCACTTCTATTGAGGTTCCTCCTATTACACTAGCATCCTGCATGAAAGTCTAATGTAGGCAATTGACTCAGACCAAAGCCGCAGATTAAAACACAATGAAAAGAAGTCCATTATAGTGCCTTTTAGGAAAATGTTGACCCAGATAAATTACTTCATTGATAAAACACCCCTAAGAGATGACCAGATAGTAGTTAGATATCTGGGAACATATGTAGATAGTATTCTGGCCTTTGATCAAAACTAAGCCAAGGTGGTAAGAAAATCATTCTACATTGCTCAACTTATAAGTAAGGGTATGGCAACAAGGTCCAAGGATGTTATGGTATCATTCTACTCAGCCCTTATCAGATATATCACTGAGTACAATGCCCCCTTCAGCATGTACCTGATTAGTCATAAGAAACACTTGAAATGGCCACTAAGATTCCTTACCAAGAGAATGCAGGTTATTAATGCATTATCCTACACACATTACATTAGAGTCCTGTCTATACTCTGTCTCTTCCTGGTTGTTGAGATGCAATCTGTAGTCAGCATATGAGGCATCATTTGATCCATCACTGACACAGTGTTTGTACATCCTCAAAATGAACAACATATGAGGCATCATTTGATCCATCACTGACACAGTGTTTGTACATCCTCAAAATGAACAACACCAGAAACACAAGATCCAGGGATTTAAACTTTGCTTGCGACATACACTTGCACCACACCACATGGAACACATAGCCCTCCAGAACACACACCAGCACTGTCTTCACATAAAAACACAAACCACACAACCACCTTCGCAGAGGCTCTCAATAAATATCTACCCAGGCAGCAGAGACCTCCAAGGCAGAAACGCACTCAACCACCACAACACAACGCTAATCACGAGACACATAACTCTCCTAAACAGTGTGCCCCTCAGCCAAAGACCCTAAGGCAAAACAGCTTGCCCAACACACTAGTCATAGGTAAATTGATAGTGAGGCACACTGATGTCCCACTCACTAGGTTGAATAAGGAGAAAGTAACAGTCAGCTGCCTGTCAGGTGCCAGGATCTGCTCAACACTAGAAGTCTAAATCTCAAAATGCACTCACTCGAAGCACTCCTTAAAATGGAGAGCATCGACATTTGTGCTGTAACAGAGACCTGGTTCAAGGCAGCAGAAAGCAACCCTGCACTTCCAAGCTATAACCCATTCCACATCTTTCGGCCCCAGAACTTGGACCAAAGCTCCAAAGGTGGTGATGTTTCCATTTTCATAAAGGATACACACACCTCCAGAATGGTAGCCCAACATAACGCATCAGAGATTCTTCAGGTGCAGCTAACATTGGGTAAGACAGCGAGTCAAGTCGTAGCCTGCTATAGGTCCCCAACCATATCCCAAATTTATCACTTCATGTTCCTAAGCACCCTGGAGAATATTAGGATCCAACCTAACACTCTCTTACTAACTGACTTCAACTACCCCTCCATTAACTGGGTAAACTACTCATGTACCAGTACACTTGCCCAACGTTTCCTGGAGTTCATTAATTCCAATGCCCTGGACCAGCTTGTTCTTACCCCCACTAGAGGCAGCAACATCCTTGATCTGGTCATTACTAACATGGGCGACCATTGCTCTACACCAATAGGCAGCTCCTCCCTGGTAAGAGCCGACCACAAACTACTCACCTTGGAAGTCCACATTCCTCCCACCCCTCAGCCCCCACCCCCGCAAAGGTAACCACCATGAAAAACCTTTCCAAAGCTAGCTTTGGGCTCCTTAAACAGAGGTGGCTAATTTCATGGCACCCACGCAAATGGAGAATAGTTGCGTGACTGCAGAATCATACACCAATGCACTGTACGAACACGTACACAAATGCATGGGTCTCGCCATACCCAACAGAGCCAAGATGCTCTCCTCCAAAAAAAGGAAGCCAATCTGGTGGTCCCCTGCCATAAACAAATTCTACAACAGAAGGAGGAAACTGATGCAGAATAAGGTGAAGTCCCAAGACTGGAAAAACTCCCTAATCAGCCTCAACAAAAAGTTGAGATCCCTCATCAAATCCTCTAAAGCTAGCTATGAAAACAGAATCGCAGCAGATAGTAAAGACAACCACAAGGCCTTCTATAGCTATTTAAAGAATCTCAACAGCAATACCCCAGAGTTCCTCTGAGCTACTCCACAGTGGTACTTCCTATACCAAGCCAACAGATATTGCCAGTATACTGGCCGACAGGTTCAGTGCAAACTTTACCCCTCTGCCCCCCCCAAAGGACCAATCACAATAACAGTAGACTGCTAGGCACCCAGTATTACTGCTTCACAGATTAAAACAGCACTGTCCAAGGCCAAGAATATAGCTTCTATGGGACCTGACCATATCCCTGGTTGTGTTCTACATGAACTACAGAGTGAACTGGCACCTCACCTGTGTACCCTGTTCAATCACACTGATGAGTCTGATATACAAAGCTATGAAACTCATCATCATGGACCTAATAAACAAGGATATAGGGAATTGCCAAACTCTGGATCCCATACAGTTTGACTTTGTGAAGGGTAGATCATGCCAGCTCAACTTGGTTGACTTCTTTGAGTCAGTCACCAGAGATGTGGATGAAGGCAAGATGGTTCATACAGCCTACCTTGATCTGGCCAAGGCTTTTGATACCATTCCCCAATCAGGAATCATAGAAAACTCACTAAGATGTGCATCAACCCTTAAATCACTCTGTGGGTTGCAAACTGGCTCACAGATAGAACCCACAGTGTGAAAGTAGCTGACTCTAAGTCATACTGCTGACTAGTCATGAGTGGAGTCTCACAGGGTTTGGTCCTGGGTCCTCTGCTGTTTGGTATCTACTTCTCTGAAGTACAGGCCAACACGAAGGGACTATATCTGACAAAGTTCACAGATGATTGCAAGTTGGGAGCTATTATTAACTCTCCAAGTGATGTTGATATCCTACAGAATGGCCTCACTGAGACCAACTACTGGTGTCATAACCATGGCCTTAAGCTCAATACCAAAAAGAGTGTCGTCATCCCCTTTGGAAAAAACCTGGTTCCCATGAATTACCACATTGAAGGTAGTCTACTGAAGACAGAAGGCATTATAAGAGATCTGGGAACACAGGTTGACAGCAACCTGTCTTTTGATCACCACATTGCCACTGTGAGCAGAAAGTCCTTCTATAGGGCACATCTCATTACTAAGGGTTTTGCATCCAGGAAGAAAGAGGTCATTGTCTCCCTCTACTCTTTCCTCATTAGGCCAATCATCGAGTACAATGCCCCATTTAGCAAGTACATCACTAGACACCTGCCACAACTGGAGAGGCCACAAAATACCTCACAAAGAGGATCCTAGGCCTTAAACACTTTTCCTATATGGACAGACTCAAAAAACTCCAACTATTCTCTGTCTCATATCACCTACTTAGAGGTGATCTCTGCTTGACTTACAAAGCCATGTCTGACCCAGCTCTGTTAGAAATGCTACATCTAAAGAAATCCCTCCTCACCACATGCTCCATAGACCTCAACCTCATTATTACAATTAAAAGAACATGCTGGAGGAACAGGTTCATAACCCAGAGACTGCCCACGCTATGGAACAGACTTCCCATACATGTCAAGCAGAGCACCTTGCTGACTCTCTTCAAGAGAAATCTTGATGAGTGGATGGTAAACAGAAAATTCACCACAGGGATAACTCCAGTGGCTCTACTTGACAGAGGCACAGGGAACTAAGGTCGGGTGGCACTATGCCAGGGTAATCCTATGGCTAGGATTGTAAAGGCCCCAAGACCATTGGCCCCAAGACCATTAGCCTAGTGCACACCTACGAACCTATGAACCCATAAACAGAACATGTTGGCAAGATAGATATATGTCTGAATGGATCCCCATTCTCTAGAATTGGCTCCTATCCATGTGAAGCAGAGTCCATCCCTATCCCTATTCAAATGTAACCTTGACCACTGGTGGAAAATCAGTAATTCACTCCCAGGTTGACCCTCATGTTTCCTAGAAAGAGTTGAACAGTAAACATTCTCTACCAAACAAACGCTTGCACATAACTTTTTAGAAACTCCCTAACTAACACGCCCCTCCAATTTAGATACACATTTTACAAGGGGATGCAATTGGAATGGGTTTTACAGCAAGGCTTATCGATAGCCTAGTATGTCCCTATAAGAGCATGATATTACATCTGTTTATATCTAGGTACACACAAGCCAACACACGCACACACACACACACACACACACACACACACACACACACACACACACACACACACACACACACACACACACACACACACACACACATACACACACATATATATATATAGGAAAAACAAAACCGAATAAGACTAGGAAGAAATAAACTTATACTACTGAAAACCTCCGAACTGTTAAAAACAAAAACAAAAAAAAAAACAATGAATAGACACTGAGCCAGAACTGTTATTTGCTGAGTGCTTTTGTTTGCTTTATTGATAACAATCGAACTTCATCAGAGTAAAATGTAATGTTTTTGCAGTACTGTGCGAGCTTTAAATAGTCTAACTGGTATAAAAAATGCTTCACTATGATTGGTAGATAGACTACGCTAATGCAGTAGTATTTGGACTAATGAGAGGCACTCCCCAGCATGACTGCCACTCAATTTTTATAGTCTACGCAGCCTACTGCGACCAATGTTTTTCCTACTACATTGGAAAAACAATTAGAAAGCTCTCAGACAGGGTGAATGAACACCTTGCAGCTATCAGGCATAATGACAGTTAGAATGCATTAAGCAGACATGCCACGAGCTACAAAGGCTTCGCACATTTTAAATTTCTAGTGTTAGAACAGGTCCAGCAGTTTCTCTGAGATTGCGACACACTACTGGAGCTGAAGGAATTAAGATGGCAACTCCTTCTTGAAGCAGATACTCCACCAGGGCTCAACGAGAATCTCAACATCAGTGGTCCCACTCTGAATTTTGAAAAATCCCAAGATCTTGTAACGAAAAATCCCAAGATTGAACAAAAATTCCCAAGCTACTGAAAATACAAGAAAACGGTGAAAATGAGAACACTTTTACATACATAGTATATTCACAAATATAGAGAAAACTATACCAAAAGAAATAAAATCAGCCAGTAACAAGAGATAAATCCAATGGCAACAGGACCCAGAGCCAGAAAATTTTTGTTGATAAAAGTTTAATAAAAAACCAAACCAGATGTACACACATATAATCCAAGCACTTTCACCCGGTCATTACCAGGCTTTTTCAAGGTATATAGAGAAAACTATCCTACTTGGTGTCA
>NC_056742.1:43485138-43487638 GCF_019279795.1 Protopterus annectens | reverse complement strand
CTATAATCCATACCACGTAAACCAAAAACAAACCAGCACAAGGGATTTTATTTTATTGTTTCAATATCTGGAAATTGCATACTGGTTTCAGCTATATATCCAGCCTTCCTCAGTCCAATAAAAAATCTAAATAGCACATCCTGGTTATTCCTTATATATCCAAGATTATTAAAGGTGTATTCACTTTGAAAACAATATATATATATATATATATATATATATATATATATATACACACACACACACACACACATTTCAAAAGTAAAAAGTACAAAATAAATATGTATGTATAACTTTTAACCTGAAGAAATCAATCCATTAATTTAAACAAAAATTCAAAAAATCCATAAAGTCATAAGCTGACACCAAATAACTAAACTGTTTCATTTAAACCAGGCTTGAATAGAGCTCATAACCTGGTAATACATGAGGATTCCATATTATTTAATCTGTCATGCCTGCCTGCTTTAAGGTTTCTATGCATATCAATGTTATCAATAATGGTGAATTTAAATTGTGCGGTTTGGTGAATCATGGTATGTTTATATAGGGCATTAGAGATTCTATGATTTCTAATGGCGCAGAGGTGTTCACTTATCCGATGTCTAAGTGGTCTTGAAGTTTGGCCTACATAAAATGAAAAGCATGTACATGTGGCCAAATAGATCACCCATCAGTACTGCAGTTACCAAAAGTTTTTATACTACACCTTTCGGCCACCTAACCTGGACTGAAGCACTAAAGGCAGAGGCGTGTCCATATTCATTAAGGATATCCACACCTCCAGGCTAGTTGCTCAGCATAATGCATCTGAGATTATCCAAGTGCAACTAAGTCTGGGCAAGACCGTGATGCAAATTGTAGCTTGCTACAGATCCCCCACCATGCAGCAAGATTCCCACTCCTCATTTCTTGATATTCTGGAAAATATTAGGGTACAACCTCACACCCTAATAATGGGTGATTTCAACTACCCCACCATTTACTGGGAAAACTACTCATGTGCCAACTCTTGTGCTCAACATTTTCTGAAATTCATCAATTACAATGCCTTGAATCAACTTATCCACAGCCCCACCAGGGTCAGCAATATCCTAGACCTGTTCATTATCAAAATGGGCAATCGGTGTTCCACACCAGAGGTCAATTCTTCATTGGTCAGATCTGACCACAAGCAAATCACCCTAGACATCCACACCCCCCTCCCACCCCCATCCCCCCATTAAGGAAACCACCGTAAACATTTTCTCCAAAGCTAACTTCACGCTTCTTAAGACAGAAGTGGCAAACTTCACAACACCCATGCTGACGGACAGTAGAGATACAACTGGTGAATCCTATACAATTGAACTTTATAAGCACTTATACAAATGCGTGAATCATGCAATCCCTAACAGAACCAAGATGCTATCCTCCAAAAAAAGGGAAGCCATTCTGGTGGTCCCCTGCTATAAACAATCTCTATAAAAGAAGAAAGAAACTGTTGCAAAAAAGAGTAAAATCCCATGATTGGAGGAACTCCGTGGTCAGCCTCGGTAAGAAGCTGAGATCCCTCATAAAATCCTCCAAAGCTAGTTATGAAAAAAAAATCACCACTGATTCTAAAAACAAACGTAAACCATTCTATAGCTATGTCAAGAATCTCAATGGCAACACTCAGATCTGCTCTGAGTTACAACATAATGGCACTAAATTTACAGAACCAACTGATATTGCCAACATCCTGGCAGATAGGTTCAGTGCTAACTTTACCCCTCTCTCATCCCCTAAAGGGCCCCTCTCTATACTGGAAGAATGCAAAGTACCTGTAATCACAGCTGCACAGGTAAAAAAAAAAAACACTATCCAAAGCCTAGAACACAGCATTCATGGGACCTGACAACATCCCAGGCTGTGATCTACATGAACTACAGAATGAACTGGCACCGCACCTAAGTACCATGTTCAGTCATAGCCTCACCTCAGGCTTTTTGCCCACTGAATGGCGCACAGCAACAGTTATCCCACTCCACAAAGGGGGAGTCACCACAGACCCCGGGAACTACCGCCCTATTAGCCTGACAAGCCTGGTCTGCAAGGCTATGGAAGCGTATCATCATGGAACTTATAAACAATGACATTGGTAATCTCCAAACTCTGGACCCCACTCAGTTCAGGTTTGCAAAAGGCAGAACATGTCTCCTAAACCTGATAGACTTTTTTGAAGACGTCACCAAAGGCGTAGATGAGGGTAAGGTGGTTCACACAGCCTATCTAGATCTCGCCAAGGCTTTCAACACCATCCCCCACTCTGGAATTATAGATAAACTCACTAAACTAGGTATAAATCCCTATGTCACAAGACAGGTTGCCAACTGGCTCACTGACAGAACCCACACTGTGAAAGTAGCAGACTCTAAATCCAACTTCAGATCAGTGACAAGTGGAGTACCACAGGGTTCAGTCCTAGGTCCTCTCCTGTTTGGTATCTACTTCTCTGAAGTACAGGCTAACAAAGAAG
>NC_056742.1:43372638-43480138 GCF_019279795.1 Protopterus annectens | reverse complement strand
GTTTAGGCTAACATGGGGGGATTATGGCTAACAAAGTTCGCAGATGACTGCAATCTGGGGACCATAATCGAATCTCCAGCTGACACAAGCATCCTCCAAAAGTGTCTCACAGAGACGGATGCTTGGTGCCAGAGCCACGGCCTCAAGCTAAATGCTAAAAAGTGCATAGTCATCCACTTTGGGAAAAACAAGGTGCCCAAAACTTACCACAAAAAGTGGTAATCCATTAAGTACGGAAGAAGTAAGTAGAGATTTCGGGACCAACGTAGATAGTAATCTCTCCTTTGATAATCACGTTGCCAAAGTGGTTAGACAGACCTTCTATATAGCCCACCTTATCATGAAAGGGTTCGCATCTAGATCAAGAGAGGTCATTGTGCCCCTCTACTCATCACTCATCAGGCCCATAATTGAATACAATGCCCCTTTTGGGATGTACCTTACCTGACACCTGCAGCAACTGGAGAGACCCCAAAAGTACCTCACTGAGAGGATCATGGGCTACAAACAGATGTCCTATGCAGCTCAACTAAAGAAACTCCAGCTCTACTCAGTTGCTTACCACCTACTCAGTGGCGATCTATGCCTGACGTACAAAGCCATGTCAAACCCAGAATTAATGGACATGCTCCACCTCAAAAAATCCAAGTCCCTTAGAGCTACACGCTCCAGGGACTTAAACCTCAGCACAAAAATAAATAGGACATGCTTGAGGGACAAATTCATTTCCCAGAGGCTTCCCTCACTCTGGAATAGAATCCCAATTCATGTTAGACACAGTCCCTCGCTGACCCTCTTCAAGCAAAATCTGGACGTGTGGATGGGAAATCACAAATTCACCCCTGGGATCTCTTCTGTGTCCCTGCTAGACAGAGGCACAGTAAACTAATCTTAAAAGGGTACCTTCTGTGACCTACTTTACAGAGGCACAGTAGGCTAATCAAATAGGGAGGTGGAAGCCAAATACACTCTGGCTAGGCTTATAAATGCCCTAGTGCAGATAGCCTAGTATCTACCTATGAACCTATTAACACACTAACTAAATATACCAACTCCAAGGTAGGGTATAGTGGGGAAAAGGGCAGTGTTCTCCATGGTGGCCAAGTGGTTAGTTTCCCTGAGTACAACTTCAGTAATCCGGGAGTTTGTTTAAATAAGGTTTTGGTGATCTCTTCTCACAGATTTATATTTTGAGTAAGTGATCTTTCATTAATATCAAGTGGACCTAGTTATATATATATATATATATATATATATATATATATATATATATATATATATGTGTGTGTATACATATATATATATATATATATATATATATATATATATATATATATATGTGTGTGTGTGTGTGTGTGTGTGTGTGTGTGTGTGTCTGTCTCCAAATGTGTAAAAACTGTGACTTTGTCATTAAAATTGCCATCTACAATATATTTTTTTAAGGAAATGCTATGGAGACTAATTCCTTAAATAATCTGTATAAAACCTGTGACTAGAACTTGGTACCTCTAGTTGGAAAATTATCTAGGGCTACAGCAGTGGGTTGGCCTGAAAGTTTATAGTTGCAATGGTAACTAATGTGGATGTGTGCAGAAGTATGATTAGGCAAAGTATTTGTATAGAGGTAAAATGAAGTACAAACCATAATCTGCCTCTGTGCACTGAATATACAGCCTAGTTGCTGGAAGAAATATAAGAGATGTAACCTGTTGCTGTTGTTGTATCTTTCGGCTTATCCTGGTTAGGGGTTGCCACAGTGGAACTCCAGTCCACTAATGTTTGGTAGGGGATTTTTACATGCCGAGTTACCAGCCCTGATGCACAACCTTCAATTAAGGCACTCCCATTCATGCATACCTCCACACAGAAGATGCTCTAGCTAAGAATCGAACGCGACAACGCCTTACTGTGTGAAGGGAAATTCGTGGAGCTACTTTATGGACTGATTGTCTTTCATATAATTAACAGCGCAAGAAGTTTATTAAATAGCTATGAAGAGTGTTATTTTCAGTTCATCCATTTAGTTTTACTTTTATTTATGCCTGCACACTGGTGATGCGTGCATGAATAGTTTGGGCATGGAACTGTCAAAACCATAGTTTATTGCAATTATTATCCTAAAAAGTTCTTGGACTGTTTCAGCTAGTTTTCCTGTGAAATTTGTAAGCCAAATCTTCCTGGCAGACTTTCATCTTGTTGCTGTTATCTTAGCTGTAAGAACTTTGCTTTCCTGCTGTGGTTCTTTCTATATCTACCACCATTTAGGAATTATTCATAACCTTAGTAGAATCGAAGGAAAAGCCTAATCAATAGCTTGTGCAGGTACAAAATGCGTTAGTGATACTGATGAGGGTGATTACTATCCCCGCAACTTTACCCACTATTAAAAAACATAGAAAAGAAAATTACATTGATCTTTCTTTGTTACTTTGGAGAAGTATGTAACACAAGAAAACTGAAACAACTCAGAACAGACTATACATTTTTCTTACAAACAGGATAAGCACTGAAAACTGGTCTTTGATGGCACTGATTGCATGGCTATGAAAAACTGTAAAAAAAAAAGGTCGGGCAGGTCAGGGTAACTTGTAAATTTCACAGCTATATCATTATTACTATAAACATATCACAGTTCAGATACGTGATTCCAAATAAAAAAAAAGCTGTTGTAAGAGCCTAATAATTTCTGTAAGATGAACATAAGAAGTGTTATAAATGGCATTATCTAGTAATACGAAAAAGAAAATAATGTTGTGATGTTATCCCAGTAGCTATTAAAACCTGTAATGTTTCTAGAATGCTTATTACTTAATGATTCTCTGTTTAAAATGAATTGTTTGTACATCTTACCACAACTTCAGATTTAGAAACAATCTTCTGCAAAATGAAAAGGAATAAGTAATAAACTGACATTTTTCACATGGGGAGAGTGGGTTCACATGGCCAGCTCCTGTTCCACTAATATTAAAGAAAATATCAGGACGAGAAATGTGAAATGCAAGTTTAACTGATTACATGAAATGCGATAAAAAGGAAGTTAGGATTATTAAATCAGCCCTATGTCATTGTATTTCAACAAAGCTAGTAATGGTATACATATTACTGGATGGAAGGAAGAGAGAGTGATTCAAACTTTACTAGATTCTGGAAATATGCCTGTCCTTTGTAGATATGCATATTCGTAAGGCATGAGATTAGTGAAAACAAAGGTGAAAATGATATGTAATCATACTATAAAAAGGAATATCCAATTATGGTTCCCCTTTATAATCTCGAAATACTGAAATCTCAAATTTCAGTATCTCGAGACCATAAAGGCAAATTTTTAAAATAGCGAAAGTGCATAATCATGAATTTGAATATCTCAAATTTGTGATAATGGCTTTATGCTACATTACGTGCAATGTTTTTTGTGGATGGTGTCCGGTGTTGTGTGTGGATTTAGGTGGAAGTTACGGTACGTGAGTGTTTTGTAAGGGTTTTGGATCGGGGTTTGAGTGTATGTGAGTTTGTTCGTAAGTTGGACGTGTGGGTTAGGGTAGGCAGGTGAAAGTATGAGTGTTTAAGTGTGAGATGTTTTGGTATTTGCATATGTATGATGTGTGTGTGTGTGTGTGTGTGTGTGTGTGTGTGTGTGTGTGTGTGTGTGTGTGTGTGTGTACAAGACATGCGTCTTGCACATACATGCGTGGGACTGTAGAATGGCTGTGAGTTTACTTTCTTTTTCTGTTTGTGCGATTTCTTAGTTAGTATATACAAGTAGGGGGGTGTGGGGGGTGCAGCCCCCACATGGGTGGTGCAGGGGAGCTTGCCCCCCCTTTCTTATTTATAGTGTAGGTTTGTGGATGTGTGGTGTTATGTTTATGTGTGTTTTTTTTTTATACTGTGGGTATTGTGGTGTATGTGTAGTGTGGTGTATGCTGTGCATTCAGGATTTCAAATTTCATAGTTTTGGGCTGTCAGTGTTTTGTGGATTTGCCTTTATGGTTTTGAGATTCTGAAATTTGAGATTTCAGTATTTTAAGATTATAAAGGGGAACCCCAGTCACACATGGAAATTCAAACAGTTCTAGGAAAACTTGCATTCTGTAGTGTTGGCTCCTGATTTTATACATGGGAAAATATTTTTGCCTTTTAAAAGCTTTATGGAAGACGGAGTGAGCATCTCCAGACAACATATGGCAGAGTGATAAATGTAATTAGGAATAGGTAAAGCAGCAGCTTTATATACCTGTTAAATAAATTTGTTAAAGTCAGACTGTAAAAATCATCTGGCATTTAAAAACAATGACAGTCAATAACAAACAGTAATGCAGGAAACTCAAGTATCTAATTTACAAATACTCTAATGTACATTAGGAGGCAAAAAACCATACACAAACTTGTACAGAATTTTGTCTAGTTTTATTGGTGAAACACATGACATTTTATATGTTTTACTATCAGCTTTTGCCCACCTCACTGACGTGGTCAGTGACAGGGTCTTTACATCATAGTAACTTATGAAAAAGTGCTGAGATGGTGTTTTCCAAAAATCTTTTTCCCATGAGAATATTACAGCCTTGCAAGCACCTGGTCAGTCACAATGTCCTTCCGAGGATGTAGCCAATTCAAGGCTCTTAGATTAGTTCGAATACAATGGGTGCATGTCTTCTTTAATGCTTCTCTTTGTCTCTTTCTTGTTCACCAGCTGGACATTATCTTTGATAGTGCGCACAAGGCTATTCTTCTGGTGGAAGCAGGAAAAGATACACATGCACACAGATTCATTATTTTCTAACTTTGCAAAATAATCTTTCACTGACAGACATGAGCCAGGCCGAGCTGATCTCTGCCAAGGCCAAGTTTCTAGTCACACTGCAGCTTATGCTTCAAGCAATAATATGCGAGTTTATTTCTACTATTATTCTAGTAAAACAGAATTAAATGCATTACATATTATTCTATTTTTCAACCTTTGCTCTCCATATAGATTTGAGCACATTTATTCCTGTCTAAGGCACACATTTCTCTATATATCTGACCACACAACTTATATATGTCTGAATGTTTGAATACATATTTTCCTAAGCAGCATATATGTAAATATATTTTTCTAGGCAGCATATGTGTGAATATATATTTTCCTAGGCAGCATATATGTAAATATATATTTTTCTAACATTCTCCCTCCTGTTAATGCATTTCATTCTATTTGAAACATAAACAGTATCATTTCATTTCTTAGCCTTTTCCTTTCAAGGATTTTCAGCTAAGTAAGTCATTTGTTTTATATTTCAGATAGGCTTTCACTTGGTATCAACAAATTCAATTCCATGTCCTGGTACATAGTTTCAGTTACTGATATGTCAACTAGGTCTTTAACTAATTTTTTCACACAGGGTATGCCGCAGCAGACACATGCTCCAATTATGAGCAGCACTACACAAATTGCAATCAGAATATTCATAAGGACCGACCCCCACCCCCCAAATAGATTCTGGAAAAAGTTCGTCAGTGGGTTTGGGCCTGGTTCTGCCATTGCTGACACCTGCTGTATTACCTCCAGGTGATCATTGATTTCGTGTTGGTTGTCTGGAATGTACGCACAGCATTCTTCTTTGATAAGCGCGCACGTACCACCTCTCGCCGCTAGGGTGAAGTCGAGAGCCATTCGGTTCTGTAGTACGACTGTTCTCATTGCATTCATTTCATCAGTCACAAGTTCAAGAGCGGAAAAAGTCGCATTGCTCATTACTTCGAGGAGTTTTGACAATTTCCTCAGTTCCCAAATCGATTTGACTGCTCCGTAGGCTGGGAATATCCCAGCCCAGGATATAACACTGTCACTCAAGTCCATATGAGTCAGTTTTTCTTTGTCCTTCACAGCCGAATGATCCTTCCAGCTTGCTTCAATCTTACCCACTGGATTAGCAGGTTTTCTGACTGTATTCTCGGCTTGCTGAGCTACATTTCTCACATTGCGTATTTTACCCAGGGCAATTCTGCAGTATGTCTTATGGCTGGAACCAGATAACCCAAAAACAACTGCAGGACCAATTCTCAGGTAACCATTTATAGGCCTTTTTCCCACAAACAAAATAACAGTTTTCTACTTTAGTACTGATGCGGGTTAACCCTGAATGAAACATTTTTTATCTATAACAGATAATTGTCTATATATTTCAGGAGTTTTTGCACATCTCTCAATGTTGTTTTCATCAAGCTTAAGTATGAACCATAGTTCGTGCTACAACTAGTACCTTGGTCTACAGGTTTTATATAACATTTGTAAGACACAGTTATGTTACAGTTACTCCAACCAACCTGGAGTGTATCATTTTAACAAAGCAAACAATTCCTTTCTGAGTAACGGGTAAATATAATGCCACTTTATCTTGTGATCTCACAGTACCCGTGTCAAATAATAGGTTTTCCCAAGTTTCATTTATCCCCAGGGGGACAGCAGACATTAAAAGTCCTCCATATGCTGTGGGTATTGCAGTACAAACCCAGCAATTTGAAACATTCATAGTCTCTACATAGACTCGTTTCATAGCCAGGTATGTGTTGAAGTTCGGGTGCCAGTCTATAGCCAGTCCATCATCACGTTTTATCAATTTCACTTCTGTAGTTATATGCAAGAAAAACCATAACAACAAAAGGTCACTACAAACATGGTTAATAAATGTATGATCAGTAGGCCAGTGAACCAATGTCTTTGGGGTTGTTTCGCATTTTATTCACTCTGCCTCTGGCCATCCTGTATCTGTGGTATGTCAGTTAAAAATGTTTGTCCAACTTAAATTCTTTGAGTGGTTTACAGTGCGTCAAATGAACCCAAGATGATCTCTCAGCAATTTTACTGCAGTAGGTGTTGCCAATAGTACCTGGTACGGACCTTCCCACTTTGGACTCGCCCAGTTCTTTCTTTTGATGATTTTCAGCCAGATCCAGGACCCGGGTCAGCACGGCCTCGGTTTTGCTTCTTGTTTGTCTGAAAAGAGTTCAACTGCAAAACAGTCTTATTTGTTAACAATTTCTTCATATAACTAGCTAATGAGCCATCGGCCTCCAGCTCTGCAGGCATGAGGGCTTTCCATTGTGGCACACAATATGCTCTTCCAAACACTACCTCAAAGGGGTCAAGCCCCTTACATTTGGAACAGTTCTCATGCTCAGCAGTGCTAAAGGCAGACAGCAAATCCAAGTCATTTGAGTCTCACTCATCAATTTTCTCAACTTATTTTTCAAAATTCCATTGTACCTCTCCACCAGTCCTGCTGACTGAGGGTGATAAGCACAATGGTTCTTCAAAGAAATCCCAAAAAATCTCCCAAGCTGATGTATTGTCTGGTTTACAAAATGTGTTCCATTGTCACTATAAATTCTTTCCGGTATGCCAAATCTAGGAATGATTTCTTTTACTAAGGCTTTTGCTACTGTTGCTGCATCCGGATTCCTGGTCGGAAAAGCTTCTACCCATTTTGAAAACATATCTATGATCACTAAACAGTATTTTTTCCCTTCACATTTATTCAGTTCTATGAAATCCATACAAATAGTATGGAACGGATAGGGTGGTGTCGGAAAGCTCCCTCGCTTCGGTTTAAATGCTCCCTGTGCATGATGTTTGCTACAAATATGACATGTTGCACAAAATTTTTGTGTATAATTCGTAAATCCGTATGTTTTGAATGTCTTGTTAACTAACTGTACCATCCCCCCTGTTGAGACATGGCTCTGCCCATGACTCAACAAAGCTGCATATCTAAATAAATTAGATGGCAATATTGGCTTTTTCTCTTTGGAGATGTACAGTCCCTCTTCAAGGATTGCTCCTCGTTTTATCCACTTTTGCTTCTCTGCTTTTGTAGCTAATGTCTGCATTGTTTTTAACATTTCTAAATCTAGAGTCTCAGAAGGTTGTAGTTCTTCATTTAAAAACACAGTTTCTAGGTCTGAGGCAACTTGCTTTGCAGCTGCATCAGCCCGAGCATTCCCTTTTGAAATTCTATCTTGTTGTTTGGTATGGGCTGCACATTTACAGATAGCTATTCTAGTGGGTAACTGAATAGAATCTAACAGGTTCAAAATCAATTGTGCATGATTAATTGGTTTGCCAGTAGATGTTATCATTCCCCTGTTCTTCCACTGTTGCGCAAAGACATGCACTGTAGAGAAAGCATACTGACTGTCAGTATATATGTTAACACATTTGTCTTTCGCTAGAGTGCAAGCACGTGTCAAAGCTATCAATTCTGCTGCTTGAGCTGACAGGTTATGTTGCAGGGGTTGTGCTTCTATGATTTCGTTATCAGTCACTACTGCATAACCCACTAGGTTCTTTCCTGTTGGACCTCGTCTACAGGACCCATCCACATAAAATGTCACCTCTGCATCAGCTAAAGGCACATCAGTAAGATCTTGTCTGGGTGTGGTTATTTGTTCCATTTCCTGTAGGCAACTGTGTGGTGTGCCATCTACAGGAATCGGAAGTAATGTCGATGGATTTAATGTCGTGCATCGTTCAATCGTCATGTGAGGTTGACTCAAAAGTATGGTCATACAAGAAAGATGTCTGGCAGGGGACAAAAATGCTATTTTTTCTTGCAGTAAAATTATTGCAACTGCATGAGGTACTCTCAACGTGAGAGGATGGAACAATACCACTGAGGCCGAAGTTTGCACTGCCATAGCTGCTGCAACAACTGCTTGTACACAGGGTGGCAATGATCGTGCCACCGGATCTAACTGTGATGAATAGTAAGCTATGGGGCGTTGCTTGCTGCCATGTTGTTGCGTCAGTACTGACGTCATATATCCCTGCCTACAATCTACAGTCTGGAAAAATCTCTTATGGTAATTCGGAAGCCCTAAAACTAACGATGAAACTATCAGTTGTTTTAGTCTGCAAAAGGCTGCTTCTGCTTCCGGTGTCCAAAGCAGTGTTTCTTGTGCTGCCATTGGTGTTTTAAATATTAAATCAGCCAATGGAGCCGTTTCCAAAGCATAATTCGGTATCCAACTTCGACAAAAATTAGTCGTTCCCAAGAAGGACATCATTTCCTTTTTGGTAGTTGGTCTAGGTGCTTGTAAGATTGCTGTTTTCCTATCTTCATCTAATGTTCTACCTTCTTTGGATATCACATATCCCAGGTATTTAACCTGTTCTTTCCAAAGTTGCAATTTATGTTTATTCACTTTATGTCCTTGCTCAGCTAGGAATTTCAACAATGCTATTGTGTCTTCCCTACATTGCTGCTGGGTAGGGGCTGCAAGCAAGATGTCATCTACATAAAGTAATACTTGACTGCCCCCTGGTGGAGAAAATCCCGCCAGGTTGCTAGCCATCTCTTGTGCGAATATTGTTGGACTTTCACTATATCCCTGTGGTAGTCGGGTGTACGTATACCTTTTGCCCTGAAATGTGAATGCAAACCAATGCTGGCTGTCAGGGTGGATAGGTATTGAGAAAAATGCATTGCTAATATCTACCATGGTGAAATATTTTTGTTGCGGCTTCAAATCATTTAACAAGATATGTGGGTCTGGCACCGTAGGTGCCCTTGGTATTACCGCATCATTTACAGCCTGTAAATCTTGTACCATCCGCCATTCTCCGTTTGCTTTTTTAACAGGAAATAGAGGAGTATTACATGGTGAATCCAAGGATTCTACCAGTATCCCTTTCTTAAGTAATGCCGTTATGATAGGTTTGATTCCCTGTTCTGCATCCTTGCTCAAAGGATATTGTCTTTTTCTTGGTCTAAAAGCCGATTTTGGTGTAATAACTACTGGCCCTGCTGTTCGAATAAGTCCTACATCCGATTTCCCTGTTGACCAAAGAACATCTGGTATTTCACTCAAAGCTTTTTCTTCTTCTTCTATCAAGAATGCCAATCAGCTGTCTTCACTCTGTTGTAAGTGTACAGCTGGGCGTGCTTGCGTTAACCAATTTAGTTTCTGTTTCTGTACTCCTAAGTCTGATAACTCTAAGTCAGTTAGTTTCTCCCATTTCGTCACTTTATCACCCAAGTCTACCCACCTAACATTCCTGTTTTTGGTTAGGCTAACATGCGGTAGTTTATTGGATTTGTACAATTCCAAGAATTCCTGAGGTAATGAACAACTCACTACACTATTGCCCTCAGTGTCCCAGAATAAAGTCCGTAGTATTAGTCTATTTGCGGGATTCCTGAACAACTTTTGTTCATATTCTTTATCAGGCCCTGATGTGCTACAATAATATAGGGTACAATGTAACAAATGTTGTTGATCAACATCGAGGGGAAGCACCTTGCTGGTGGCTACATTCATCAGCTCCTTGGTCACTGCCCTGGACCGGTTGTAACCAGGTCCTGGCTGTACCAATAATAGGCCTCACCCTCCGATCGTACTACAAAAGCATCAGTTTGTCTCTGTGCCTCCATACCATCCATGGTAGGGACTACTGCTATGCCAAAAAGTTGCATAAGATCTCTTCCTAATAAGTTCATGGGGCATTTGGCAGAAAGTACTATTTTACTTCTCTGGGTTATACCCGAGACAGGGTCAGTTATTGCTATATCATGGGAAAGTGGTTCCCTGTACAGCTGTCCGTTTGCTGCTTTCACTAATATATAATCGGGTGACTCAGAATGTTCCGGTAACTTTGAAGGGTGTATCAAAGTTCGTGATGCTCCTGAATCACACAAAATTTGACTTCTCTCCCTTCCACCAGAAGTGTAACTTCCGGTTTAGTGTCTGCTAAATAGAGCTCCAAGCTCAGTAGTGCCAAGTCCAAAACTTCACTTTCCCCAACTTCTACATCCGGTTGCATATCATTTGTTTCTTCTAAGGTATTTACATTATTCCCCTGCTCATTAGTCTCTCCTAATGACTGCCGAGCAGTATAACTGCCATCTAGTCAATCCTCATCATCCTTATCCTTTTTTTCCACAGGTGCCTTGCTCCTGCAATCCCTTGCTAAATGTCCCTTCTTACCGCAATTGAAGCACTCACCTCTTTTTTTCCTGTCCTCATAAAACTCTGAGTTTCTGTCAGAACGTTTGTTACCCTGAGCATTTCGCTTACCCTTTTTGGCTGTTTGTACTACAAAAACTTCCGCACCGTCTTCAGCTGTGAAGACCTGCGTTTTCTTTTTCTTTTTACTGTTAAAATGTTTTTCGGCATGCCTAGCATACTCTAACAAGGCTTGGAGCCTACTCGTTCGGTGATCTATCATATGCTTCGTGACGAAGCTATTGATAGGGGCAATACAACCTTTTAAAAATGCATTCTTCAACTGCTGTTCATATGGGCTATCATTTTTTTGATTTTCAGGAATAGTCATACCACTATGATTATTGAAACATTCTAATAATCTACCATAGTATGCGTCTACTGTTTCATTATCTTGTTGTACGCATTGGTTAATACAAGTCCAATCTGCCCTAGGTTTCCATTTTTCAGTAATGCGGTCTGTAAGACCCTTCAATCTAGCATCTAGTTCTGCGTCACTATGTGGGAGTGGCCTGAGTTGCGCGTCACGGGCATTCCAGGCACCACAAATCATATGCCAGTCCGGACCCAAAATTTGTCTAACTACTCTTTCTACCTCTTCCCCATTCAGGTGATAACTCAATCTCATACCTTGTAAATCTTGTAAAAATTTCTCAAAGTTAATTTTTGGATGGGGAATTCCCTCTGTAGCTTTCCGGATGTCTTCCGGTGTCCACGGTCTATACACTAAGAGAGTTGAGGCCTGGCCCTCCTGTCCTGCCTGTGGGTTTGGTACTTCAATTAATGGACAGATTTCCTCACTCTCATCTAATGAATTTCCACTCGGTTGAACATCTATAAATGTTTGACGGGTTCGGGATCTAGTTCCGATAGGTTCTCTTACAAATGGTTGTCTTAATACCCCTGTTGTCTCCGGATAACGTGGGGGGGGTCCAGCCCGCCCTCCCGCTTCATATTCTAAGTAAGGCATCGGAGGAGGTGGTAGGGGAGGGACCGATGCTACTACTGTATTATTATCCTCTTTGTCTAAAAATAATGCTTTTGCATTTTTATTTTTCTGTTCCTTCGGTTCACTTCCTCAATCCACCTATGTGCTTGAGGAACGCCCAACTGTTGTTGTTTTTTTGCCTGACCTTCTGCGTCAGATTTTAACTGTTTCAAAAGTTTTACTAATGATATTTTATCTAATTTACCATCAAAGTCATACTTATTAACCCATTTTGAAAAATGTCTCACATTATCTGCTCTTTGCAATTGCATATACTTTGCGTCTTCTGTTAGGGCGGTCACGTGACCCTTTAGTGCATTCATTTCCCATGTCTCTTAAAAAGAACTGTTACGTAACCCTTTCTCTTGTACCACGTGGTATCTTATTCCCCGTATCCACAGTAGTGTCTAGAATAACTGTTTTACTTTGCTTTGTTTACTTCCTGATCTATGACTCAAGATACAATACTTCGACTACCTCTCTCCCTGCTATCACAAACCTTAGCAATAGCACAGTGTAACCTGGTCCCTGATCTAAAACAAAAACAAAGAGAGGAATTCTGCTTACCCGAGCCTCCCGCTTACTGTTATGCTTCTTTTTAGGATCCAGTTTTCCGCTTTTCGGCCACAGATCAGACAAGTGGACAGCCTCTTTAGATACGACAATTCAGTCGGAGGTCTTTCCTTCTTCTGCGCAGGTTTCGGTGCCACCTATATGCTCTGACCTGCAGCTTACCAAGGGAATTCCGGCACGATTAGGACCAAAATGTTAAATAAATTTGTTAAAGTCAGACTGTAAAAATCATCTGGCATTTAAAAACAATGACAGTCAATAACAAACAGTAATGCAGGAAACTCAAGTATCTAATTTACAAATACTCTAATGTACATTAGGAGGCAAAAAACCATACACAAACTTGTACAGAATTTTGTCTAGTTTTATTGGTGAAACACATGACATTTTATATGTTTTACTATCAGCTTTTGCCCACCTCACTGACGTGGTCAGTGACAGGGTCTTTACATCATAGTAACTTATGAAAAGTGCTGAGATGGTGTTTTCCAAAAATCTTTTTCCCATGAGAATATTACAGCCTTGCAAGCACCTGGTCAGTCACAATGTCCTTCCGAGGATGTAGCCAATTCAAGGCTCTTAGATTAGTTCGAATACAATGGGTGCATGTCTTCTTTAATGCTTCTCTTTGTCTCTTTCTTGTTCACCAGCTGGACATTATCTTTGATAGTGCGCACAAGGCTATTCTTCTGGTGGAAGCAGGAAAAGATACACATGCACACAGATTCATTATTTTCTAACTTTGCAAAATAATCTTTCACTGACAGACATGAGCCAGGCCGAGCTGATCTCTGCCAAGGCCAAGTTTCTAGTCACACTGCAGCTTATGCTTCAAGCAATAATATGCGAGTTTATTTCTACTATTATTCTAGTAAAACAGAATTAAATGCATTACATATTATTCTATTTTTCAACCTTTGCTCTCCATATAGATTTGAGCACATTTATTCCTGTCTAAGGCACACATTTCTCTATATATCTGACCACACAACTTATATATGTCTGAATGTTTGAATACATATTTTCCTAAGCAGCATATATGTAAATATATATTTTTCTAGGCAGCATATGTGTGAATATATATTTTCCTAGGCAGCATATATGTAAATATATATTTTTCTAACAATACCTTTTCAGGTTAAGCATGGTGAAAGAAAGACAGTGACAAACTTATAGAGATCCAACATAAAATACAAGAGAAGGACAAAGCTACAAAGGGGACAGAAGTTGGTTATAGTTAAATGGTAAAAAGGATCCTGTGTGTTACTAAAAACTTGTCCCCAAGACCAAGCAAATGAAACATGATACTGTAAAAATGAAAAGTCAGAAGTAGAAATCAGTAACAAAAGTGAAACGGGGAGGAAAATAGAGTTTTAAACTTATTTCTGCTAATGTGAAACAGAAAGAAAGAGAAAATGGAAATTCTCAAGAGGTTTCTACAGACAGAAGAAAAATAAACCAGAAGGAGATTTTTGTTTAAAACGTAAATACCCTTTGTAGTGAATGACAGAGAAAATATCCAGTGTCATTTTTTTTGAAGATGAGAGAGGAAGTTTCAATTTCTGTGCTTCAACCTGAACACAAGCTAGCGATTGCCAGCTCCATGGCATAGATGGAGAATGTCCTGATTCTGTTGCATGTGGCCTGGGTTCAGATTACAGTCCCAGTGCTAACAGGATCAGCCTGGGCTGAATGGTAGTGAACAGCCAGTGCTCGCTCACCCATCCTTGAGGGCTACAACCAGTGGGAATACTAAGTGGACATGTAGTGCAGGTTTGAGCAGGCTGAGCTCATGCTGCCATTTATGTATTTGAACTATGTTGCAAAGGGGATGTTTTCATGCAGAGACAAACTAATGCTCAAGGATCAATGACTACAGAATCTGAGGGCCCAATGGGGAAATGATGCTTCAGAGCATGAGGGCCTCCAAACTGAGCAGCTCCTTACCACCTGACTCTCACTGGAGAAAACAGGAATGATAGGGATTCCCAGGCAAAATGAATGGGCTATAGGGCTTTTGCCTAGGCTGGGAATTCCTGTGTTCTTTCTGCTTCAGTGAATGGACCAATTAGGTGTAGGTACAGGAGACATCTGGCAATCTGGAGAAGAAAGTAATCCTGAATTAATAGAGCAGGAGAGAGACTATACATAAGGTAACTGGAGAAAACACTGAAAAAGCTGTTCCTATTATTTACCCCTAGTCTGAGTTAAAAAATATATATCCTATATCTTTTATGTAAAAATAGAGAGATGAATTCTGTACCAATATTTAGTGTCACATGCTTATAGGGCACTAGTAATGCTGTCCATGTATATTCATGTATTAGGAGGTCATCTAGGGATGGACAAAATTAAGTTTAAAGTGTTAGCTAGAGTTTGTTAGCTAAGAATAGTAAAACAACATAGAAAATGCCAGCGATTCTTGTCCAGAATGTCAGAAAACTGTACTCCATCTTTTATCTAAATCTCCATTAATTCCAGCACCTATTATAAAAGTGCCTTTTAAATGTATTGCATGGATATTGTGGGGTTACTACCACACTCTAGGAGGAGTATTAGTAATAAGGGGCTATTCAACAAAATTTCCAGAAGCTGCACCATTATATATGGCCAATCCTAAGTTTATTGACACAGAACTAGAACTGTCATTCTGTAGATTCTTCCACAGATTAATGGTTTAGTAAATAGTACTAATAAAAACATTGAAATTCATTTTAAAATAAGTCATTCAGGCAGATGGAAAATTGGACAGAACATTAAATTCATTGACAGGATACTCTAAAGCAAGTTATTGCACATTGTAAACAAGAACAAGGAAAACATGTTAAGAGATGCCACAATGAAATTATAATAAGAATGCACAAATAATAGAAAGCAACCCAGAAACTGAGTGCTAATATTAATTCTTTTCACACAGGACACATTTCTCACCAAGAGGCAGACCTGCTTTAAGGTGATTGAAAGGCTGAATGCAGTGAAGTCCAAAGTCAGACTACCTGGAAAGAGAAACATAGAGTGAGTGCATCACATTAATGTACAAAAGTGAAAGAAACCAGAACCTTCTCTGATTAGCTTACAAGCTGCAAATCATACATGACTGGCCAAAGAATCCCTGCCTGAAATGCAGGAAGAGGAATTGTTATCAAAAATAGAAAAGTATGAAATAAGAGAATTCCTGTTAAGAAATAAAAGTTGTGCTCTCAGAAATATCACGGAGAACCTGACTGTTAGAACAAGTCACGAAAACTAAAGCAAGAGTGAATGTCAATCTGCAACCTGACAGAATATCTCATTCAGAGAAGCAATTAGTAAAAGAAGTTGAAAGGACATTCATATTAGGCATTAAAGAAGAGTCAGAGTCATTGGGGAAACCCAGTAGTGCTAGTTTGTAAACTTCATGAAAGTATCAGATCCTGTAATGATACAATTCAAAGTCTGATAGCTATCCAGTAACCATTTATGAGCAGATAGAGAAACCAGGAAATGCAGTGTACTTCTTTACCACCCTGGAACTCTGTTAAAGAGTTAAAGAAAAAAAAACAGCAGTTATATTCCCTGATTATTTATTTCCTTACACAGCACTAGTATTTGGCTAACAGTGAGCTCAAGCCTTGTGTCAGAAACTGATGGATAAAATATTGAAGCCCCGTTCACTATATGATGCTGCATACCTAGATGCAATAGTTCTTTTCTCATAAGATGAGGGTTTTCACTTATCAGAAGTACAAGCTTTGTTAAAATGTAAAAATGAGGTAGTGGTAACCTATGGGTGGACAAGGATCACACTCTCAAGCTTTATTTACCTGAAGTTCAACCTTTACGAGGATCAAAGTCTGTCCTTAGGAAATCACTGTTGGTGAGTTGTGGCAACAATAATGTCCTTTTCAGGAGTCATTTTCCTCCTTTTTTCAAATTGGAGCTATAGTGGAGTTGGTATACATAAATCTGCAGCTGTGTGGAGGGCTTACTCTCCACATCAGGGAGTGCAGAAGGATGCAAAGTATATTTTCAGCCATTTTTTCTGGGACTGCAGTTCAGAGTTTATGACTCTCAGTGGGTTGGGATTCATCTACTCATAGTGGAAGCATCAGGTAGTTTGCTGTGAGTGCTAAAAAATAAATTTGACAGTTGGAATGTAAATATCTGAAATTCCATATAGGAAGAGGGGCTGGGAAAATCATAAATGGGAAAATAGAAGTTATATAAACTACTCTGTACTCATCACAAAAACATTAGAATGCTTTCCTTTGACTTGCTAGGAGGTATTGAGAATTTATACTTCATGTTACAACTGTTGCTGTTATTTGTCAGTTTTCACAAAATTAAAAGCTTACGTTGAAGTGCAATAGTTTATTGAGGAAGATAAGAGAATTTAATTAAATTAAATGACTGCTATATTTTAAACCAGTGCTAGTGAATTCCTGGATTTACTAAGGAATACAGATTGTATACTAATAAATAAGAATTTAGAATAGAAATACCTTACATACTACATTAGTCAGAAGTTAAGTAATGCTGCCAAAATGTAATCTGACATTTAAACAGAATACTTGCTGAGAAAGAAGCCTTCTATGATCTATAATACCACCAGTTAGAACATATTTACGTTAGTGGCCTGTCATGTCCCATTACAATTGCTGAATGAACAGCAGAATAGAAATACATAATTATGCTGCTGGGCACTGTCTCTCCAACCTTATTTAGTATAATGTCATCTGTTTTCCAGGGGTGGCAAATAAGAAAGTTAATGGGTTGTCTACATCTTGCAACCCATCTGTATGAGTTCAAAACTGATAGATCTGTGCTTTGCTGTGGGTAGACATAACATCTTTTCTGCAGAAAATGTGGACTATGTCTTTAGATGTGTGAACAATATGTTTCATGTGATCAAAATTCCAAAAATAACTTTCTAGGGTATTCATATGTATTACAATAAATATCTGCTAATTAGTTTTGTATGAAATAGTGTTGCCTGAATCAATAAATCATAAAGTTGGTTCCTCAGGTGTATTCCTGCATGTGTGTGTGTGTGTGTGTGTGGGGGGGGGGGGGGCATTATGAGAAAAGCAGAGGATTTGAAGCCTGAAGATTTATGGTTCCTGGAGTTGGATGGTCTATTAGGGGTATAGTATGGATGTGGACTTAGGGAAGCTTAGTTTAAGAGTTTAGCACAAGAATGAAGCCCTACCTGAGGTCTGTATTCATGCAATAAAAATATATAGCATGCTTGTTAAAAATACTATTTGATAAAGAAGGGAGTTTGGTGGAGTTACCTTTATGTTCTGATAACCTTGCATATGAGATATTGTATAAACATTGTAAATGCTTTTGTAATTAACTGTACAAAGCCAACAAGGTCAATGTTATTTTCAGTTATTCATTGAAAAAAAATTAGCTTTTACATATCTCTGTCTACAGTGAGTTCTAAGAGTTCAAAATCTATCTTTCTCTTTCTATATCTACACATACACATAAGTAATATTTTATCTGCTTGAGTGGGTGCATAGTGATTGATAGGCAAGAAAGACAGATAGCTAGACAGAATTATAGGTACAAAGATAGACAGAAAAAGTTTTCTGCAAACCAGCAACCCTTCCCTTAAAGCCTAAGGCCATGCCAATAATTATGATTATTATGACTGTACTGGACAGCACTGGTATTTCAGAATACACCATTCTCCAGTAAAGTTTTTTATTCATATTCTTTCTTTTGTGGAGACTACATGTCCTGTGTGTATCCACATGGGTTTATTCCACGTCTTTTGCTTTCCTCTCATATCATATACCAGGCTGCAGTAGATTTTTAATCTGCTAACTGCCCAAAGTAATCAGTGAGTTCATGTACATGCTTCACAATGGGGCATCATCCTCTTTAGGCTTTCCCTCCCTGCCTTGCATTTTCCGAATACCTGGATAGATGCTAGCTACCCTACAGACCTGAACTGGAATGATTAGATAATCTGAGAATGAATGAATGGACAAATGACTACACTGCAGAAATTAGCTTCTTCTAATTCATAGAGTGGACATTATCAGAAATCCACTCTTCAGCTATAATCCCACAGTTGTCAATTTGTTTAAGAACCCAGTGTGCTCTAAGGCCAGTTTTGTGGTGCACTGTTGTTTGACAACTATTTCATTATAGGTGATGGCTTATGGCAACAGAATGTCGAATGATCCACTAAATAAAAGTTATAAGAAAATGGGATTTAGACAAAAATAATTGTTGTTGTATCTTTCAGCTTTTCCCGGTTAGGGGTCGCCACAGCGGAACTCCGGTCTGCTAATGATTGGCAGTAGATTTTTACGTACCGAGTTGCTAGCCCTGACGCACAACCTTCAACGAAGGTACACCCATTCACGCATGTCTCCACACAGAAGACCCTTTAGCTGAGAATCGAACAGGACAACATCTTACTGTGAGGTGACAATGCTACTGCAGCACCACCACCGCAGTTATTTAGACAAAAATAATATAGAAGCAAAAAAAAAAAATGTATGAAACAAACTGTAATAGATAAAGAGTTAGTTGGAAGACCAAACGCAGTAAAAAAGGAACGAAAACAAAATAGCAACTGAAACAAATTTTGGGGTTTAAAATATAAAATTTAATACACCAATGCACTAAGCGCTTTTGTCTTAGTATAAAGCCATACTTTATCAGAGTGCAAATCAAATTAATACTTATGCACTACTTAAATGATATCAAACTCACAATTAGATCTCACAACCAGTGAAGAGTGACAAATCTTTAAAAGCCTACACTCATTATAAAAAGTAAGTAAATATATATGAATATATCCATAAAAAAAAAACTTGGTAGCCACCCTTAGTTACAAAATTATTCAAAATATTGTAAATAATATAAACATACAACAAAACATGAATATACTAATCAGAAATCTGTTAATCAAACAGCAGTACATTCATTTGTCTTTACATTGTTGTAGTATTTTTGGTTAACAGTAAAGAAAGAATTAAATGCGCAGTAAATAGATATAAAAAGGATGAAACGTTGGTGGATATAGAAGTAAGCAGTCAGAGGTTACACAATCTAGGAAGGACATATACCACCTTACGTTTTTTTTTTCAATTTATTTACTAGGAAAGTCTGAGTTGGAATGAAGCCAATTTTCAGCAGAGGTCTGGAAAGAAACGCTCTAGATGTATGTCTATGTAACATGGAGGGAAACCCATACAAACACAGGGAGAACATGCAAACTCTGCAGAGAAGGCACTCCAAATGTCAATCGAACTGGAAAAACATCTTGCTGTGAGGCGACAATGCTACTTCTGCACCACTGTGCCTTACTCGGACTAGGCATAATGAATGCAATCATTTCAAGATAAAATGTAACTAGTAATACAAATAAAATAAATAATAATCAAGACGCAATCCAAAGCACTAAAAAATATATTTTTCTGGCCCTGTGGTTTCTGCCTTACAGGGAAAATAAAATCTCAAGGAAAACATACACAGTATATAAAACTTCCATTTAAACAATTACCATTGTAAACAGGTTAACATTTTCCACTTGCACTCCTGATTAAGTCAACAAGGAGTAATACTGTTACACTTCAGAATGAATAAACTCTGCTTATATCCAAGCAGTTTCTGAGTGAGGAACACGCCACAGAAACTGTAATGCTCCATGTACAACCTATGATGCAACAGAAAGAAGAACCTACCCAAGAAGAACAAAGAACAGAACAAAACCTAGGAAAATGAAGCTGGGGAAAAGAACAGGCTCAGGTAAGGTCACAGCAGATATCAATATGCTAGGTGAGTTAGTAAAAATATGGGTCCACAGGGTATTCATCATGGCATGGAGAGAAAGGTATATACTAGATTGCTGGTGAATAAGGATTCTACTACCACTGTACTAGAAAAAAGGCAATGCATATAATTGTGGGCACTACAGAGGTACCAAACTCCTTTTATACTGCATAACGGTGTTTGAGAGGATGATGGATAAATTAATATGCAGATTAGAAGAAAGTAGGATTGGAGATGAGCAGTTTGGAATCAGTTCAGGATGCAGCACGACTGACCGAATGTTTGCAGTGAGACAGATAATGGAGCAAAAGTTGGAGAGAGGGAAAGAGTCCAAATAAGCATTCCTATACATGGAGAAAAGCATCTGACAAGGTTCCAAGAAAGATGGTTTGGGCAGTCCTATGATGGTTCAGTGTTCCAGCGACATTGTCAGAATTAATGCAGGCAATGTACAAGAACCCAGTGAAATGAACATGAACAGCACTCAGACTGACAGAGGGGTTCACAGTGGGTTTCAATGTGCATTATAGTTCCTGTCGGAGCCCAATGCTGTTCATACATGTGATGGACTGCATTAGCAAACAGGTCAGTGGAGACAGATTGACAAAGCTGCTGTATGCAGACAGTGTAGCACTAGAAGCAGTCTCTGAACAAAAACTTCAGCAAATTGTAGTGGGCTGGAATGCAAAATGGAAAGCAGAGAATTTCAAACTGTGTAGAGACAAGACAGCTGTTGTTGTTGGGTCTTTCGGCTTTTCCTGGTTAGGGGTCACCACAGCGGAACTCTGGTCCGCTAATGATTGGCAGTATATTTTTACATGCCGAGTTGCCATCCCTGACGCACAACCTTCAATGAAGGTACGCCCATTCACGCATGCCTCCACACAGAAGACGCTCTAGCTGAGAATCAAACAGGACAACGTCTTACTGGGAGGTGACAATGCTACCGCAGCACCACCACCGCAGTACCAGAGACAAGACAGCTGTCATGACTGCAAATGGAGGAAATCTGATGGAACTGAAAGTTGAGACAGAGTGAAAATATTGAAAAGTTAACATCTTCAAATTATCTGGGGGATATTGACTGAAGAGATGGGAAGTCTGAATTAGGAGGTCAAAGCTAGAATCAGAGGTAGTGCTGCAACTAGACTAGAATACTGGGAGGAGTGTGTCGGAAAAAAGCCAAAGAGGCTGAACAGCAAGGAATATTAAACAGTAGTGCAACCAGTTCTTCTCTATGACATTGAAACCCAGGCAGTGAAGGCAGAGCATTTGAGGCTGGTGTTATGGGGGTTTTAGTGTGAAGTTTGGGAAAGTAAATAGTTTTCTTTTCTGAATATTTTGTAGTTCGGTATTTAGGACATTCAATATTATGTATTTTTGAACATCTTAATATATTCACACACATGTGCGCGCACACACACACACACACACACACACACACACACACACACACACACACACATGAAGTATGTGTTTGCATTTGTATCTTTTTATATGTCTGTAAATAGATATATGTGTGTGCGTGTATAATTGTATATATATATATATATATATATATATATATATATATATATGGATTCACTTCATAACACTGAAAGTTCAACACACTGAAAGTGAAAACACTGAAACCAAAACAGTGAAACTTCAAAATCTTGAAAAGTCAAAACACTGAAAACACATATCATACATATACTGAGTTTAAACAACATAAATCATAGCAAATTCCACCAAGTGTAAGCAGGGGAGCAAGCCCCCCTCCACCCCCCATGTGGGGGGCTTCACCCCCCACACCTCCTGCTACTTATATATAACAACTCTAAGATTGCACTTCACTACACTAAGTGCTATGATTTATTTTGTTTAAACTCAGTATATGTATGATATGTGTTTTCAGTGTTTTGCGTTTTTAGTGTTTTGAAGTTTCAGTGTTTTGGTCTTGTATATTACGAAGTTTTCTCATTTTCAGTGTTTTGAGTTTTCAGTATTATGAAGTGAATCCATATATATATATATATATATATATATATATATATATATATATATATATATATATATATACATGCATATAGATATATTGATCTAGGACATTTGCTCGAAAGATCAAACGTCCAAATCCATTTATCCATTTAGGGCCAGCATACTTACGCGAAAGCATTTTACACTGAAGAAGCACTTTCGTGTAAGTATGCCTGTTGCCGAGGCTGTATTTTTTTTTTCCCTTTTTCCCACTATAGTGCAGTCTCGGAGGGAGAATATTAAAGTAGGGGGGGTGGGGGAGTGCAGGGGGCCCCCTTGCAGAAATGTAAATATAGTGTTTTTTTTTTATTTACATGCTTTTTCAATGAAAGCGCTTTCGTTAAAGTGTGTTCGGTGGTTATGGATACAGAAGTTTGATCTTTCAATCAAACGTCCTAGATCCAGATGTGTATGCATATATATATATATATATATATATATATATATATATATATATATATATATAATGTGTGTGTATGCATTTACATATGTGTGCGTGTGTGTGTGTGTGTGTGTGTGTGTGTGTGTGTGTGTATGTGTGTGTGTATAGATACATTTAGATATGTGCGTGTGTGTGTGTGTGTGTGTGTGTGTGTGTGTGTGTGTGTGTGTGTGTGTGTGTGTGTGTGTGCGCGTGTGTGTGCGTGTGTGTGTGTGTGTGTGCGTAGATACATTTAGATATATTGAGTAATATTCAGAGAGGCTAAAAGGTGACCACAGAGGTATAAACTTCTATGTACATAAAGAACGTACAAAAATAACTGCTGCAAGCGATAAAAAACTCTCCGTTTAAAATAAAACTAGTTTATTAGGCATGCTCCAGGTAAGCACTTTCGCAAATGCTTCTTCAGACCGTTAAGTTTCAAAAATACATTCAGTTAAGCTTTTTATATTAAATGCTCACGTGATGAATTAAGCAATGCATTTCAGTTAGATGTTTAAAGATGCATCGCAATTACGAGCAACTCTATATGTTTTTTTTGTATTTATGTAAACAGAACATCAAATTAATACAATAAAAATACACTGCCATTTAATGAAAATGCAAAAAAAATTCTGACTATAAAAATATATATATGTAATCACCATCTAAATTCATATTAATACCTAATAGATATATAATATATATATATATATATATATATATATATATATATATATATATATATATATAAAACATTATATATAAAAAATGTATTACCTATTATAAAATACTACCCTAACTTAACAACTCAATAATTGTATCGAAACCAATTAAACACAAACCACATAATATATTTCATCAAATATTCAGCTGGTCTGAAACACTCCACAGAAGTAAAAATGATAAAACATTTTAAACAATATTCTAATCATTATCAAAACATACACAGCAAATAAATAATCACTTCAAAATCAACTGAACCCAAACCACATAGTATATCCATTGACCAGCAAGATTTCATAGAAATTTTTGCTGGTCTGGAGTGCTCCACGAAAATAAAAATGGTAATAAAAAATGTTTCAAACAGTATTCTGACTCTTTAACCAAATACGCTGTAAGCCATGGACTAAGAATGACATTATGCATCTAGTATAAGAACATATACTAGATACCTATGGCTTTTGTAGTCGCCATATCGCCCATGGCATGCTAACTAAAAAATCTATAATTATATACTCTATACAAAGCTACTTCATGAAGTGTATATACATGAATGTATATAAAAATAATAAATAATAATAATATGTATATGTAGAGGTTAATATATATGCCAAAACTATATTCACATAATAGAGGGTACACTTGATATTACGTCCAAATGTGAAATTTAACGTGCACTGCTCTACAATATTTACTTAGATGAAATAAACAGTAGCCCAAAACAAACCATGAAAAGGCACAACATCCAAGAAGTGACTATCCCTAATAACATAGCCACAATGATGGTTTATAATTGTACCTAATCAAAACAATATAGTTGAAAAGAGCACCAAAACTATAAAAACAAACAAAGTGCCCAGACGAGACCGAGGTTCCAGTAAAATGTAACGCACTTTATTTAAAATGAATAAACAAGCGTTTTCGCTCCTGTTCAAACAGAAGCTTCTTCAGCATGAAAAGAGCGCAAGCTCACATTGTTTAAAAACTATTGGGTGACGAGTTGCTGATGTCACTCTAATTAAGCAATTAAAATGCATATACAACAAAGTAACTCATTTAACTTCATATTTAAAAACTGTATAAGTGTACACCCATATACATGCAAGTGATCACGCAATCAAGAAAATCAAGTAAACAGCAAGGAAAGAAGCTTCTGTTTGAACAGGAGCGAAACCGCTTGTTTATTCATTTTAAATAAAGTGCGTTACATTTTACTGGAACCTCGGTCTCGTCTGGGCACTTTGTTTGTTTGTTTTTATTTCTTTTTAATCAAAACAATAGGTGAATAACCACGTGCTCACCTTCCGAACAAACATATACAGAATTTATCTGACTGAAACAAGGCAAGGACATGGCCAAATCATAACCATCAATGTCTATACAAAATACACAGCATGAAATGAGCTGTTTTTTAACTCCTACATGAGCGCACCAAAGAGCTAACCAACTAGTTCAAATATATATAGTGTGTCTAAGGGTAAGTGGAATTACGAAAACACTAAATGGCATGATCAAACATGACCCTACAATCCATGCATATTATGGACAAATACATAAAAATAATGACTATATAAAATGAAAGCAATTAACACAGGCTAAATGTGCTTGGCCATATATATCTAGACTATATCTGGCAAAGAAGACAAATATGTAGATGTAAGTAAATGATGGCACTATCTAGCTATCTTGCATCTGGCTTTAAGGATGGGTTTAATGGATGCACGTTCATTAAGCCCTCTCCCCTTGTCTGCCCTTAGCCTCAGAATCCAATTGATCTCTTTCTTCTCTGTACGATTGCGAATTTCACCTCCCCTAACTGAGGGTGCATTATAGTCTATAGCCATGAATGTAAAAGTATGATCTTGCCCTGCAATGGCTACATGTTTGGCTAACGCATTGTTTAGATGTTTAATCCTAATAGCATACAAGTGTTCAGGTATTCTAGTATGAAAATATCTATCAGTTTTGCCACTATAATAAGATTGGCATCATTGGCAAGAAGCTAAATATACTATATGGGCAGTATTGTAATTAGCTAAGACATGGAATTTAAATATTTGACCATTGTCTGGATGCATAAAGCTATCACCTGGTTCAATATGTGTACAATAATTACACTTACCACAAGGGTATGTAACAATGTGTGGGGTTAATTCACCCTTACCTAAGGTATTACAGAAGTAATCTCCTAAGATTGGGTTTATTTTTAAATAAAACTGGGGTTTATCCCCTATAATGTTCAAAATATCATTATCCATGGTAAGGATGCGCCAATGACTATCGATTAACTCCTTTATCTTATACACATCACTAGTGAAAAACATAGGTATTTTAATAGTATTTAATGTGCTACCAGTACGCTGATGATTGGATTGAGCTGTTGTGGAAAAATATGGTGCTGCTCTCTCTTGCCTCAAGGCATTAATGTTTTCTAATCCTGTCATGATTTCTAATTCTCTGTAGCCACGTTTCAATAATCTTTGTTTAAAACAATTAATCTCTGCTTGGTATCCATCATTACTGGCATTAAGTCGAGATATACGCATACTTTGTCCTTTAATTATATTATTAAAAATATAATTAGGATGCATGCTATAGCGATGGAGAAGTTAATTTCTATAGCATTGTTTCCTATAGACGCCAGTGTTAACGTGGGTCTTCATAACACGCTCCACGTATACATCTAGGTATTCAATCCTATTAACTGAATAATTAGAAGTGAATCTCAAGTAAGTTGTCATACCATTCAAATGTTCTAAAAATTCGACTAATTCTGTAGGACTGCATTCCAAAGCAGGAAGACATCGTCCACAAAACGTCGATAAAAAAGAACTTTTTCTTGATATTGGGGAACTACAAACAATTGATTCTCCTTCCATGCTGCTAGGAACATATTGGCATAGCTATTGGCACAAGATGTGTGTGTGTGTGTGTGTGTGTGTGTGTGTGTGTGTGTGTGTGTGTGTGTGTGTGTGTGTGTGTGTGTGTGTGTGTGTGTGCATATGTATGTATGTATATATATATATATATATATATATATATATATATATATATATATATATATATATATATATATATATCTACTTCATTACATCAAGTTACTAGATTATCGAGTGTTAAAATGTTGAGGTCACAACGGTGAAAGATCAAAACACTGAAAGATGATACGATTGAGTCCTGTAACATTGAATACCGTAACATTCGTGTTTTGTTGAGTTGAAATAGACTGGTTATACTTTAAGAAGTTAATTGTTTTAATGAGATGTGGCGGACATTACGTGTAATTGTGATGGGAATTTGTCGGCTTGTGTGGTTCTAGTGTAGAAGAGAAGGTGTAACAGAGATTTATTTCTTGATGGTATGATTTAGCTTTTAAAAAGTGACGGTATGAATTTTCTTTGCAGTGCTGGGAAGAGTGACTGAGAGTGGTTGTCTTTGTGTTTTATAAATTATACGGGTATGTTGTAGAAGATAGCAGTACAGTGGGGATCAGGAAATTTACCTTTCCTCCACTGTAGTGCGACCTCGGAGTTGGTATATTTAAGTTGCAGGAGGTGCAGGAGGGCTTGTCCCCCTGCCTGAACATTTATTATAGTATATACTTAGTTTATGTTATGGTTAGTTGGAGGGACTGCAACAAAACGTTTGCACTGAGAAGTTCGATATTATGGGATTTGATTTTATGAGAGTCAGTGTGATGAGTTTTCAGTGTTTTGATCTTTCACCACTGTGGTCTCAACATTTTAACACTCAAACATCTGGTAACTTGATGTAATGGAGTAGATCCATATATACATATAGATATAGATATAAATATATAGATATATAATATACATTGTTTACTATGAAAGTGTCAAAGCACAAAATCTTGAGTATCAAAACTCTGAGACCATAATATCTGAAGACCAAAATGCCGAAGAGTATAATATTAAACTACTGACCTACCACCCTCCTCCTGCAAGACCCATGTTAGCACTTGTTTCTGAGTTTGCACTGGTAGAGAGATTTGATATTCACAGTTTTTCTTATGTTGTGGTCTTTACTGTTTTGGTTTGTTTTGGTGTTTACATATTATTGTCTATGGATTTTAATGCTCAAGATTTGTAGCTTCACCATTTTCATAGTAGACCTATATTTATATATATATATATATGTATATATATATATATATATATATATATATATATATACACACACACAGAGAGAGAGAGAGAGGGTTTACTATCAAAATGTTGAAACTGAAAACAGCTTTTAACAAAATTACTGAGTTGTTTATCCAAGCCCCCTGCATACCCTGTATATTGTATACACCGACTCAGAGATCACACTACAGTGAAGAACAGGGAAAATTTCCTGATCCGTACTATACAGCAATCTCATTTCCAAACATTGACTTCATATTAGCGAATGTGTACAATTTTGCTAATATGAATTCATATATTTTCAGTTCGATATTATGGGCATTGGTAGAACACACTTTTGACCAACCCATATTCGCTAAACTGCATTTCCACATTTTGATAGTAAACCGAGAGAGAGCGGGAGGGAGAGGGGGACAGAGACATAGACTGATACAGCTGTGTGTGTGTGTGTGTGTGTGTGTGTGTGTGTGTGTGTGTGTGTGTGTGTGTGTGTGTGTTTGTGCATGTATGTAAGAGGAACAGGAAAACACTGGTCCACAGCTGCAGATCAAGCCTTGTAAAGATCATCGAAGCCAGTTATATATCACATTTTTAACAAATCCAAATTTTGATAGGCTGTTAGAAATAATAGTGCTTAATGTCACAATGTAAAATTTGTTTCAAAGCATTTGTATAGGATATTTGCTGGGCTTTTAGTCTATAACAGGATGGTGCAGTGGTGCAGCTGTAGTGTTGTTGCCTCACAGCAAGAGGTTCTTCAGTTCAATTCTCAGCTGGGATGCCTTCTGTGCAGAGTCTGCATACCCTTCCTGCATTCGTGTGGGTTTCCTCCGGGTGCTCCAGTTTAATCCCACATTATAAGGACATGCATCTGGAGCCTTTCTCCCTGGGCCAACACTGAAAATTGGCTTTGTTCCAAGTTGGACTTTCCCGGTTAACAAATATTAAGATAAAAATAAATAACTGGGTACATAATTTCTGTCCCCTGGCAAGTGTAAAAATGGACAACATTAGGGTCTTTCTTGATATAAAGTCAATGAGAAAACAGGAGTTTACATTTTTAATGGTCATATTTTTCTAAATCTGTATACCTGTATATATTTAGTTGATTATTTATGCATACTAATGTATATATTTTACACGTCTTTTAAAAATAGGCTTTGAGGCATTCGAGGATCAACAGTCAGCTTGTGCTTTCCTTTGCTGGGTAGATAGTTCCATTTGTGGGGAAAAAAAAACTTCCATTTTATTTATTTGTTGCTGTGCTAATACTTTCCTCTACAGTAAAGTTGTTTTAAAGCTCACATTGCTGTGGACTGCCTCAATTCTGTAACATAGTTTTAAAGGAGAGTGCTCACTTTTTTTCTGTCAGTTTAAAAGTGGTTTTAAGTAACTAAAAACATTCTTTCTGTGGAGAAATTGTGTTTATTTTACTTTTGTGGATCTGACAAAATGTTTCAAAGTGCTTTTTACTGTGTTTTTCTGTAAAAAAATGTTTTGTGGACTGATAGTTTTTACTGGCAATTGCTGCTTATCTTATCCAGGAAAGAGGCACCATTTTTGGCTTGACCATGGAACAGACTATCAGTCCTATGGTAAGTATTTCTTCCAGCCACAAAAAGAAAATATTAAGCAAACAGCCATTGCAACCACAGCAGGCTTGTAATTTACCACAGCTGCAGGTGGGTTACCCTCCTGTGGCCATTTGTTGTACCTCAGACCATTCATCTCTTACCCTGGATCTCTCTAGTGAAGCACCTACAACCACTAAGGGCTGGGTGTTAGCCATATCCTCTGCGGCTGTTGTGTTCCCCTTAGTGGGCAAAGAAAAGACATTTTTGTTGGTCCTGGGAGAGGAAACAAAGAAGGTTCCCTTGTTGTATTGGACTGCTGTGCTGATTCCTGGAGAAGCTGCTGCTGTCATGAGCAACACAGGTGGCCCAATTTTCCCTGTTGAAAAGAAGCAGAAAGCCAAGCAGATATCTACTCTTCCTTAAATTTCTTTGGATAGAAGTAGTTTACTGGGTCTGGATCAGAGATTAATTCAGGCTATGGCTCCTTCTTGTAGAGTAGTTTCTAGCAAAAGAAAGGCATTCCTCTTTCCTGAACAGATTAAAGATTTTGAATCTGAACTGGAAAATAGGGGGATACATACAGAGTTTTTCCTCAGATTTCTGAATCAGATTCAGAGGACAGCCCAGTTTCTGATTCTCCCTGTTGGGGGTTCTCTTTTTCTGAGACTTATTGCTCAAATGTGCTAGTGTTTTCATTAGTAGAAGGATTTCATAAGGATTTTATAAATCCTACACCTATTCTTCCTGTTCTTTTTGATTTAGGGATTAGTGTGTGTATTATGGCCTGCACTTTTTTCTGATAGTCAACCAGCTGTTCCTAAAGAGGCAGATAGAATGTATAAAATTCCTCAATCTTTTAAATGTTTATACACTATTCCCCAAACTGACCCATCAACTATAGCTCTAGTCAATCCCACTGCTGCTAAACACGAAGTCAATTCCATTCCTATGCTTTCTGATAAGGATAACATTTATTGATAGATATGGGGAAGTGTATACCTCTGCAACTTTGATTTTTCAGGATTTTGAATTGTCAGCTTCATGTTGCAGTTTGTTCTGACAGATTAGAATAGTATGAGGAATGTTTTATCTGCAGCTTTTTTCTTGTGAGGAAAAATCTGCTTTAAATAACTTAGTTTCTTATTTTGCCCTGGTCCCTACTCATTGTTCACAGTGTGTGTATGACTCTAATACATCTTCCAGGGCTATGCTCACTGGTACTGTTTTGAGGAGTTTTGCATGGCTGCTTTCTCACAGCCTTCTAGGTGACGTTAAAAAGGAGATTTTAAATTCATCTTTGACTAGAGATTTAGCGTTTGATCCCATCTGCTGCAACGGATATCAAAAAGTGTTATGAAAGTGGCAAACTGATCTAGGGAATCTCTCTGATTTTCAACCCTCTTTTTCCAGATTTTTTGAGGGATTTTCTGCCTCCTCACCGGTTTTGGCAAAAAGCAGAACAAACAGTCGGAACAAAATACAGGTAAACAGACATTTAAGAAGAAATGGTGAGGGAGTTCCAAAAGGAAGTCTTGAATCTCCCAAAACCAAGGAAGGTCCATCAAGACTGACTGGAGAGACAGTGTGAACCTCTCCCCTGGCCCCATTTTTTTCTTCCAGAAAATCTTAATCTTCATTTTTGTTTTTTGTCAATGGACAAATTGGTTCTGAAAATCATTCACCAAGGTTACATATGGCAGTGGGAGGAAATTCGTAATTTCTAGGGGGTTATTCCTTATCCATCGGGTAAGACTCCTTTGTTTTCACCAGTTCTTCATCATATGCTGCCCCAAGGAGTAATAGAAGCAGTTCTTTATTCCCAGTTTGGGATAGAGTTTAATTCAAGGATGTTCTTCGTGCCAATGAAAGAAAATGTTTGGAGACCAGTTCTGCAATTTTTTCCTAAACTTGTCTATGATAGTCCCTATTTCAAATGAAGTCCCTCCTCAACCTGTTACTTCTTCCTCTTTCAAGTTGCCTGGTAAAACTACACTTAAAAGATGCTTATCACATGCTTATTTATCCAGACTTCAGATGTTTCTTAAGGTTTTGAGTGTCTGGATCACATGATACATTTTTTGACTTACCCTTTGGACTATCCACTGCACCGAGAGTGTTCACAAAGTGTCTGGCTCCAGTTATAGCTCACTGTAGTCTACAGGGTATTCACATTTTCCATATTTAGATTACATGCTTAACATTGCAGAATCTATTTTCAGAGTGTCAGGAACTTCTCCTTTGGGTGAGAGATTTCTTACACAAGCTGGAACACCAAGAGAACATTCAAAAGTCTTTCTTGACTCCTTCACACAGGATCCTTTTCCAGGAATGTCAACGTTTGTTCAAAGAACTTTTCTTCTACAGAAAAAAGCAGAACTATATTTAGATCTGTTTCTAATATTTTCAAATCAGATTTCGCTCACTGTGAGGAAATACCTCAGGATTTTAGGTTTCCTGACATCTATGATTCTCGAGATACCCCTGACAGGACTCCATATGAGAAGGATACATCGGTATCTGAAAACTCTCCCACTATCAGCACCCTTTATCTTTTCAAATCCCAGTGCTTCTGGTGTCATTCTAAGGGGATCCAGTATTTATCTGCCTAGGATGACATGGTCATCAGACCACGATGCTTTGCCAGAGATGGCCTGCACCTGTCACCCCTGGGATTCTGGATACTGGCTAAGGCTCTTGCCACCCCTATAGTGCCTTTTTTTTGTCAGAAGAGAGATTTTAGTGTATACAAAAGATATCCTTAAATCCAGGTCTCCCCTTCTCCCTTCATGCTTCAAAGCAGTCAGTCACCACAAATGCAGTGGACTTTTTTGGGGGGAGCATATTCAGGAGGGATAACATTGCAGGGAATGTGGGACACCAAGGCCATATGCAAGCACATAAATATTAAGGAGATGCTTTGCTTGATTAAGGCATTCAACTCGTAGGACCTCTTCCAGTGTTTGCAGACAATACCACAGTCATGTGGTACATCAATAAGCAAGAGGAACCAAGTCATACCCTAGCAGACTGGTCGTGTTGGATTAGGATTGAGCTTCACAGCACAATCTCACTCTACAGTCATCTTACATTCAGTCAGAGTAAAACTGTGTGGCAGACAAACTGAGCAGGACCAGGACAAACCCTCATGAATGAAAACTAAATCAAGGGGTCTTCAAAGATTTATTCCATCTGTGGGGATTTCCTCAAACAGACCTCTTTCTCTCCTCTCTGAACAATTCATGTGATAAGATTATTTTCCAGGACTCCATACAAGAAGATCTGGAAGACAGATACCTTTTATTTTCTTTTTGTTGGAGAGAAATGTTCTTTTAATATTTTCTACTTTTTCCACTAATATCTAAGGTACTTCTGAAGACCAAGAGAGGATCCTTCACAATCATTGCATTGACTCCCTTCTAGCCCAGGTAACCATGTGTCTCCGTTCTCTTGCAAATGGCTATGGACTATTACCACAAACTTTCTCACAGACTGGATCTACTCACACAAGTCCAGGGGTGTTTGATTCACAATGACATCAATCAACTTTAACTAACTGCTTGGATAATAGGATCTTAATTCCTTTTAGTCACTAATTTACCAAGGACATGCAGGAAGTACTAAAGGAGGCAAGAAAGCCTGCTACTAGAAAATCATATATTAGCAAATGGAAATGTTTTTCTAGTTATTGCCAATAACATAACCAGCACCAATTCTGGGTTGGTTGTTCTCTTGTTCTGCAATGTTTGTGTGAGTTACTATTCTATGGCCTTTCTTATTCTCCTATCAAGGTTCATTTATCAGCATTTTAACATGTCTGCCCATGGATCCTCCTCTTTCAATGCATTCTAATATCAAAACTTTTTCAAAGTGGTTTTGTGTAAGAGTCCTACAAGAAGACCGGTGGCCCCTCCTTAGGATCTTAATTTGTTTGTTAGAGAAACTAATACTTGTTACTTTAAAACCAACTAATGTGGCTGACTTGAGGTTATTAAAATGGAAAATGGTTTTATTGATTGCTCTGACCTCTGCAAGAAAGGTATCTGAGCTGCAAGCTCATATGGTGAGTCAACCCTATCTCATTCTCCATAGAGACAGGGTTTCTTTGAGAAGTAATCCTTCTTTTATGCCTAAAGTGGTATCCAAGTTTACTTTTACTCAAACTATCTGTCACCCCATTTTCTTACTTGAACCCAAAAATAAGGAAGAAAGGATACTCCATACCTTGGAATTGCACAGACAACTCAAGTACTATCTTGACAAAACTAAATCTTTAAGATCATTGTATCAAGTGTTCATTTCTTGTGAAGGTAAAAAGAAAGGAAAACCTGTGTCAAAACAGACTGTTTCCAAATGATTGTCTAAGGCTATTACCTTTTGTTATATTCACCATAATAAAACCATTTCAGGCAGGGTCAAGGTCTATTATACCAAGACCTTGGCTTATTCTATGTCTTTTTGGAAAGGGTTGGATTCTAGATGCAATCTATAAGTTGCTACTTGGTCCTCTGTACATACTTTTAGAAAGCACTATAAAAATGATTCCTTTTCTAGGTTCCGATCAAGTTTTGCTAAGACCATTCTCCTCCCAAATGTAGTTAGCTATAGTAATCTCCCCATATAGCTAAGGCCACTACCAAAGTGATCAATATGATTAACATAATACAGACATTTGAACTTACATGACCATGTTCTGTGAAAGCTGATAAGGTTTTACAGAGAATGATGCTAAATTTTGTAGATTGTGTACTACTATTAGGACTGCAGTCCTTGATTGGATAATTAGCAATACTCCTAAAAAATCTCAGCTACAAGCTCACTTCCAGGCTCCCTAAGGTGTCATAGTCCCACATGCGCCATCTGCCAGTGCACCAAAAGCTATAAAGGCATCCCAAACAACCTATTTCAAAACCACACAGGTTGCACTTTAGCATCCTTTACCTCTACATTCAGGCACATCAACCAGTCTTTCTTAAAATCCTTGCCTCCACATCAAGCAGTTGAAAACTTTAAGTTTTACTTTCTATCAATTTTCAATAATCAGGCTGCACTAAGAAAAAAAAATATTACAGCAAATCCAACTCTCTGACTTATTAGAAATACCCAACAGGTAATGAAAGGAGACAAACATTGAAAACAACAGTATTAAGTTAAAACTGAAACCTTCTAATAGACATATAAAACCCATTACTGCCCATAACTCAACTGACTAATCGGGATGGAATTCCCTTATTACCAAGAATTCAGTCACTAAGAGATTTCTCAAACAAATTCATCCAAACTGACTAAAAGAAAATCTTTTGTCCAAGTCAAAAATAATAGCCTTTCTAATCCAAAAGGATTTAAACCAACCACCAACAAACTCTTGAATACTGAAAAAACTACACAGGCAAATCCCCTTCCAAATGAAGCAACAATTAAACAGTTCAAGTCCTACTTCATCCAAGTAACATCTGCAGCTCTAAAAATCTACAATACCCCTCATTTCATTCACTCTAGTACTTTAACATTTTCTCTTTATTGTCTCCCAAGTAAAGTGATACAAAAACTAGTATTGCAACTGAAACCTAAATGCATTAACAGAACATCTACCACAGATGCCATAGCTTAATCCATATTGATACTAATGAACATGTCCATATTAGTATCATATGTACACAACATGCGGGAAAAATGTATCATCCCATTACATAAAAAAATCATCAAAGGACATATATATATATATATATATATATATATATATATATATATATATATATATATATATATATAGAGATATATATATATATATATATATATATATATATATAGCATAGGAACAAAGGTAAACTGGTCACCTCCATATTTTTGGATCTATCGAAAGCATTCAGTACTGTCTCCCAAAATAAACTACTTCAGAGATTACTCTTCATTTGTTTTTGCACCTCTACCTTCACACAGTTTAAAAACTCTCCTAGTTAGGACACAGTGTGTAAAATGGTGAACATTCTACTCATCCTACATACCCATAATCGTTGGTGCTCCTTGGGACTCAATAGTCTACCTCCTCATCTACACTGTTTTAATTGTTGGTGGCCCTTGGGACTAAATACTTTATCTTCTCATCTTTACTGTTTTCATAAACAATCTCCACACTGAAGAATCCCAAGTTCATTATTCAGATGGCTCCTCTCTAATCCGCTCGGCTCTAAACATGCTGTGACGATGATAATATTATACAATGCTACTTCTCTGTTAAATCTTTTCTGAACCAATCCAATGTTCTGCTAAACCCAATTAAAACAAAAATTCTACTTTTTATCTGAAAACATTACTTCGTGTCACCATGGATGACAATCTAAAATTTGACCTACTCATTCAGAATACTATCAAAAAGTCCAATAAAAAACTAGGTCTCCTATACAAAGTATCTTCCTATCTCACCTTGCAATCTAGAAAGTCAAGTGCCCTCTCATATGTATTGTCTAGCCTCACCCATGCCTTTCCTCTAAACACATCTTGGGGCAATGTAGCAATTGCCTCATGTACACAGACAACCCTCTCCTCCTACCACCCAACACTACAACCTGTGAGGGATGCACTTATCTAGCAAAACTGGAGGTAAAGCTCTCTCCATCCAAGACTGAACTTGACAGTCAAGAAGATAAGGTAAACACTTGCACCACACCACATTCATCAAATAGTTCCACTAAACCTTCACCACCTAAATCCACACATAGAAACACAAAAACATTTGCAGAGGCTCTCAATAATAATCTGCTCAAGCAACAGAGACCTCCAAAGCTGAAACGCAATCAACCACCACCCCCAATACAACTCAAGTGACACATAGCCCACAGACTCAGTGTGCCACTCAACCACAGCCCATAAAGAAAAACAACGTACCCAACACACTAGTCATAGGTGACTCTATAGTCAGGCATACTGATGTCCCACTCAGCAGGCTAAAAAAAGAAGGTTGCTGTCAGCTGCCTGTTGCGTGCCAGGATCCTCCACATAACCCATGCACTCAGGTCACTCCACAACAAATACAAATATGACTCTGTCATTGTCCATGTTGGTGTGAACGACCTGAGATGTACCTCCCTGGAAAAGACACATGGAAGAGCTCTCTGATCTTGTAGCCCAGGTAGGTATGACCCTAGCCCTGAGTAGCATCCTGCCATTGGCCAGAATGATACCACAGTACAAGGACAAAATGATTGACTTCAACAATTGGCTAAGCTTCTTGTGTCATTCTAAGGGGATCCAGTATTTATCTGCCTGGGATGACATGGTCGTCAGACCATGATGCTTTGCCAGAGATGGTCTGCACCTGTCACCCCTGGGATTCTGGATACTGGCTAAGGCTCCTGCCACCCCTATAGTGCCTTTTTTTGGCAAGATTCAAATGACAAATTCACCACCATAACAGGAACAGGCAGGCAAAAACTGAGGGTAATGCTACTCAATCCTAGAAGTCTAAATCTCAAAATGCATTCCCTCGAGGCACTCCTTAAAATGGCTATATCTCATACCACACTTTTTGGCCATCTAACCTGGACCGGTACACCAAAGGCGGAGGTATGTCCATATTCATTAAGGATATCCACACCTCCAGGCTAGTTGCTCAGCATAATGCATCTGAGGTTATCCAACTGCAATTAACTCTGGGCAAAACTGCAATCCAAATTGTAGCTTGCTACAGATCCCCCACCATACCCCAGAATTCCCACTCGTCTTTTCTTGATATACTAGAAAATATTAGGGTTCAATCAAAAACCATAATAATGGGCAATTTCTGCTACCACACCATTAACTGGGAAAACTACTCATGTACCAACTCCTTCACTCAATGCTTTCTGGAGTTCATAAATTCCAGTGCCCTGGATCAACGTATCCACACCCCCACCAGGGGCAAAAATATCTTAGACCTAGTCATTACCAACATGAGTGACCAGTGTTTCACACCTGAGGTCAACTCCTCGTTGGTCAGATCCAAACATAAGCTAATCACCCTAGATGTCCACATCCCACTCCCACCCCTCATTAAGGAAACCGTGATAAACAATTTCTCCAAAGCCAATTTCATGCTTCTTAAGAGAGAAGTGCCGAACTTCATGACACTCATGCAGATGGATGGACAATTCAGTTACAACTACTGAATCCTACACAAATGCACTCTTATAAGCATTTACATGAGTGCATGGATCATGCTATCCCAAACAGAACCAAGACGCTATCCTCCAAAAAAAGGAAGCCAATCTGGTGGTCCCCTGTCATAAACAAACTACAACAGAAGGAAGAAACTGTTGCAAAATAGAGTAAAATCCCATGAGTGGAGGAGCCTCAGTAAGAAGCTAAGATCCCTTATAAGGTCCTCCAAAATTAGCTACAAAAACAAAATCACCACTGATTCTAAGGACAACCACAAAGCGTTCTATGGCTATGCCAGGAATCTCAATAGCAACTCCCAGATCTGCTCTGAGTTACAGCACAACGGCATGAAAATTACAGAACCAACTGATATTGCCAACATCCTGGCAGATAAGTTCAGTGCTAACTTTACCCCCCTCTCTCCCTCTAAAGGGCCCATATCCATGCAGGAAGAATGCAGAATCCCTGTAATCACAACTACGCTTGTAAAAACTTCACTCTCTAAAGCCAAAAATACAGCATCCATGGGAAAGGACAGCATCCCAGGATGCTTTTCACATGAACTTCAGAATGAACTGGCTCCCCACCTCAGCAACATGTTCAATCATAGCCTCACATCAGGCTTTGTGCCCACTGAATGGCACACAACAACAGTTATCCCACTCCACAAAGGGGGAGCTACCACTGATCCTGGGAACTATCGCCTTATTAGCCTGACAAGCCTGGTCTGTATAGCCATGCAAAGTATCATCATGGAACTCACAAACAAAGATTTTGGTGACCTCCAAACTTTAGACCCCACCTAGTTCGAGTTTGTGAAAGGCAGATCATGCCTCCTTAACCTGATCGACTTATTTGAGGCAGTCACCAAAGCTGTAGATGAGGGTAAGGTGGTTCACACAGCCTATCTTGACCTTGTCAAGGCTTCAACACCATCCCCCATTCTGGAATTATAGATAAACTCACTAAACTAGGGATAAATCCTTACGTCACAAGATGGGTTGCCAACTGGCTCACTGACAGAACCCACACTGTGCAGACTCCAAATCTGACTTCAAACCAGTGACAAGTGGAGTACCACAGGGTGCAGTACTGGGACATCTCCTGTTTAGTATCTACTTCTCTGAAGTACAGGCTAACATAGAAAGCCTTTGGCTAATGACGTTCACAGGTGACTGCAAACTAGGAGCCATAGTCAAGTCCCCAAATGATGTGGGCATCCTACAGAAGGATCTCACTGAGACAGATGCCTGGTGTCAGAGCCATGGCCTCAGTCTCAATGCCAAAAAGTGCATTGTCATCCCCTTTGGAAAAAACTCTGTACCCATGAATGACCACATAGGCGGCAGTCTACTTAATGCCGAATGTGTGATAAGAGACCTTGGGATTCAGGTGGACAGTAGTCTCTCTTTTGATAATCCCATCACCACAGTAGTCAGGAAATCATTCTACATGGCGCACCTCATCACAAAAGGGTTCTCATCCAAGAAAAAAGAGGCCATTGTCCCCCTCTACTCGACACTCATTAGACCCATCATTGAGTACAACAACCCTTTTGGAATGTACCTCACAAGACATCTGCAGCAGCTGGAAAGGCCACAGAAGTAACTCACAAAGAGGATTACTGGCCTCAAACAGATGCCCTACACTGACTGCCTCAAAAAAACTCTAGCTTTACTACATAGCATATTGCCTTCTCCAAGGTGATCTCTGCCTAACATATAAAGTTATGTCACACCCAGAGCTGTTGGACATGCTGCACATAAAGAAATCCCAATCCCTCCAAGCTACACTCTCTAGGGACCTAAACCTTGTCACCACAATAAACAGGACATGCTGGAGGGATAGATTCCTGTTCCAGAGACTTCCCATACTCTGGAACAAGCTGCCCATCTATGTCAAGCAAAGTTCCTCATTAGCACATTTCAAGAAAAATCTTGACGAGTGGATGGGAAATAGGAAATACACTCTTGGGATTACTTCTGTAGCTCTGCTCAACAGGGGCAATGGAAAATAACTTTCTTGGGTGGCATAAGCCAGAGAACCTTGTTGGCTTGGGCTACTTAGGCCCTTGGGCCAAAGGCCTAGTACCTACCTATGAACCTATGAACAAATGTCAACTCTTCCCATTTATAAAACTGGAACAGAGTTATAACAAAATAGTAACATTTGCAACCCGCCTCACAATTAAATCCAATCACTGCCTAGAACTTTGCCAATTAAACTGAAAGGAATATTCTAAAGATAAAAAATTCAATCAACTTAAGCTGCCCCAAAGCATACTTAATCATGCAAACAAATGTCCAGAGCCAAAGATAGGAGGTACTATCTAGATATGTAAAGTTTTAGGTCATATATCTTACCCAAGTCCACAAACTATAGAATAAACATGGTGAAGCAATATGTTCCTCATATGTGTACAAAGGATGGAATATGCACTCATAGTATTAGGTGGCAGTAAGAAGACTTATCTTATCTCACATATCCCTCTGACTTTTAAGGAAAAGATCTGGCATGATAAGTTTGTTTCTTTGATTTTTTTGGCTGCAGATATAGTGCAACAGACAGTTGAGGCAGGCAGCCCAGGGTTAAAAGATCTTGCAGCAGCTGTGGCAGCTCTTGGCAAGAGGAGGACATCTAGGTTTATGGTAAGGTCTTGGGACATTTGGGCATTGGGCTTCATTTACTAAATGACAGTGGTAGTAGAGAAGGAGTCCCAGCAGCCAGTTCCACTTTTGGCATATTTTATTTCAGTCAGGGAAACTCACAGATTGAGGGACAGTAATTGTCGGTTATGGTATGATCAGAAGTTTAGGAAGATAAAGGCAGTGGAGAAATACTTAAAGTGTGAGATTAGGCACTCTGTTATGAGAGTAGCCAACATGTGAGACCTGATGAGTATGGCAACTCAAGGAGGTTCAGTTGAAGATGTTGCTGCTGAAAATACATGTTGGCCATTTAACACTGGGATATGTTAATAGCCAATACATAATTTTGCCAATTTTTATTAATTTTGTGGAGGTCAGCATAGTGGCACAAGACGTCTGTATAAAGAAGACAGGCAGGTATAAAGGGGCGGAGTGCTGGAACTCAGCTTCTGAATGGAACTGGGGGCAGTGATGCAGAATTCAGAAGTAGGGACAGAGGGCCAGATCTTAGGTCAGGGTAGCCCTTTTTATCATATCTTTCTATCATATGATGGGAAACCAACTAACACATTCCTCTATGAAAGTACCGATACTTGATAAGTTTATCATACACTTTCCAGATGGGTAGTAGGGAATGAGCTTATTTATGGCTTTCAGTTGGGTTTTCAATTCAGCTGGGGTGGGGAACCTTAATGTAAATTTTGTTAATCTGAAGTCAGTAAAAGTAAAGCAGGACATTTTGTTGGAGCTGTTGAGTAAGAAGGTGAGAGACAGTAGGTTACTGGGCCTATTGGTGATATCTCCTTTTAAAAAGGTTTAGAATATTCCAGTTGTGTTTGTTTCCTAAAAGGAAACCAGAGGAGTACAGTGCTGTTCATCTTTTGTCTTTCCTGGAAAGAAATTTGGTGAACAATCATATTCGCAAGGAGTTTGTGAAAGTTCAGTAAACATCACTGGATGATGCAGCTAAGCTGATTTTAACATTTGAGCACCCATGGTTAACAAAATATATTGAGGCAGTTTGCAGGTTACTGCTGGTTGCTGAATCCTGACTGGCCAAAACTGAAAATATATTTAGAGGGTAAGTTTTACTTTGATTGGGCTATGCAGATGAGCTGTGGTGGCTTTAGCTATCTTTGAGAAGTTCAGCTCAACATTACATTTAATTTGGTATCAATTGATGCCAGGCAAAAGGGGAATTCATTATTTGGATGATTTTTTTTGCACATGGGGAAGGTAGAAACTGCACAGAATAAGGATAAAGGGGTTTGTGCAGCTTTGCCAAGAGCTTGGGGTACCCCCTAACACAGGACAAGTAGGTTCTTTTTAAATTAATGCTAGTTATGGTTATTTTTGATTGCCAGAAGATAAGCTTAATAAACTGAAGGATGGGTGCAGCTAAAGTGAAAGTGAGGGATGTGATGGAGTTATTAGGATGGTTCAATTTTGTCTTTCTGCAGTGGGCCAGGGACACCCCTTCTGCATGTCAGTAGCCAACCTGTTGTATGAAAAAAACATCACTAGGTTAGGGTGACTAGGATGCTGAAAAGGGACTTAAGAATTTACTTTTTTTGCGTATTTTAATGGAATTTCAACATAGTAGGATGACTGGGTATCTGCAGATGATTTAAAGTTGTTCACAGGTGCAGCAGGTGGACATGGTGTGGTTGTGTATTTTGGAGGTAAATGGTGTAAGCAAATGATAAGTGATATTATGTTTTTGGAAATGATGCCTATTTGGGTAGCATCAGGTGTGTGGCAGATAGTGTGGGATAACAAAAGGGTGTTTTCTTTTGTGATAACACAGCAATTATATAAGTGCTAGGTAAGAAAGTGTCAAAAGTAGAGCAAATGCAAATACTTAAAAAAGTTAGTGCTACAATGTCTGAGCCTCAATCTGTCTATTTCAGCTAGATGTTTACCAGAACATTTTAATCTCATAGCTAATGGTTTTCATTATTTCAATATTGCAGGTTTAAAATGATTGCTACACATGAAGAAGAGCAAATGTCAGAGGTTCCTAAGGAGATTCAAGAAATGAGAGGGTGGCATAATAGTTAAGGTGCTTGCCTTACAAACACAAGGTACGAGGTTTGAATCTCACAGGGGATAACTGGCTAGGCTTAAAATGTCTCACAAGGGCAGTTAGCCTAGTACTAGTCTATGACTCTGTGAAACATAGCATCTACTGTGGCAATCTTGGGCAGCTTCCACAACGAAGGGTTATAATTTTGCTCTGATCTCATGATTTTTGGGTGATCTTAAGGCAGCTGATAGAGTTTGGTCTTGCAAAGTATGTAGAGCATGAATGACATTTTAATGAATCAGTTAAAAACAAGAAGGTGCAGCTATCAGCTGAATATAAGGGATTAAAGATGCTAGATATTTGTCACAAAAATTACGAATAAGGAGAGTGTCTGATCTAGCATTTGAGGGTAAGTCTATAGAGGTAATTAAGTGGCAGGATAGGTGGAAGGCTAAAACTGTTCATCTGTATGTAATATATATTAGTATTGGTATACATGATTAATATTGTTTAGTTGTTCTGCAGTTCAAAGAAGAGTTATCACCATCAAGCATTTTTATATGCACCAGGCAGGGATGAGAGCTTTGGTTAGCACTCATAGTGAATTGCTGGGGTTCGACCCAAAATTGTGGGAAGTTCTTTGGCTAGGACATAGGGGTCTTAGATAGAGTCAATTGTTGCCCTTTATGGTGGTGTCATATGGCAGGTGGGTTTGCTGGAGATCATTTTGATCCAGTTGGGGTGTACCAGTCTAGGTTCTAATTTAAAAAGTGCAGCTCTTGTCAGTGATTGTAAGGGATGTCTCAAATATCAGACATAGACACCTTGGTTCAATTATTGTATGGTCAGCAATGATTCCAAGAATGGTTTGAAGAAATGCTTGCAAATGGACGCTGTTGAAGCTTTCAATTAATTTGTTAATAATTGAGTAGCTAGGACTATGGGTTTAGTCATGATAAATCATTGGACTTTTATGTTATAGGCAAGATGGAGTACACATGAGGGACATGGGTCTTGACTTATTTAATCTACATATTTCATTTTTATTGAAATATCTGTTAAAGTGATTGAAAATGGATAAGAGGACAGTCTGTCACTATAGACTGGTAGAGAAAGGGGCAATGCCTTCTGCTCATTAGGGGTCCCTCCCACTCCTTTTCATTCTTCTTTTAGGTAAGGATAAGATGTGCTAAGCTGTTCTGGCTACAACGTTTGGAAGTGAGTGTCTGGTTGTCATGCTACTGATTGTGTTGATAGGTGAGCAAACTAATGCACCTGTTTCTTTCAGTGAAAATAAAGTTTGGACTGTAGTGGTTATTGATGTTTAGATTGTTCTCTTGCTAAAGGTGTTGAACATTCAGTTAAAGTTTCATTGAGATTATTCAATAAATGTTTACATTTACAATCTGTCCGTATGTTGTTCAGGGGATTCATGGACAAATGAAGTTTGCTTTGTAAACTTATTTATCCTAAATTCCCTGACAAAGAAAGTGGTGGGGGTGAGGCTGGGCATAGGATAAGAAGACAGAGGTTTTGCAGCTGAGAGGGAATTGAATTTGGATTGTAAATGAATTAGGAAAGAGAACTAGAGCATTGGGAAAGTTTGATGGTGATGTAAGAGGAAGTGATGTATGGCAAGACTGGGGTTAAGTTTAGCCTTTTGGTACTGGCAGCTATGAAGCCCTCCCCTTCCCTTTCTTTCAAGATTATTGGGTAGGTGGGCAATTTCATCTGTTCAGAAGCAGCCCTCTTTTCACTGTGAATTTGAGTAAGTTGAATGGTGTTGTGCTGCCCTGGATAGAAGACTTGCAAGTGAGTAGATGTTTGGCACACTGCTGAATGTGATGACAGGTGAGCAAACTAAAGCATCTGTCTCTTTCAGTGTAAATAAAATTTGGACTGTAGTGGTTATTGATGGTTTACTTTATCTCTTGCTAATTGTGTTGAACATTGTGGTAAGGATTCATTGAGATTTTATTCATTAAATTATCACAATTACAATCTATCTCAATATTTTGTTCAGGGGTATTAGTGACAAATGCTATTTTTTTTTTTAGTTTCTTTCATATGGCATGATTAGCTGAAATGTAATCTGATATATCTGTATCCATTTACTATCAAAATACTGTCCGGACAATGTCTGAATTGGAAAACTTGAACAGCTCAGTTCAACATTTCAGAATAGTGAAAAAAAATGTTGAAGTTACAACAGCAAATGCACTAGCATTTGCTGTTGTGGATTCAACATTTTGAATGCAGATCACACTATAGTGGGCATCGGGAAATGTACCCTTTCCCTCACTGTAGTGCAATCTTGGAGTTTGTATATATAAATAGCAGGGGGTGTGGGAGGAGCAGGGTGGCTTGGCCCTCTGCAAAATGTTCATAGGGCAGATCGGAAATGTGGTATTTTTGGTAAAGTCGACATTCCCGAGTTGTCAACTTTCCTGAAATACCTCGTTTGGTCATATTCCTGTTCATACACCTGATTTTCGACATTTCAGGTGCAAGATTTTGATAGTAAACCTCTATATCTATCTACCTATGTATGTGTCTATCTATATTTTAATCTGTTATGAGTCATAAGCTTAAGTTTGACTGACTCTCTGGTGGAAAACATTAAACTTTAGCAAGTGTGTGCACTCTGTCGATGGCTGTGTGATCAGTGAGGCTGTGACAAATACCTTTTTCAACCATGACTTGGGCATAAGACTTATAAGTAAATGTGTGGGAGGTTGGCATAATGCTTAAGCTGGTTACCTTACAGACATAAGGTGCAGGTTTTGATTCTCACATGGGGTAATTGGATAGGCTTAAAATGGCCCACAAAGGCAGTTAGCCTAGTACTAACCTATGAATTTATGAAAGCACATTTAAGGAATTGAACAAGTTATTACAGGCAAACACTGAAAGTGAAAAAATATGGCGATATGTCATAGCAGTAAGGTCTGTATTACTGTAAACAGACATCTTTTTAGGGGGTCACAAGAATGTCTGAGTTAATCTGCATTCAAGTTCCAAAACCTAAGGTTAACATCAAATGTAGAGAAATACTTTGCACTGCTATTATTGCTGTTACCTCTTCTTTTGTTTGAAGTAGATATTGTTTTCATTTCTTCCACTTATTGAAACATTTAGAATCTATTAATATTCTTAACTTGTCTTGATTGACTAGTGTAACTATTCATTAACCCATTCATTTGTTTCATGTTGTTTCACTTTGACCCTCATGGATTACTTCAATGAACTTCAAATTATTTTCTCTCCTACTCCTGCAATAAGAACTATTCTCATAGAAGGAATTCATGGCATTTCTTTAGGGGAATGTTCATTATGGTATTTACCTTGTGGTATACCCCAACCTTTAAATAAACTTTAAAATAAATATGAATGTTTATTTTTCAATGTATGATCAGTAATCTCTACAACAATTACTCTTACTACAAATGCTTTTTAGTGAAGTAAAAATCATAGACATTATTTTTTGACTAAACCATTGTAATTATTATTACAAATCCATTTATTTTTGGGTTGCATTCATGCATTCTAGCAGTACATCTATTACCTGAACATTTCTGTACAGCACAAGCTAGATTACTGTCACACATTTGACATGTGAACCCCTGCAAATATTGTGTGATATTTCTGACTAAGTGCCTTCTCAACAGTATATGATTTACAGCTCCAAAAAGACAGTATTGCTTCTTCTTTCTGTCAGAAGAACACGTATTCTGCATCTCTGAAACAGGAAATATTTCAATTATTTGAATCATTCTTAGGCTTTTTTGACAAGAGCATACCCCAACATGTTATAATGCTTATAATTAGGTTAAACTAGCAGATCGTAAAATAACTTTTATTTTTGCATTCATACACATTCTAACCAAATGTTGCATTTACGCTTCAGCCCATCCAAAATGTTACACAAATAAACATAAGGAAGGTGATTTCAGACATATCATTGCATTCAGTTCAACTGTCTAACCTGAGTGTTACAGACTTGCCTGTAATCTTCAACCTTTCCTCAGAAAATGACATTGCCGCATGTTGACAGCTTCAACTGCATTCAGATTATCGTGTATTTAGTTTTCATTCACACTCATAGTTTTTAATGCATTTATAGAATTTGCTATGCTTATTTCTGTAGTGTCAATACATATTTGTGCTTTAGTTTGCCCACTAGCTTCTGTAGCATTTTCATCTTGCTGACAGACTTTGTTTTACTAATTACACACTCTTGCAAAATGACCATGACTTCTACAAAGTATAGAAATTCTTAATCTGTTAAGCCCTTTAATATATAGGTCTTAAGACAAATCAAACTTGCATTCTGCATGCAGAGCTCACAGTGTTAACTTTTTTAGAATGTAAAACTATTCTCATTAGAAGTCCCCATATATTAGTTTATTAACAAATTCAACAGTCTGTCTCTTTCAGTAGATAATGGCTATAAAATTACTAGAACCACAATAGGAATCCATACCTTTTGGACTTAATCAGTTTCAGCAGGCTAGAAAAGATGCATCTCATTCTATATGTACCTGTTTCATTGATAAGAAGTGAAGCTTCAGAGCCATTAATGCTCTTCAGTCTAAGTTCATGATGTCATAGTTTATCTCTGCACTAAAATTGTTTTCTTTGGCATTTTCTCTCACAAACATATGAGAAGTGATGCCTAAAAAATATGGTAAAATCACATCAATATGCTCTATATGCTGTAGCGGTATGCTGATTAAGGTCAGTATGTGCCATCCTACTAGGTTGCTACTACCTTAATCACAGCTTCCTTTCTGTTGCATAGAGAAGCATTAACAGGCGACTTGTCAGAATTTCAACTGAGAGAAAGGACTTCATCTTCTGGGAAATGTGGCTGAAACCATTTGTAAGTCTCTTTGTTGGCTCAGGGGATCAAGATGGTTACTACTAAGTCTAAGAAAAGGAAAGGAATAGACCACAACCAAGGCTATCAATGAACTAGATGAGGTACAGACTAAGATTCCCACCTCCTGTTTTCTTTTTATATATATATTTATAAACAGAATTTGCATATCATAGTATTACTATCAATATGTGTGTCACTGTCTACAGAATACTGCTCAGTTGTGGAACTCATAGTCATAAGGGAAGGTTGGAGAAGAGATACTGGGTAGGTTTCCCTGCTGGCTCAATTGAAACTACAGTCAGCTGCACACAACAACATGGCTCCAGTGAGACATTCTGGTGCATGGTCACAAGCCTACTGAATGATGCTGCAGTCAGCTCAGTCTATACTCCCTCCCACCCAGGAAAGAGAGCAACCCAGCGATTGGGAAACTAAGAAAATAAAATCAAAATAAACGGAGGTCCTAGTCTCCCAGTAAATTGTGCTCTGTGCAAACTGAAGTGTATTCATCTCAGTCTATACTCCCTCCTACCCAGGAAAGAAAGCAGCCCAACGATTGGGAAAACAAGAAAATAAAATCAAAATAAATGGAGGTCCTAGTCTCCCAGCAGATTGTGCTCTGTGCAAACTGAAGTGCATGTAAGCTCCTGTTGTTTAATTTTTTAGTCCTTTATGAAGGAAATGCTATCTAACTCCCTACTCGCACTGATTTAAGTATAATTGTGATTTTTTAGTTTGAGCCCCAGCAGCGTGTACACTTGCAGGGTTCCCTAGTTTTCACCATAGGTGGCAGCAAACAGCCACAAATCTTCCCAAAGAGCCTTCACCTATACAGCCTACTTAAGGTTTTCTGGTCCAAGCTATCATTATAGTGCCCTTTCCAGGACTACCTTTTTACCCTGTCTGTTTTTAGACTTTACTCTAAGTAACATCCTTAAGCTCTAGCCTATAAAGTTAATTATCTAAATTACTATCTACAGTCACTATCACTCTATCAGTGAACTGCCCTTGCCTGCAACCACTGATACTTTTTTGGTGCTCACCTCTGCTGGTTTTGCCCCTGCTCTGTTCACCCTGTGGGCTCACTCCACTTCCTTACCCTACCCTATCCTACCCCTAACTCCCACCCACCCCACTACCTCTAGGCTTATACATATCCATAATCACCTGACTCAAGTCCTCCTTCAATTATCTGTCCCAGTCATCAGTACCACCATTCACAGACCACACCCCAACCCCACCTCACAACACCACTTTTACCATTCCTACTTAAATTACAATGCAAATCCTTCAACCCTCACTTCGACTTGCTCTTACTTCCCTATCCTACACCACATCCATACAAACAAGCATCCCCCTAGACAATATCTCCTTCCATACAACACATACTATAAAATCCAACCACCCCCACATACATTTCAAAGTCTGTTCAACACTGTTTAGCACTAGTATTATCCTGCACATTCCAAAGTCCAACCGACTATCAACCATCAATAAGAAAGCAGCTTATGTATCCCTCTCTAGCCTAACCTATGCCATCAAACACCTTTTCAAACTCAGCAAAATACTCCTTATCGCTGATGACATACACCCAAACCCAGGACCCTCTTCCTCTGATCTCCCCAAAAGATCTCAAACTGATCTCCTAATAATTAACATCAACACTAGAAGTATTTCCAACAAACTCCAAGAACTGCATGCTTTCATTACTCACTACTCTCCTGATATTCTAAGTATTACTGAGTCCTGGCTAAAACCGCATATCCCTAGTGAAGAAATCCTACCACCAGGTTATAACATCATAAGGCAAGATAGAACAAATAGGAAAGGTAGTGGAGAAGCAATACTGTTTAAAAATTAAATAAACCTAAAGCCATTCCATACCCCTCTACCTACATTTCCTAATGCTGAAATCATAGCCTCTACCCTATCATTAAACAAGAATAAAACAATTAACATTCTGTGCTGCTATATCCCTCCCGGAAATAATTCACAAGTCATAGAAGAAATCCATCACTGGCTTAATCTGAATTCCCCTCAAGAAACAATCTTACTAGGCAATCTTAATACTGACTGGCTAGCTTGCAGCTCCAGCAACCCCACTAACCAAATAAACCTCTATGGCTTCACCCAACTAATTCTGGAACCCACCAGAATTGAAAAACGAAACCAAAAACAAACCATTATTGACTGAACACTAGTCAATAACCCTAAACACCACTATCAGACTGGTTGTTTACCAGATATACTCAGTGACCATCTGCCCACTTTTCTCCTAAGGAAATACACAACTAGTCAAAAATTCATTACTTATAGACAAATCAGAGATGATCACAACTGTATCACAGACAACCTAAATAGCATTCTAAAGCATTGTAACTGGCAGCCTCTAAAAACCCTTCACCTTGATCAGGCAGTAGAATACTTTAATAAGACATTCATCTCAGTTCTAAACTCCATTGCACCAGAGAGAAAGATCAAAACTAAAACAAACTATGCTCCCTGGTTAAGCAGGGACACAAGAAACCTACTAAAACTAGAGACAAGACCAGGGAGAAATGGAAACAAGAAAACACCTATCAAACTAAACAAAACTATAACCAACTCAGGAACCTAGCTAAAAAAACATACTAAGCTAAACAAACAAAACTACTTCTTTGATCTCCAAAACAAACACCCAAATAATCCCCAAAAGTTCTGGCACAGTATCAACTCCCTACTGAAACCTGGCACTATCGGTACCCCTACCTCTTCTACATCCAATGCAAACAATAATGATATACCTTCCCAGTTTACCTGTTATTTCATAAACTCAATCCAAACTCTGTCCAACCAAATACATAACTCTAACAACTTATCAACCACAACTGCAGGAATCCCTCCCTGCAGCACTACTAATCTTCCATCTTTCTCTCTCTCACCTGTCACTACATCTAAAATCAAACAACTCCTCCACACCCTAAAACCTACTACTCTTGCAGCAGACAGAATACCTGCAAAATTCCTAAAAATCGCAGCTGACTCCCTATCCTACCCAGTCTCAATCCTAATAAACAGGTCCATTCAAGAAGCCTATGTACCTCAACTATGGAAAATATCTTACATTATACCTCTGCATAAAGGTGGAAAATCTTATGACTTTTATAACTATTGGCCTATAGCTGTACTATCCCCCTTATCCAAGCTCTTAGAAAAATGCATACATTTCCAAGCTTTGCAATACTTGAAAACAAACAATCTTCTCTCCTCCACCCAGCGCAGATTCCGGCCTCACCATAGTACAACTTCTGCCCTTCTCTCCTATACCAATCAAGTTAACTATCACAGAAACAACAATAACTATGTATCTGCTATCTTTTTGGACCTGTCTAAGGCATTTGACATGGTCTCACATCCTAAACTATTGGATGCTCTCCACTCACTATCCTTTACTTCTCCCACTATCTCCTGGTTCAAAAGTTAATTATCAGGCAGAAAACAATCTGTGCAATGGCAAAATCAACTATCCCCCCTCTCCCTAACTCCATAGGGGTGCCACAAGGCTCATAATTAGGCCCACTTCTCTTCTCTATTTTTACAAACAATTTATACACCGCCTCCAAACAAGGCTCACTAATACAGCATGCAGATGACTCTACACTCATCTGTGCAGCCCCATCTGTCAACACCTTGCAAGAGCAAGCCCAAGAATCATTCTCTGCCATTGAAACTTGGATCACAGACATCCAACTTATCCTAAACCCCAACAAAACAAAACTTCTCTTGTTTACCCCTAACAAAACTAAAACTACTCCCGCTGATTTCTCTATCTTATCAAAAAATGGAACTATCATTTCCCCATCCACCCACACAAAGCTCCTAGGGATAGAAACAGACAACAACCTATCCTTTGATCTACACATAGCTCAAACTATCCAGAAAGTTCATAAAAAAATGGAAACCCTTTATAAACACAAAAAATTCCTCACAGACAAAGCAAGACTCACTCTAGCTCAGACTCACCTCCTATCAACACTTACCTACGCTGCTCCAATCCTGACACATATTAAAAAATCACTCCTGGACAAACTAGAGTCATGTTATAATAAAATAGCCAAATTTACCAACAACTCCCCTTTCAGAACTCATCACTGCTAAGTACTAAAACAATTGCAATGGCTAGAATTCCCACACCTGCTATCTTACTTACATCTCACTTATGCCTTCAACATCATAAACTACCCAGAGAAAACTCCAGCCCTACAGCAGCTACTAACCTCCTACCCTTCCAGTCGCCCTCTCCGCTCATCAAACAAACCTCTCTTCAGTATTACATTTTCAAACAACACTGTAGGCAAAGCCCTTTTCTCCCACATCATAGCTAAAAAATGGAACAACCTTCCCACTAATATATCCTCTGCAACAACAAACTTTAACTTTAAAAGACTATTAAAACCACATCTCAGGAAAAGCTGGATCTGTCCATGTATCACTTGAAAATTAGTATATCTTCTCTTCTCCTCCACAACACTCTAACTATTATCTACACTTGTGCTTACACACTTACATATACTCACTTCCAATTAAGCCACACCAGCTTGATACCTCTTTCAGTGTACACTCACTAGGAAATGTAAACAGTGATTTAAAATAGCAAATGTAGTCACTGACATTCTTTTGTAATATTTTTGTCTACAGATATTGTAAGATATTGTTATATTCATATAACCCTATTTGAATTATTGTGATAGATTCTTGTATATGTCTACCTCTAAATATTTGTATTTTTGTACTTACTCACATTGTATTGTTTTTATTTTGTTTTCTTCTTGTCATACGTGGGGCTTTTCTCCCCGGGCATCCACTGAAAATGGACCTGGTCCAGTTGGATTTTTCCCCGACAACAAATGTAAAATAAAATAAAATAAAATAAAAAGATACATTACTGCACTCTAGTCATAGTCCTCATGACCACAGCATCCAGTCACCACCACTAAGGTCAACAAACACAATGGCTACATTTCTGCAAGATAGTAAGTGTCACTGAGATGTCAAATCACACCTGTATTCTTGTGTTCCTTACAGTTACCAGGATGCCTCACTAAGTACCAATCATTGGTCTCACAAGCATGAGCCCGTGGGTTATGTTATATTGAAATTATTTCCAATCAACATTCTTTTATATATTCCGGAAAGTGTATTTTTTTCTATTCTATGAATCAGACTTAAAGGAGCTTAACACTTTAAGAAGTAAGACATTGCTATTCTTAAAAAGCGCAACTGGCACAGCTGATGAGTCTCAGGACAAAATATGAGGGATTAGTTCCTTTTACTTTGACTTGACTATAGAATGGAGGTGATTTATACAAATACAGCCTAACTTTGAACTGACAGATGCTGAAATTCAACTAATTCAGACATTTTGTAGAAAGAAACTTTGTTAGTTACCAGAAAATATACACTGTTGTTTATCCTGGGCAATACCAAATTCTTAATTTTGGACCTTACAGTACCACATGTGGAGTCCCAAGCTTTAGCATAAGTAATTTGAATTTCACCTATATCTACTATAATTGTCTTCCTAAATGTCTATCCAAAGTAGTTTCTACTAAAACAGATACATATTTCTTGAATGATAGTACATCTTAAGAACATGTCACTCTCCAGCCTGCATTCTTTAAAATATGCTTATTTTTTATTTGTTGCAATACTGCAAAATGACTTATCTTCCTTTATCTTGGGTAGCTGTTGTCATGACCTAGAAACAAGCAGTCATAGCAATATTTCTCAAGTGACAAAAAGCCATTACTTTAGGGGACTGCCATTGTTTTCACTCGTTACTGTTTCTTAAAAGATGTTTAAGAAAATATTTGAAGTGAAGTTTTCAGAAAACAGTTCCTAAACCCATTTAATGTCTGCCGATCAACAGGAGTTAAAAAAAGTTTCACCACTTTTATTGCTTAGTTCCTTACCAAGAAAGGTAAAGATCTGTTTACGAGTGCATAGACACGAATGGCATGAAGAAGAACCATAGTTCTGTCATTCAAAATCAAGTATGAGTATTATTTATCAGATGCATTTTGGTAGATTTTGTTTGAATGGTTCTCCAGCTCTCTCACTTGGAGATTCACCTTGGTTAAATGTATGACTTTGCAATCCAAATATGAGTCATCAGAAAGTGTTACATGGGGGGCGTGGCCAAGGATGAACACAGGATAGCAGCAGATTTCTTCAGCTCCACCAATTTCATTACACTGACAGGAATTAATTACTTAAAAAATTAATTTTTGAAGTAATTTTCTTTCTAAATACGTTTGTTTTATATAGTTCTTGAACTATATCTAAAAAAGAAAGGAAATCTTAACAATATTCCTGTCAGAAATCACTGTGGAAATTTTCCTGTCAGTTTATCAGTCTGAAATGAGTTCCAGTAAGACAAATTCTCAAGACTCCAGCATCAAGAAAGAACTTCAGTCTCTGATAATTATAATCCAGCAACTTACTGATAAAATGGATAAAATGGATACTAAAATAGACACCTTCATAGAAAAAACTACAAAATAAATAGACCTGTTACATACAGACCTGCAACAACAGAAGAACCAGATGACAGGCATAGAAGAAGCTGTGAATGACATGGAAAATAGAATCCAAGAAGAGGAAATCAACATTGAGTTTCTGCTGAAACAAAATACACATTTACAAACAAAGCTGGATGACCTGGAAAATAGATCTAGGCGCAATAACATTAGGATTTTTGGACTGCCAGAAAATATTGAAGGTAACAATATTACTTCTTTTTTAACAACTTGGCTCCCTAAAACTTTAGACTTACCAGAAGCATTCTCTTTTGGTATCGAAAGAGCACATAGATCTATAGCTAATACTAACTCTAACAAAAAATATCCTAGATCAGTTATAGTTAGATTTCTATCATCTTTGATAAAGAGATGGTTCTTAAATCTGCTTGGGCTAAAGCTCCTGTTAAGATTAATGAGACAACTGTGCGTTTTGACAATGACTATTCTTCCATGGTAATAGCTAAAAGAAAAGTTTTTCTGCCACTAATAAGGGAGCTTAAAAAGCACAGTTTAAAACATACCTTCTGTTTCCTGCCAAGCTTAAAATCTTCCTTCCTGATGGTCCTAGGGTTTTCGATGATTTAGACTCTGCTTTACTGTTTGTCAAAGAAAAAAGGATTTTGGATAAAATAGAAGAAATGGAATGGGCTAGTTCTTCATTAAAGAGATTGGCAACTGAAGCTTTGTGGAAGACTTCAGAGAAGAAGAAGAGACTAAAAAACAAATGATTTGTTATATGTTTTTTTTCTCTCTCATCATTTTAGTTCATTATTAACCTTTTTGAATATAGTTCCTGCATTTCCAGAAAGCCACAAATATTTTGGAAAATATTTAATCAAAGTTATTCTCTATGTGCAAAGAAATGTTTTGTTTCATAACCAGTCAAAATACCTGAAGATTTAATGGCAAGCTGTGATTCAATTTGTTTCTCTTTCTGAAAAGAAGTAAGGTTAGTAATTTGATACATTTTTTATCTTTACCTTTTTTCCTTCTCCTTTTATTATTTTCTTTGTTTAAACAATGACATTCTATTTAGATTATGTAGTGGGTAAAGGGTGGGGGAGGGCAGGGAGAGAACAGTAATGAAAATATCATTAATAGAATAATAACATATTTATTCCTTGTGAAAGTTTTTATAAGTTCTTCAAATGCTATTTCTAATTATACTTTCTTGATTATACTGCTTATGCCTGTTTGTAAATAATCTGTTATGCTTTAACTAATAATAATCAGAACTAAATAAGAGTAAATAATATGTTTTATTTTTAACTCTATTAATATAAACAGTAAGTAACATTCCATTGTATATACTTCTTACAGCTTTCTCTTACATTTTTTATTTCTGCCTCACTCCCTTTTATTTTCTACTCTCTTTTCTTTTCTTTATTAATATATAGAAATGCTTTTGATTGTGTGGGCACAGTGAATAATAGGATTTGTATGAAAATTGAGTTGGGAGAAGAACGTTGAGTTTTATTGCTTGTTGGTAATTTTGGGCTTAATTTCACTTACATAGAGGCTGTAATGATCTGTGGAATACATTGTGAAGGTTTTGTCATGTTTAGATGCATTTACACTGCTAAATGAATGTTTGTCACTAGTTTTTAATAAGTTTCCCGCCAAAATGTTAAGAGAGACAATCTGAGATGTGGGCTGTCTCATGCACAGTGTTCATGAGTTACTTCAGAAGCTTCAGCTCACAGAATTCTCACATAGAAATTGAAAGCAGTTAGTATAACCTTTGACATAGTTATCACACTGACACACCACAGATTCAGGAAAATACTCTATTCATAAAATATGTCAGTTATAATGTTTTGTTTCATAACCAGTCAAAATATCTGAAGATTTAATGGCAAGCTGTGATTCAATTTGTTTCTCTTTCTGAAAAGAAGTAAGAGGCTGTAATGGTCCGTGGAATACATTGTGAAGGTTTTGTCATGTTTACATGCATTTACACTACTAAATGAATGTTTGTCACTAGTTTTTAATAAGTTTCCCGCCAAAATGTTAAGAGAGACAATCTGAGATGTGGGCTGTCTCATGCACAGTGTCCATGAACTACTTCAAAAGCTTCAACTCACAGAATTCTCACAGAGAAACTGAAAGCAGTTAGTATAACCTTTGACATAGTTATCACACTGACACACCACAGATTCAGGAAAAATACTCTATTCATAAAATATGCCAGTTATAATGAGTCTAAATGATGTAGTTTCTTGTAGTAAGTAAATGTCTTATTTTAGAAGGCATAGAAAATGAAACATTTATTTAAATGTTTTTGAAAAGCTACTTAACAGCAGCATAATAATCTGTGTTAAAAATTTGTGTTCCAAACATATACTTTACTATAACTCATTTAATTCATCTGATTGACAAGCATAAATAATCTTATAACTCTATTCTGGAAGAAATGTCATGTGATATATTTTAAAGCAGTAGGTTAGCATGATTGTAAAATCTGGTTACTAAAATGTGTTTGCTGTGCATTATTTTGTATAAAGCAGACAGATTTATTCTAGGGACAGCAAGTAGGATAGTGCTCAACAAAGACACAACTCAGTGAGATCAGATATATATATATATATATATATATATATATATATATATATGTGTGTGTGTGTGTGTGTGTGTGTAAATGTGTGTGTGTGTGTGTGTGAGTGTGATGGCTTTTTTTTTTTTATATATATAATAATGCAAGTGTTTCTGAGAATCTGCATAACTATCCAATATGATTTATAATAATTTCTATGAATACAATATTTTACTCTATTGACAAAATGAATGTTTGCCACAAGTTTTAATAAGTTTCCCGCCAAAATGTTAAGGGAGACAATCTGGGATGTGGGCTGTCTCATGCACAGTGTCCATGAACTACTTCAAAAGCTTCAACTCACAGAATTCTCACAGAGAAACTGTAAGCAGTTAGTATAACCTCTGACCTAGTTATCATACTGACACACCACAGATTCAGGAAAAATACTCTATTCATAAAATGTCAGTTATAATGAGTTTAAATGATGTAGTTTCTTGTAGTAAGTAAATGTCTTATTTTAGAAGGCATAGAAAATGAAACATGTATTTAAATGTTTTTGAAAATCTACTTAACAGCAGCAAATATAATCTGTGTTAAAAACTTCTGTTCCAAACATATACTTTATTATAATTCATTTAATTCATCTGATTGACAAGCATAAACAATTTTATAATTCTATTCTGGAAGAAATGTCATGTGATATATTTTAAAGCAGTAGGTTAGCATGATTGTAAAATCTGGTTACTAAAATGTGTTTGCTGTGCATTATTTTCTATAAAGCAGACAGATTTATTCTAGGGACAGCAAGTAGGATAGTGCTTAACAAGGACATAACTCAGTGAGATCAGATATATATATATATATATATATATATATATATATATATATATATATATATATATATATATATATATATATATATATGTGTGTGTGTGTGTGTGTGTATGTGTATGTGTGTGTGTATGTATGTGTGTGTGTGTCTGTGTGTATGTGTGTGATGGCTTTTTTTTTAATAATGCAAGTGTTTCTGAGAATTTGCATAACTATGCAATATGATTTATAATAATTTTTATGAATACAATATTTTACTCTATTGACAATAATGAGTTTAAGTAAATGCTCATATACAAACAATTCAAGATTTTTTTTTTGGAAGCTGTTAATAGTATTCACATGACAGAAAATAGATGCATCTTAATATATGTAATGTCTGAATCATATTAGCCAAAGTTTTTGATTTAAATGAATGTTAGAACCTAATTTTCTCTCCTCTTGATTTCTAACATCAAGATTATTTGAATGCTATTTGAATACAAGTGTTATATATTACATAGATCTATATAGTAATATGAACAGTTTTTTAAAAAAAAAAGTTTATTTTAGTTTATATGATGCTGTTTTACCAAATGTGTAGTTTTGTCTTGATAGATAATTGAATTGAAAACTGTTAACCTCAGTTAAATATAACTAGTATTAAATTGATAAGGTGGTAGCTGAGGTACTGCTGCTTAGGGTAGGGAGTTAACTTGAGTAGTAAATACTACTCTAAGTTGGAGTTTTCAACTCCAGGCTGGATGCAAGGTTTAATCCTTACATTATTTTCACTTGTTCATTGTTATATGTATATAGTTTTGACATCCACAATATATTTTGTATACTCATTGTCACTACAAACAAAATTGAATCCTATACAAAATCCCATAAGAAATTTAATAAATACAGCTATATTTAAAGGTACACCTAAAAGAGGAGATGTAACATTATTTATCTTGTTATTTGTTATTTCGATCATAAGATTCTTGAGTTTTAAAAATGCCAAATGACATCTTTAAAAGGAATTTCTTTAAACATTAATGGATTGAATAATCAGTGTAAAAGGGCAAGCCTAATAAGATACATTAATTTACACAAGGCCAATCTAGTCTTCCTGCAAGAAACCCATCTCTTGAAAAAAGATATTGATAAACTAGCCACTAATAAGTATACAGTATTGGTTAGTTCAGAGCACACTCAGTATAAAAGAGGAGTGGCTATTTTATGGAATAAAAGTATGCCCATTCCTAAAACCATTAAGTCTTTTCAGGATGACAAAGGAATGTTTTGTATGGTTACAATACAAATTAATGGGAAGACTTACACTTTAATTAATGTATATTGGATACCTGGAATTGGTATTAATACAGTGAAACATCATATTGATAAGATCATGTCATTCTCTATAGGGGATATTATTTTAGCTGGTGATTTTAATTGTATACTACATGAAAGTGATACTACCACTATAAGGAAAAGAAGAATTACATCTAATGCAAAACATTTAAATGATTTTGCTAATTCTTATCATTTGAATGATATTAATAATCAGATAGATTCAAAATCATCACCATACACCTTTTTTTCTAACAGATACAAAACTTATTCAAAAATAGATAGGGTCTTTATTTCTAACCAGATGGTAACAGATTTAATTAATTCCAAAATCATTTCATGTCCTGTATCTGATCATAACTCAATTGTTTTGAATTCATGATAAAAATACTCATAATGTTCAGATCAAAAGGATACCAGCATACTTAACTCAGCTAAAAGACTATAAAGAATATATACTTTCAGAAGTACAACATTTTCTAGACATAAATAATACTCCTGAAGTCTCCATTGTCTATGTTTGGGATGCCTTAAAATCATATCTATATGGACAAAGTATCAGATGGTATAATAATAAAAGGAAATCTTGGGATAAGGAATTGTTAGATATTCAAAGTAAATTAGACTCTTATAAAGATAATAGTAAAGAAAATATTATGGACAAGAAAGTTATTGAAGAAATAAACAAACTAAATGAGAAATACAAAGAAATTTTAACTCATAAAGTTAAAATAACTTTAGAGAAATACAAGTTTTTGTCTTATTCAATAAGCCCCAAATACTTACATAGACTTAAAAATAAAACAAAAGATTGAATAAACAAAACCATATCAAAGAAATCTTTTCTCTAAGGAAAAGAAGAATGTTTCTAGTATACCAGAAATACTGGATGAATTTAGAAATCACTTTCACAAGATTAACCATAACAACATTAACATGGAACCTAAAGATAAAATAAAGGAGTTTATAACCACAAACATGAATAAAAAGCTTAATAAACAACAGATTAAACTATTGGACAAGAGTATTTCATATACAAAAGTTATTACACAAATAAATAAGCTTAAATCAAACAAAGCACCGGGTAATGATTGTATTATACCAGAGATATATAAAATCCTTTCTAAAACTACATATTCATTAATACATAAGGTTTTTATTTTGGCCCAAACTGAGTTAATAACCCCCCCATTTTGGCAATATACATTTATTTCACCAATTTTAAAACCTAATAAAGATCCAACTAGATGTTCTTCATATCGACCCATCTCATTACTTAATGTTGATTATAAAATGTTTATGAGTATTTTTGCTGATAGATTGAAGACAATCATACTCGGCATTATAGATATAGATCAGACGGGCTTCATTGTAAATAGAAATACTTTTGATAATATAAGAAGAACTTTAACATTAATTGATTTTGCAAATAGGAAAAAGAAAGATTTAACACTTATTAGTCTTGATATAGGTTCAGCATTTGATTCAGTAAGTTGGGACTATCTGTTTACCTTACTGAAATGCACAAACTTCTCTGATGCATTTGTAAATTTAATTGAGCATTTATACAAAGGAACGCTGGCTTATATTAAGGTAGGAACATATGTTTCACAAAAATACCCATTCTTAAAGGTACAAAGCAAGGATGTCCACTTTCTCCACTATTATTCACTTTAGTAATGGAGCCTTGGGCTAATTTGATTAGAAACAGTACTGACATAGAGGGTTTTGAAATAGACGAAAATACAACATCAAAAATTCAACTTTTGCAGATGATGTTCTAATTACATCAGCAGGATCTAATTCTTCTATGCAGTCTTTATTTGATAAAATGATGAATTTTAAAAGTATTTCTGGTTTAATAATCAATGAAGAAAAACTAAAATACTACCTATATATACACGAAAAATATTCTCATTAGTGATTTTACTAAATATGTACCCAATTCAGGCCAGATAACTTATTTAGGTATAATACTATCTAAAGATATTAAATCTATTATATATAATAACTATAATACCTGTTTTCTTAATATACAAAATCTTTTTAATACCTGGAATAATATGTTTTTTACTATGGAGGAGAGACTTACAATTATTAAAATGATAATATTCCCCAAGATTGTATACTTAATACAATCAATAATACTTTCACCTACAAAAATAATTATCAAGAAACTGAATACACTAATGTTAAATTTCTTATGGGCACCTAATAGACCTAGGATTGCATTAAAGAAACATACTAATAGCTGGTCTCAAGGGGGTATTTATTTTCCAGACTTTAATTTATATATTATTTCTTCTATTATAAAAGTTATTACTTTATTAATAGATCAGTCATATATCGCAAAATGGAAAGATTATTGGGAGCTAATTAGTATGCACTTCATGAAAATCTCCTTAACACATAAAAATATGATTGTAAATAACTCCATGTTGTGGTTGCTAAAGGAATTTTGTACTTCACCTATTACACCTAAACATATGGTTTGTTACCCATTAAATATTATTATTAGTTATCGTAACTTTATATTCATGCACCCTAAGTATAGGGAATGGAATTTTATTGTATTCCCTATAATGTATACTCAGGGTATGCTTATGTCATCTACTTCTGAAGGAGCTCATTTAGCTATAGATAATGATCTAAAGTACTGGTATCAGCTGATATCTGATAATAAAGTTAAAATCTAGATTTCTTAAAACAAGAATTTGATCTAAGAGAAACTTGCTGGTTAGAGGTTCAGATCTTTAGACAACATCTCATTGATAGAATAGATCTAATGTCTATAACAGTTAAAGAATCTATTCCAAAACTGATTGATTACTTGATATTAAATTTACAGCATAAAGTTTCTGATAAAGGTAAACTTTCATATATACATAAAATTATCAGACAAGAAACTTTTACAGTGTAGATTCATACTGGAATTATTTCACCTCTATTAATGGGGACCCACCAACTCAACAAGATAAACAATATATATTGGAATCTGCTTATAGAACTACATCTTCCATTGTCTGGAGACTTTATACATGGAAATTTTTACATAGATCTTTTTATACACCTTTGATGATGAATAAAATAAATAATAAAGATAATCTATGTAGGAGATGTAATGTAGAAATTAATGCTGACTGGGCTCATATGTTTTATGACTGTATGAAGTTGAAAGAATACTGGAAGTCAATTAATGAATTTTGCAGGCTCTTTTACAGATAATTTCATTATTTCTAAGTCTCTTATATTATTCAACACACCTGTACCTCAATGTGTTAAAAAGATTAAGCTTCCCTTGTTATGGTCTATCCTAGCAGTGGTCAGGAAAATAATAACTAGAAATTGGATTTCAGATACACCTCCTTCATTCAATGAATTTAAAAATGTTATGAATATAATGTGCCATATGGAAATAAGCACAATTAGAATGAGAACAACTAGAAAACATCATATTATATTGTATGGGATAATTTACAAAATTTGTTAAAAAAATTCTAATTTCAATAGCACGGTATTTTAGTTTAATTAATTGATCTGATTGTAGTGGATGTCTTTGTAAATACTTTAGTTGTTTTGTTGAATATTATAATAATACCTATTTTTAATTACTTGTATAAAATTGTTATGATATTTTTCTTATATGTTAAAACAATAAACCTGTTTTGAAAAAAAAAAGAAAGTGTTACATGAAGGCTAATTTTATCGTCAACGTTTTTTCCTCTGGTTATTGTCATGCTAACTAATGATGTCCCTGTCCTGTTGGCTATGTATGTATAGAGAATGTTTGATTCTTCTGAACACCAGTAACTACTCTGACAACATGCAAACTCTAGTGAGACTTTGTCAACATCTGGAATTGGATCACTGAAAAATTTGATTGCTAATAATAAAAAAAAATCACAATTCATCCTCTTTTGCATCTTGTAATCGATCTGAAGACAAATCTCTTATCATTAAGAACCCATCAGACATCCAGTTTTCTTAGATCTGCCAGTAGTTTTGCCTTTATGTGGCTTGATTCTCCATTGTTCTTTAACTATCACAGAAAATTGATGACTTCTTCCATTGTTTCAGAGGTCAAGTATTTTTATCTATCTATCTATCTGTCTATCTATCTATCTATCTATCTATCTATCTATCTATCTATCCATCTATCTATCTGTCTATCTACCTGACAACCTACCTATGTACATTTTGTTGACTGAAGTAACCCTACTAGCCGCAGCCTATTTTCAGATGGTACCAGGGAGAAATGTAAATACAAGGAGAACAATGTTAACATATAAAGATTAACAATTAAATAATATTTTTGGTGGGGAAATGTAGGAAATATGCAAACAGTGAAATGTATAAATAATAATAAGTAAAATATAAAAGAACAATATAGTAGCAAACCTGAACCAAAATATGGCATGTTGAAATGAGATGTAAATGTAGAAATAGTAGATGTTAATAGCAGAATATTCTGGTAGATACTTCACAGGAAAATGTAGGGCTAGAACTGCAAATTGGAACATGAAATGACTAAGAGCAAAAGTATCAAAGGCTATAGGTGTTAAAGAAGAATATGTGAAAAAAGTGAATATAAGGTTATTGAAAGGTTAATATTGGCAGTGCATGAGAGCAGGAGGTGTTGCACTGTGATTCCACATTTTTAACAAGGTACTATAGTGCTGAGGTGAGATTTACAAGCATTTCTGAAAGTTGTGAAATTACTGATACCACACAGTTTTTGAGAAAATGAGTTCTACAGTGTGGCTACTAAATAGATACAAGAGTAATTGCCGTATTTTGTAGATGTTCCCCTCCAATGTAGAAGTGTTTTTGGCAGGTAGAAATGCCTACTGTTTCGTATTATGATAGTGTCATGTTACAGATGTGCTTTGAGTATGTAAGCTCATATATAAAATGACTTGATGTATTACCTTGAAATAAGATACTCAAAAACAGTCCCAGGCCTGGAAAATATGCACCATCTCATATCTCTGGATGATTAAGAGAACACTGATAAATACTAGTCATTTTCAGTGAAATACAGATAATTACTCTTACAGGGCCATTTGACTGTTACTTAATAACATTTATATACATAATATATAGTGTTTTCACCTAAGTCCCAACAAATAAGCTCAAGCATAATATGATCAGTGTTTTTTGCTGTCTGCCCCTCTGACTGAAAAGCTCCCTGTGCTCTATTCAGGAGAGTTTCATTATGCTAAACTGACAAAAAATAATTTCTACACAGGTCATATAGCCTACTTTGGATAATTCTCTACCACTGAAATAGAATTCCAAATGATCTTAGAAACACAAGGGGCCACACAGGATTTAAAGAAAAACACTTTGCTCTCATTATGAGCTTATGTTTGTCTGCACATGAGATCCCGGGTGACTGCAAACCATCTCTTCTCTGATAAATGTGGATTTTTGTAACTAGGATGTTACTCTTGGGTCCCTCTGAGATCATGAACCTGCTTATTTAGTAGCTTGTAATAACTGCTCACTTAAAAAAAAAAAAAAAAAAAAAAAACTTTACTTCAGACATTTTATTTTGCTGCTACTTATTATGATGCATATGCATTGCATTCATTATTATCCTTTATTATCCCTGCAATTAATAATGTGGTAATTACTGACACTACTAAAATCTTTTTTTGATTATTTTGCATTGACTGCACCTTGCTTAGGGTTACCACCTGTCCCACTTTTTGAGGGACAGTCCCTCTTTGGGCAGTTGTGTCCTGCAAAAAAATTGTAAAAATGGCAAATGTCCTGAGATTTTAGGACAACATTTTTTCGTATATTTTATGTAATAGTTGCATAAAACAGTTATTCTGTATCTGAAACACCTAAATGTTATAAGAAGCAGAATAAGCAACTAAAATGCTACAAGAATAAGCTTTTATTTTGGCAAAAAAGTGAAGTTCTGTCCTTTGTACTGGCCGTGAGTATGTTTCATCCTGCAAATCTGAAGTTTGTACCAAAAAAATGTCCCACTTCGAGCATTTGAAAAGTTGGCAACCCTAAACTTGCTAAAATGTCCATTTGCACTTTTTGTTTTTGTCCAAAGTCATTCCTGAAAATAGAACTCGGGTCACACAAACAGTTAGTAAATTTATTAACAAAAGAGATTACACCAGGGCCTGTAAAACATATTGGCACTATTCTTAATTTATTGACACTTCAAAGAAATAAATGAAGTTGAACATATAGCCATATTCACATCTAGCTTCTTTTCTGTAATCATCTAATATTTTTCCTTGATTTTGATACTAGGCTGTACAAAACTTTATTTAATATCATGAAGAGTGGTGACTGCATCACATTTTGAAAGTAACTAGGCCAGAATGACAAATGATTGACAACAATGTTTCCTGCTAATTTACTTAATTATATAGCTTGAAAGTTCACTACTGCTGCTTTCAAGTCAGTATGCCATTCCCTGTATATTTATTTGTAACATAATGGTATCAGTTGTGTACTTTACCATTTATGTCAGAAATTAATGTTTATTATACATTTTGAGTCAAATAGTTTATAGAAAGCAAATTCAAGTTTTTGCAAAAAAATGTACCTAGCTTTGAAGACAATTTCCCCAGGTGCTTATATATAAATTAAATATAGGTCAGATAACTACATATGATACAATTATAATACCTGTATTGTAACTATAAAGGGGCTGGAAGACTTATTTATTTATTTATTTAGGGAAAATAGAAATTATGAGGAATTTTGTTTTGGTTGTACATGTTAAGGTACAGATAGGTACTGCTCTGTAGAAGGAATGCTATGAATATAATGGTTTATCTTTTTACAATAACATACAAGACAGAAGAAATACTTTCTGGGAATCATATCTTCTTTTAACATAAGGCACTCTATGCATATTTTACTAACATAAGCATCGTGTGTACTTTATAAAAAACACAAGTCTTAATTGATTAACCGAAATGCATAGACATAGCCAGTATAGTAAACACACATGCAAACACTCAAACAAAATAAATAACTATGAAAATTAGGTAGTTAGGTAGGCATGTGAATATATAGCTAGATAGAAAAATCAACTGATATGTAGGTAGATGTGCTTAAAGTTAGAATATGGTTCAAGTAAGGACAGCTTCACAGTTTTAATTAATGATTTACAACTGAACCAGAAATGGTGCACAATTTATATTTTACAATGAAAGTCTGAATTATGTTGTACCGATCTATTTTTACCTATTTTTAGTCTTGTAATATGGCAAACTTTTTGTTGTATATTTTGAATCTTCTTTCTACAATATTATCTTTCAACTTAATACTAACACATTTAAACAACTGTGACTTCAGAGCTTCTTTTCTGGCTCTTCTTCCCTTTGTGACCTATAAACTGTTTCATTGTTTAATGGGAGACATAGGATTTTGGTACTTCTTGTGTCTTTCGGCTTTTCCCGGTTAGGGGTCACCACAGCGGAACTCCGGTCCGCTAATGATTGGCAGTAGAGTTTTACATGCTGGCTTGCTGGGCCTAACGCACAACCTTCAACGAAGAAACGCCCATTCACACATGTCATCACACGGAAGATGCTCTAACTGAGAATCGAACGGGCAACGTCTAACTGTGAGGCAACAGCGCTACTGCAGCACCACCACCGCAGTTTTTTTGGTACTGATTTGAGAAAAATAGCACACAGAGTGTCCACATGATGGATATTCAATCATTAATGTATTGACACACTTAAAATATAAAGATATTTACTTTATGCTGTGTTGTTGATGTTGCAGAGGAAAAATCAAATATTTTCACATCTTTCTAATATGAAGGAAAAAAAAAAAAAACTACTTAGGGTAAATGAATATCTTCATCTAAAATTGGCCAATCCCATAAAAAGCTTATATTTTTATAGTACTCAGGCAATGCAGATTCTGGACAGTTTAACTATTTTTCTCAATACAAATGGGAAAAAAGTGCACTTTTTAGTAATTTTAATATGACTGGATTATTTAGCAATATATTACATCAAAACAAGCACTGAGGGTGTATCTGCAATGACAGGGATAGTCTGCAAGAATATGTGTTATTTGTTTGCCTCTTGTCAATGTCTTTATTTAAAAAAACACACTTGAAGTCAAGGTAAGGGTTATGTCAAAATCTATAACTCTAAAAGTAGTTTTAAGTATAGTCCATCCCGTAGTACTGAAAAAAAATAATAGAAAGTGCTTTGAATAGAAGAAGGAACATGTACACTCCAATGAGTATCCTTCACTTACCATTCCCAAAACAAAAGGTTATTATTTTAATAACTGTTAATGTTTCTCAAGAAAATACATTTGAAGGAAGAACCATTGCTTGTCTTTAATTTTAATAATTCCCACAATGATTGTGAGAAGATATCGCATAAAGTAAATTATGAATCTTAGGTTATTGATTTCTCCTTGACAAGAATTATCATATAGCTGACAAACTCTCAAGAAAATATTTCTTAGATTTTAATCTTATTGGTGCCATTCTTCCCTGATGACAGAAAACAATATACTTTAACATTTCATTTCTTGCTATTTTCTACAAGATATCATAAAAACTACAAATTAAGACTGGTTCTTGTCAGCAGCTGTTTGACAACTGTCTTTAATATCTGACGATTTCTGAGCTCAGTCATTAGATTAGAACAATTAGCTGTGCACGCAGCACTAGGTTCAGAAAATCTCTATGCATAAAACATCTTTGCGTCCTGCATTTTACACGCCCTTACAGGTCACGAATGCTAGTTGAAAGTGATATGCAAACAATGTTTACTCTAATTTCAGGTAAAATATTGTCTTGTTTAATCACGAGTCTCAGAGAGGGCATGTCTTTCTTGGTTTCACTTCTGTCGCATGCATTTTGAAAAATAAGTGAATTTACCCCAAGTGTTTTTAATTCATAGTCTGTGAGTTCTACTCTCATTTTCCTTTCTGCATTAAACTATAACATTTTTCTTATCTACCTAAATTTCTGTCTATAGCCACTTCATAAAGGAACTTTTTGCTCATTGCTATATCTGATTAAGAGACGTCAAACTTTGCCCCTATCTGCTTCATCGTGGGATTAAACTTCTTTTGTTACTTACATCTGCTGTTTATTAAAGTACTATTTATGTTTATTTGTTTGTTTGTTTTTACTGCACATTCCTAGATGGCAACACATACTTTGTATTATATATTCTGTTTTCTCATTCAAGCTATTTTGGTTTCTGAGTTCAGTTTTTAGCGTATTACCAAGCTATAGTCTTAATATTCTGATTGTGCAATTGAGGTCTAATATCATAACTTTAACTTAACATTTCCTGATTGCATAACATAAAGTAACCTCACCAACTTCACCAGCTAAGCAGATTCCAAAAAAAAAAAAAAAAAAATATGAATCCAAAAGAAAAAGCTAGGAATCCAACCATCTTACAAAAATGCCAACATGTATTAATGAATGAACAGACTCTTTCTCAATGCATAAAACAATTCATTAAATCACTTCCTATACAAGTATGTAACAAATACCCCAGCCTATCAGGGGAGATTCTGCAAACCACATGGCACAGTTCTAAAAATTCAAAAATCTATAGGACCAATAAAAAAGTTATTTATGCACACCTACATCTAAAAAAATAATATAGATATCTTAAGATATCAGTTTATGTGAATACATGTATATGTGTAATATGTACAATAAATGTTAGCAATAAATAATAAAGACATAATAAAGACATATCTATATCTATAGTAGGTTAATATAGCCTAGGTTAATTCAATTTATAGTTAACCTTGTTTATACTTTAAGATAGGTTTGATACTATTCATAGTACTAAGCCCTGGTGGTGAATCATCTCTAAAATAATTAATTCATTTATACTAGTTCATCTTATTAACTAAATCACTTCCACGCTTATTCATATAGATCATTGGAGCACCGTAAATTTAAAAAAACATGAGTTTTGTTTTGGGAAATTGTTTTTTACTTTACTTTTCAAATTTTGGATGCTTGTCTTGGGTTAGAGACTTAGCTGGTTAGAGAGTAAGAGAACAACATACCCTGATTTTCATGAGATATAGCCAGTGCATAATATGTTAAAGTCTTGTTGGAGGATGGCATTGTTGGAGACTAATTATTTTAGGCATATTTTTTGTAATTATTATTTTGAAGAATCTGACTGTTACATTCATTAATTTTGTTTCCGATTCATCTAGCATTAAGATGCATTTGTATGCCGTATTATATAATTTACATTTCTAGTATGTGGGTTATGAACTAGTCTGAATATCTCCAGTTAGAAGGAGGGCAATGAATAAGAATATATTTTGTTTTAGAAGATGTTCTTTACATAATTGCAAATGCATTTACTTATTTATTTGATCTGATTTGCATTTGTTGACTAGGGCAACCTGACTATGCTAATAGCTTCTTATCAGCAGACACCCAGAGAGAAAAGTTTCACAACAGAAGAATGAAAAACCTTAGGTCAAATTGCATTTAGAAAATAGTAATATTACAAGATATTAAATGTAAATCAAACAAGATAAGTTAAAATATCTTATTACAGTAATATCAGTGAAATTGTAATCCATTTGCAATCAGTAAATAAGCTAATTAACTATAGACGTGACTAATTAAAGAGTATTCATGGAGGAACTGAAAATAATGAGTATGCCCATAGCATTTTATGATGGCAACTCATAAGGCAAAGATATGTGTTGCTAGCTGGTAAATTAAATTGTAAGTACAGATAAATTGTGTTGAGAAAATTAGGTAACAGTTCTGAAAGTGAAAGTACATAAAGGGATAATGTTATGGAAAGGAGAGGAATAGGTAATTTGAGATAATGAGATGAATCTAGCAAGGTAGACAAACAGAAGCACATCCAGGTGTTGGAAAAGTGGTCTTTAAGTAGAGATTAAAGTTGCAGAGGTCGGTTTGTTGTCTAGTGTTGGAAGTAATATTATTCCAGATCTTTGAGACATGCCTGGAGTACAGACAATCACCAGCAGATGTGTGCATTTTGCTCGGAGTAAGAATCAGTGGAGTGTCTAAGTTGTTGGTGGGGTAACATTTCACAGTATTGGCTAGTTCAGGGCAATTTAATGGCTTGTAGATTATCTTGTGGATCACTAACTGGACTACAAATAGATAGTAGGTCATGCCTTTACATGTGCATTAATGTGATACAATGGTGAGATCTGGCATTTAGATTTTTGGCAAATCTGGCTATTTTGATATAGCATTACTAGGTTTTTGCTATGGGGCACAGATGAAGGTTTGTGAAAATTTGGGCTGCAAATAGACATCAGAGGATCGTAAAGGACAAAACTATATATTTTTTTGCATTGTCTGTAAGGAATTTTGCTTGTTATGTTTCAATGTCAAATTTTAGATAGTCTTCAATGATAATGTTGAGTAGTTTAGTGTGGATGAGTAGTTCATTGCAGAGGGAGATGCTGAAGTTTTTTTTTGGAGACTGTGGATGATATAGGTGTTAAGAGTAAGAACTTTTGTTTGGCATTTAACAGGAGTTTGAATTAGTGAGTTAAGATTCAATTCCTGAGAAATCCAATTAGGACTTTTCACAGAGGCCTGAAAGAGTGTCAGCAGTGCAGATGATATTACCATTATCTGCATATCAAAGAACTATGGCTTCATTAGCTGTAGCATGTAGGGCTTTGACAAAAAAACAACGATAAGTATTAGACCTAGTACAGATCCTTGTGGGAGATCAGTAGAGGAATATAGGTAAGAGAAAAGATTCTTTAGCCACCAAGTTGCTTGTAGTCTATTTGTGAGATAGCTGAGGAAGTAAGATAAGCAGAATTTAATGCGCTACCATGTCAAATGCTATAGACAGGTCCAGCAGGAACAGGGATGATACTAATTTATTTATTTATTTATCTGACATTTGTTGACCAAGTTGGTCCATTTGGGTCAGAACCCTTTTTCAGTGGCGATCTGGAGAGAAAAGCTCTCCAGAGAGAAAAGGTTGAGGCAGAGGTTGGTCTTGTGTCTGTCCTTGTTAAACACAACTTATCATTAATTTCATCAATTTATGAAGAAGTGTGAAGAGGATAAAGATATTCTCCAGAAAATGACTTGCAGCAACAAATGCAGCATGCATTGCACAGGATATTGTGGGGCCTCATTACCAGAAGAATGCTGCAGCAGCCTGCCAGAAATCACCATTCTGTGTGTATATGGGCCAAAGCACAGACATGGGAGATGACAAACTGCTGGTGATCCCTGTTTTTTACCTTGATGAAAAGGCAAAAAAAAAAATGTGATAAGGTTCCGTCATATGCCAAAATGTGTGTCAGGAACTGGACAGGCAATGTTTGATGCTTTAATGTCTACTCTGACAAAATTTAACATTCCAGTTTCCAACATTGTGGGCTTTTCTTCAGACAATGCTGCCTCAATGATTGGAAAACACAATTCTGTGCTATCTCATTTAAAGGAGGTGAAGCCCACAATTATAAACATGGGGTGTCTCTGCCACTTGACAGATCTCTGCAGTAAGGCTTCTGTAAATCCACTACATTCACCAGTTGAAGAACTTATATCAGATGTGTACTGCCATTTCAGTTCCAGTGCATAAAGACAAAACAAACTGCAAAAATTTGCTTTGTTCACCGATACTGACCCTCTCAAGATCATTAGATATGCACCTAATAGATAGCTCAGTCTTGGTAAGGTAATTAACATATCCCTGGACATGTGGCCAGCTCTAAATTCATATTTTCTGCCTGCAGAGCCAAGGTCTGCTAAGACTGACTTAATTTCTAAAAACCTGCAGAGTCATGAAGTGCATATGATTTGTATGTTTCTTAAGTATGCACTGGAACCCTTATTGGAGTTCAACATCCAGCTTCAGTGCCGAGAAAGTCAGCTACTGACACTGCATACCACTGTGCATAAACTCCTGCTGCAGTATGCTGGTAGACTCTTCAGACTTGCAGCTGCTGTCAGACTAATCAAACACAGTGATGTGTCAGTGTTGACTGACAATAGCTGTGTTCTACCAAACAGTGAACTGCGTATTGGTTATGAAGTCAAGCAGTACATGAACAGCCACAAGGAGGATATTGCTGGCACAGTCATTGAATTTAACTTTTATAAAAAAAAGTTACAGCTTTCTGTGCTGCAGTGCTGCAGAAAATGCTGAAAATGTTTCCCATGCAGGATCACTTACTGAAAAATGCTGCATTACCATTTAATCTGGCCAAAAAATTAGACATTTCTTCAGGACTTGTCAGGGATGTTGAGTCTGTCTGAGTGTGTGTGAAAATGATGTTGAGGCTGAACAATTAATCGATGAGTTTACCCAATATCAGATCGAGGACATGGGGAATCTGACAGACCAGGAGATGAGCCCCACTCATGTGTGTCAAAGTACTGGGCACACCTTCTGAGGGACCTTTGCACTGAAGGGAAACTGCCACTCTCTAAGCAGCTGATGATAAGTCTACTTTGCTTGCCACACTCAAATGCACAAGCTGAAAGAGCATTTAGCATTGTGCGGAAAGTGAAAACTGAACTGCATCAGTCTCTGAGTGTAAAAACACTGAACTCTTTGTTGGCAGTTAAAATGAATGAAGAACTGGACTGCTGTGATGTTAAGCTGCCAAAACATGTTTTAGAGGCTGCCAAGAAAGCCACAGCAGCATACAATAAGTCTACATATGACGCATGACAGGATGCTGTTTAACTTGGTCTAACTAAAATCATTTGTGTGACTTATAATATGTCTGTTTAAAAAATGTAGTAAATATGATTTTTATTTTGGAAAGTGCTATTTCATTTACTTATGCTGTGGCTATAGTAATGCAGATTATAAAATAAAGGTTTTGGATCTGATAAGTGTGCTTATTGAATTTTACAGATGTTCTATCATGCTCCATGGTGATGGCATGTTTTGCACAGTGCAAAAATAGGGTGTTCCACATTTTGACCATTTGTCACACATTGTTAGGGTCTGTGTTCCACATCGGCCTCTTAAGAGGTTGAGACCTATGGCAATAACCTATGGCTAGGTGTGGCTAAATCCAGCATTATCCACTCCCAGCCATGGGTTATTGCTATAAAGGTGGATGAGTATATGGTGGTTGTGGAGTTAGAGGAAGAAATATTCATGCAGTCTTTATTTAGGTCACCAATAATGATGGCTTCTATTATTGGCCAACCAATATAGGAAGTGGTCTGCTGTGGAGTTATTGTTATCTGACAGGTTATATATAACAACATGGCAGATACTCCTGTGGTTGTTGACTTTTATGAGTAATAGCTGTAGGTGACTGTCAGTAAAGGAAGAGATTTTGTGAGAGTTGTAATATAATATTGCCACTCCTCAGTCTTTTGTGTGCTGTGTCCATTTTCAGGATGGGTAAGCTTAGGAGAAGTTTTTGTATGTCTGTTAGTTGTTTTTAGTCATACCCCTAGATTTAACAAAATTCATGTAGGCATAGCGTAGAACCTACATGAAATGTTACTGTGTTCGAATGCAGAGCTCCCTTTCAACGATGTGCCATGCATATTAATCATGGAGCATTGCCGAGGGAGAGCTGTGGAACACGGTTATTGAATCAGTGTAGGGAGTGTGGTGGTAACTGTGTCCGCAGATGAGAAATACACTCCCTGCACTGTCCAATTGTATTATGGCAATGTAATTACATTTTTTTAAAGCATGTTTGCATGGCATGGCACGGAGAGCAGCATTATTAAGCTGAGCTGAGACACCAGACATCTAAAAAAAAATGGACATATTTAATTATTTATGTAAAGGCCAAGTTTAAAAGTAGCTGAGCGGGTTTGCGCGGCACGCCATGGTGCTCAGCACTGCTTAAATGTAGCTCAGAGGTATATGTAAATGTATAGCAGAACTCTGCATATCCACATAGTTATATTGGTATAGTAATGACCTCATGTGCCGTAGGTGTTGATCAGTGGCAGTGCCATAGGTGTTGATCAGTGGCAGTGAATAACATTGAGCAGCTTCCTTGCCCCCCGTAGAGGTGGTTACTGACTTGAAACTGTAGTTTTTTTGGCCACTAGGGGTCATTTCCAAAACTCCTTAATCTTACTCTCTTAAAACCTAGTTGCCTCGTGGTTTGGGCATCTTTTCAGGCTTGTTGGCTGTTGGTGAAGCACCCTTCAAGAGGAAAAAACGCTGAGAGAAGAAGGGAGCCACATTTGAGATTTTAAGTATTTTTTCTCTGTTTATTTGCTAAGTTTTTTTGCATAGCTGCCTAGCTTGAGCATTTGCTGGCTTGTTAAACTTGATTTCTGTATTAGTAGCTGTATTTAGAGCACAACCAAAAGCTGTTTGCTGAATTTCCTGTTTGCACTTAATTTTAAATCGTTTTTTTCTTAAAACTTGCATATTTTCTGTCCTTGACCTAGCACTCTTGTGTGGGGTCATTTACTGCACTGTTATAACTTGATATTACTTGTGAACCTCTGCTATCTCTGAAAAAACAAAAACAAAAAAAAATCTTGCTTTTTCCCACTTTTCTGAGAGTTAAAAAAGTTCAGTTACAGGCTTGCTGTTCCTGAACTATTTGAAAGTTTCTGTGAGGCCATTTTTGCTTGGGCTAAAGGAAATTCTCTGTTGATCAGTGGCAGTGAATATCATTGAGCAGGTTCCGTGCCCCCCATAGAGGTGGTTACTGACTTGAAACTGTAGTTTTATTGGCCACTAGGGGTCATTTCCAAAACTCCTTCATCTTCCTCTCTTAAAACCTAGTTGCCTCGTGGTTTGGGCGTCTTTTCAGGCTTGTTGGCTGTTGGTGAAGCACCCTCCAAGAGGAAAAAACGCTGAGAGAAGAAGGGAGCCACTTTTGAGATTTTAAGTATTTTTTCTCTGTTTATTTGCTAAGTTTTTCTGCATAGCTGCCTAGCTTGAGCATTTGCTGGCTTGTTAAACTTGATTTCTGTATTAGTAGCTGTATTTAGAGCACAACCAAAAGCTGTTTGCTGAATTTCCTGTTTGCACTTAATTTTAAATCATTTTTATCTTAAAACTTGCATATTTTCTGTCCTTGACCTAGCACTCTTGTGTGGGGTCATTTACTGCACTGTTATAACTTGATATTACTTGTGAACCTCTGCTATCTCTGAAAAAAACAAAAACAAAAAAAATCTTGCTTTTTTCCCACTTTTCTGAGAATTAAAAAAGTTCATTTACAGGCTTGCTGTTCCTGAACTATTTGAAAGTTTCTGTGAGGCCATTTTTGCTTGGGCTAAAGGAAAGTCTCTCTGTTAATCAGTGGCAGTGAATAACATTGAGCAGCTTCCCTGCCCCCCATAGATGTGTTTACTGACTTGAAACTGTAGTTTTATTGGCAACTAGGGGTCATTTCCAAAACTCCTTCATCTTCCTCTCTTAAAACCTAGTTGCCTCGTGGTTTGGGCGTCTTTTCAGGCTTGTTGGCTGTTGGTGAAGCACCCTCTAAGAGGAAAAAGTGCTGAGAGAAGAAGGGAGCCACTTTTGAGATTTTAAGTATTTTTTCTCTGTTTATTTGTTAAGTTTTTCTGCATAGCTGCCTAGCTTGAGCATTTGCTGGCTTGTTAAACTTGATTTCTGTATTCGTAGCTGTATTTAGAGTACAACCAAAAGCTGTTTGCTGAATTTCCTGTTTGCACTTAATTTTAAATCGTTTTTTTCTTAAAACTTGCATATTTTCTGTCCTTGACCTAGCACTCTTGTGTGGGGTCATTTACTGCACTGTTATAACTTGATATTACTTGTGAACCTCTGCTATCTCTGAAAAAAAACAAAAATAAAAAAAAAAACTTGCTTTTTCCCACTTTTCTGAGAGTTAAAAAAGTTCAGTTACAGGCTTGCTGTTCCTGAACTATTTGAAAGTTTCTGTGAGGCCATTTTTGCTTGGGCTAAAGGAAAGTCTCTCTGTTGATCAGTGGCAGTGAATAACATTGAGCAGCTTCCCTGCCCCCCGTAGAGGTGGTTACTGACTTGAAACTGTAGTTTTATTGTCCGTTTAGGGTCTATTCCTGCTTCTTTCCAGCCCCTGCTATCAAGCACGCTTTAATGTGCTTTAGCGCGATTTAGTGCGGAGTTGCCACTAGAGCAGCATCGGGCAGCGCCGGTTAAACTCTTTCTGGCTCCAGAAAGTCTGTTCTTCAATTTTTTCCCTTAGAACTGCTCTGTTAGGAACCTAAACAGTTTACACCATCACTAAAAAGTGCAGCACTTGTTCCAAATAGCTTTTTCTTCTCAAAAAGCTCAGCACTTGTCTTATAAGCATATACCTTGTCTTATAAGCATTCTCTTTGCAGGTCAAGCACTCCTATATTATACAAATCTCTCACTAGCAAAACCCCCCAGGAGCCCACTTCCCTGCTAAGCCTACTACTTTTCTGTCTCATACCAACTCATAAATCTTTCTAGCATGTCGAAGGGTCAGATGCTGGCGTCCTCTCCTGCCCAGTTGGTGAATCTGGGAATTCTGAGACAATGTTACAATTGCCTTATGTACACGGACAACCCTCTCCTCCTCCCACGTAACACTAACACTTGCGAGAGATGCAGCTATTTAGCCAAACTGGAGGCTGAGCTCTCTCAACTCAGGACTGGCAAGACCAGGCAGGAGGAGAAGGCAACTACACACACCACAATACCAGTCTCACATAACTCAACCACACCACTGAATCAAACACATAAACACACTAAGACATACTCGGAGGCTCTGAGTAAAAATTTACCTAAACAGCAGAGGCCTCCAAAGCAGACACCCAAGCAACTGCAAACTCAATACACCACACAAACAACACATAAACAACAAAATCAGTGTGCAAAGCAGTCACTGCCCTTAAGGCCAAATACAACACCAAACATACTTGTCATAGGTGACTCCATAGTCAGACACACTGACGTCCCACTCACCAGGCTGAATAAGGAGAAGGTCAAGGTAAGCTGCCTATCGGGCACTAGAATCCGCCACATAACACAAGCACTCAGGTCACTCCACGGCAAGTACAAGTATGACACAGTCATTGTCCATGCTGGTGTGAATGACCTGAGACGTACCTCCCTGGACTACATGAAAAGAGACATAGAGGAGCTCTCTGATTATGTAGCCCAGGCAGGTATGACCCTGACCCTGAGCAGTATCCTTCCTTCACCAAGAATGATGCCACAATATAGTGACAAGATGATCAGCTTTAACAACTGGCTTAATTTCTGGTGTCATTCAAAGGGGATCCAGTGCCTGTCTGCCTGGGATGACATGCTCGACAAGCCACGCTGCCAAGGGACGGCTTGCACCTGTCACCCTGGGATTCCGGATATTGGCTAAGGCTCTTGCCACCCCCATAGTGCCTTTTTTAGGCAAGGCTCAAATTCTAAACCTACCACCCTAGAAAACAAAAACGTGAAGAAACTAAGGGTAATGCTGCTCAATGCCAGAAGTCTAAATCTCAAAATGCACGCACTTGAGGCCCTTCTCAGTATGGAGAACATCGATGTCTGTGCTGTGACTGAAACCTGGTTCAAAGCTCCTGAGAGCACTCCGGCACTATCAGGTTTCATCTCATATCATGCGTTCCGGCCCCAAAACCCGGACCACACCACAAAAGGAGGGGGTGTATCCATATTCATCAAGGATACCCACACCTCCAGGTTGGTGGCTACACACGAAGCATCAGAAACCATCCAGGTGCAATTAACCATAGGCAAAACTGCTCTACAATTTGTAGCATGCTACAGGCCACCCTCTCAAACTCAGGAAACCCACACAGCCTTCCTGAAGACACTGGAGGGTATAAATGTATCACCAAACACCATCATATTGGGTGACTTCAACTACCCGAATATAGACTGGGAACATTACTCAAGCCCAAACATTCAAGCCCAAAGGTTCCTGGAGTTCATAAATTCAAATGCCATGGAACAACTAGTCACCGTCCACACAAGAGGAGAAAATATACTAGATCTCATCATCATGAACATGGGGAGGACAAAATGCTCCACACTGGAAGTATATCCCTCATTGGTGAGATCAGATCATAAACTAATCTCACTAGAAATCCACATCCCACCCCCACCCCAAACAAAAAAGACCACAGTGAAGAACTTCTCTAAAGCAAACTTCACACTACTCAAGACAGGTGTGGTATCCTTCAAGGCCCCCGAGCCAATGGAAACCACAACCCAAGCTGCGGAAGCCCTTACAAATGCCTTCTATGAACACCTTCAGGACTGCATGGATCAGGCAATCCCAAATAAAACCAAGACTCTTTCCACCAAGGGCAAACGTCCAGTCTGGTGGACCCCAGCCATAAACAAACTTTACAATAAGAGGAGAAAGCTATTACATGATAGAGCAAAATCCCAAAAAGGGAAGGCATCTTTGATCAGCACAAGCAAGAAACTACGATCCCTCATAAAATCATCCAAGGCCAACTTTGAGAGAAAAATTGCCATAGATTCAAAAGACAATCATAAGGCCTTTTTCAGCTATGTTAGAAACCTGGGTGGAAACTCCCAGATATGCTCAGAATTAGTCCAAAATGATACAAAAATCACTGAACCCACAGACATTGCCAACATACTGGCAGACAGGTTCAGCGCAAACTTCACCCCCCTCACCCCCCAAAAGGAGAGATAACTATCCCAACTGAGAGTAGCCTCCCAGACATCTCAAATGCGCAGGTGAAAGCTGCTCTCTCTAAAGCTAAAAACACAGCATCAATGGGGTCCCCGGCTGTGTGCTACATGAACTCAATGAAGAACTAAACCCGCACATAAGGCAGCTGTTTAATCTTAGCCTCCACCACAGGATATGTGCCCAAGGAATGGCGTACAGCAACTGTGGTCCCACTCCACAAAGGCGGTGCCTCTACGGACCCTGGTAATTACTGCCCCATAAGCTTAACAAGCCTGGTCTGCAAAGCTATGGAGAGGATCATAATGGAACTCATAAACAAGGACATAGGGGACTTGCAGACCTTGGACCCAACCCAGTTTGGCTTTGTCAAGGACAGATCTTGCCTTTTGAACTTGGTCAACTTCTTCGAAACAGTCACCAAGGCCATTGATGAGGGAAAGGCAGTCCATACAGCCTACCTTGACCTTGCAAAAGCTTTCGACACAATACCCCACTCGGGTATTATAGAGAAACTTACCAGCTTAAATGTAAACCCATATGTCACAAGATGGGTTGCAAACTGGCTAAAGGACAGAACCCACAGGGTTAGAGTTGCTGGAGCCATGTCAGACTCCAAGCTGGTTACAAGTGGAGTCCCACAGGGCTCAGTCCTTGGCCCCCTATTGTTCAGCATCTACTTCTCAGAAGTACAGGCAAACATAGGAGGACTATGGCTGACAAAGTTTGCGGATGACTGCAAACTGGGTGCCATAGTGGATAGTACATCGGACACAGACATCCTTCAGAAGGGTCTCACGGAAACTGATAGCTGGTGCCAGAGCCATGGCCTGAAGTTAAACGCAAAAAAGTGTATAGTCATACCCTTCGGGAAAAACAAGGTAACCCCAAGCTACCATATAGGTGGCAACCCACTAAGCACAGAAGAGGTTATCAGGGACCTGGGGACCCAGGTTGACAGTGGCCTCTCGTTTGACGCTCACGTTGCTAAAGTAGTTCGAAAGACCTTCTACATTGCCCACCTGATCATGAAGGGATTCACATCCAGATCAAGTGAGGTCATTGTTCCCCTGTACTCTTCACTTATCATACCAATGATCGAGTACAATGCCCCATTCGGGATGTATCTCACCCGACACCTGCAGCAATTGGAGAGACCCCAAAAGTTCCTCACCAAAAGGATAAAGGGACTCCAAAACCTGTCATATGCTGCCAGACTGAAGAAACTCCAACTCTATTCAGTTGCATACCGTCTGCTCAGAGGTGACCTGTGCCTGACATACAAGGCCATGACCAACCCGAATTAATGGACATGCTCCACCTCAAAAAATCCAAATCCACCAAAACCACTAGAGCAAGAGACTTAAACCTTAGCACGGATATAAATAGGACGTGCTGGAGGGATAGATTTATCACCCAGAGACTCCCCATGCTGTGGAATAAAATCCCGGTCCATGTGAGGCAGAGCACCTCGCTGGCTCTGTTCAAGAGAAATCTTGACCGGTGGATGGGAGATCGTAGGTTTACCCCGGGAATCATCTCTGTGTCACTACTGGACAGAGGCACAACAAACTAATGGGCACAGTATTTCTAACATAAGGGGCGGCGTAAGCCACATAACTTTGGGCTAGGCTTATAAATGCCCTAGGGCAGTTAGCCTAGTATAAACCTATGAACCTAAATGGTAAGTTAACATTTTTGTTCAAAATACAATTTATGCAAATTATTTTTAAATACTGGCCTGTTGTACTCAGCTAAGTTCTGCTAAGACATGATAGACCTGCTAGCACTGCGTAAACAAAATAATGAATGGTAATGTTTATACACTGCTTGGCACTGCTTGGCTGGCTTGTGCACTGCTAAGCACTGCCAAGCACTAACCACTGCTTATCTCAGCCGTACTGGTTTGTGCAGTGCTAAGCAATGCACCACCGATTTAAATATTGCCTAATGGTGTGTAAGGGCAGAACAGGCTATATTAATTGCAATAGGTGGGAATACAGCATAATCCACTGGAGTTCTGTCTCTGAAGGATACAATGGCAAGCATTGGAGAGGGTTTGGGCTTTCAGACCCAGTGTTGGGGAATTCAGGAGTCTAGAGTCATGGTTGGACTCTTTGTAAAAAGCCATGAGAGCCGGCTGATGCAGGGAGGTTACCAGGGCTCAGAGTGCAATGCAGAGGCCTGGGACCAGCTGACAAGTGATCTCACCAGTGCAACTGCTATCCACCGTACAGGTGAGTAGTGTCATCACCACCATGATGACCTTAAAAGACAGAAGGAGGCTCTTTTGGACACCTGGGTCCTGAAATTCCAGGCTGGGAATGTTCCACATGTATGTAAGTATTATTACCTGTGCTTCACCAATATCTAATCTTGAATGTCTCCCATACTGGTAATGTTGTGCTTCTCTCCCAACAGCTGCAAAGGAGAGGGCTCGCAATATCATTGCGCATGGCAGGTGCTTGGCCAGATTGTGCTATGAGTGTGGTGAATACAGATGTAGTTTGCTATCTATAGTCAAATAAGCAAGAAAGAGTAAAGCATTAACAGTGATTAGGCATATACAGTAAAGACTGTGTATTGCAATGAATGTGGACTTACACCTGTACTGCAAGAAGTGCATACCGCCAACTGTAGTGCCATAAGCAGGGAAGACTAAAGCATCAATTGTAATAAAGTTTATGCAATAATTTATGTAGTGCAATAACTGTGGAGTTGCAGCTGTATTGCAACACCTGCATAATGACAACTGCTGTGCAATAAAAACTTGAAACTATACCAGTAACTCATTGAAGGTATCTGTAATAAAGTCTGTTGTCCAATAACGGTTGAAGTAGGGCTGTTTTGCAAAAAATCAATTATGACAGCTGTTCTGCAATAAAAACACAAAATAATATATCAGTGCCTGCATGAAGGTATATCTAATAAAATGTGTTGTGCAATAAGTGTATTGTCAGAGGTGTTTCATAATAAATGACTTACGCCAACTGGTCTACAGCAACACATGGACCAATAGCAATAACATCAAGGTAAATCATGTACACCAGGATTTTCTTGTTTTCACCATTGCAAGTAAACTAAAACATTCAGACTGTGAGGTATGGTGTTGCAGTCAGGTATAACAGTGTAATAGTTGTAGATTACAAATAACCCATAATCAGATATTGTTTGCTGACTTCACAGATATTTCAACACACTAAGAATGTACCATATATACCTGCATTCTATGTAGTAATGTATAGGTTACCTAGTCTCTCTGTCATGCTTGAGTTTCATGCATGTGTGTTCAACTATCACTGCGATCTGTTATAAAACCGTACTGCTATTAACAGGTCATATTTTGGTGCCAGGTGTGCTCTAGACAAATATAAGTCAGTTGGTAATCAGCAATGACTCAATATCTCAGTTTGCCAAATGCTCTGTATGAGGTACAATTTTGGCACACACAGACCAGGGTTCCAATTCAATGTTATGTAGCACTAAATATACCAGTATCAGTCACGTAATGTTTACAGATATTCTCTTCACAGGAACTACAGGTAAATGGGTGAGGTAGCCCATATTATGAGTAAATTATTGTGTGTTTAGATGTTACAGACTATTACAATCATTACCAGGAATGTGAAAATGCAATATAAAATAAATGAAATATAATAATAATAAAGTAAAATAAATAAAATGTGTAAATTGTGGTATGGCTGCATGCCTGGAGTGACTGTTAAAGGTGGCTGCAGTCAATTAATATATTCAATGCAGATGTCCACCGCAGTCATTGCTATTGGGTTCTATCCCCATACCTGCCAAGCAAGGCATGATAGTTGTTTACTCTCTGTACTGTACACATACATGTCTCTCAAGTGTCATGCTAGGATATAAGTACTAGTGCTTAACCCCTCTGTCACAGATGTATCATCAACAAGATTATGTAAAGACCTCTAGAGTAGATAGCAGTACTATTGTCAACTATATAGCCTATAATGGTATTAATGGACTGTATTTCTCTCCTTCCCCACCCCTTATTTCATATGTTTATTATTGTTATTCATTGGTCATGGTTTACTATAAATATATGTTCCATAAACTTTATTTCAGTGCATGTGTTTTATTATTATGTATTAAAATGGTTGCATATTAACATATCTTGTTGAATTACCTATTTTGTTGGTCATATGCCACAACTGTTACTAGCATGCTGTTAATAAACTGACTGTTCTGTTATTTATTGTTGTGTTTCACATAATATGCATTGAAATGTAATGGGGTTGTTTCCAATGCTCTGGCATGCTGTTATTACTAGCAATGGTTTTGTTCATAACTAACCTATATGTATTGCTTTACCTCCATAACCAGAGCATGTCAGGGTAGGCTGGTTGCTGTTGATCCACCTACCCTACCTCAACCAGCAGTGGCAGTGGGTTCTAGCACATCTGGGACCCAAGCTGGTGGTGCCCTTTCTGCTGGCCCTGCACCACCTTTGGGTTGAACTACCTCAGGGGATGGGACCTCTGGATCAATTACCAGCCATGGTGCACAGGATTATTCCTAGGAGCTATGAATGTCGCCTACGTCAGATTAAGGGGTAGACTGGACAACCTGGTGGGACTAGCTGGCCCTGGTGCCCAGCCTCCAGTGCAGCCACCTTTGGTGCAGTGAAGGAGCAGTGTTGAGTGCCCATGGGTGGGGATATCAGTCATGCTGCTGTTGTCTGGAGGCACATGCTTCACGGATTCCACAACACCATCGCCATCCAAGGTGTTTACCCCCCTCATGTGTCACACACCACCCCTGTCTGCTGTCTTGTTTGTCTTGTCTGTCTGCAATTGCATCCTCTCCCACCCAACTTGCCTCCCCATACATACCTATATCCCTTCCTCAACATTCCTCTCTCTCTTTATAAAAAAAAAAAAAAAATGGGCACCTGTTCTACAAAAAAAAATCACCCCATACATAGCTCTACATTTTGAACACGTGCCCACTAGACACAATTAATGTGGCCCAATTGACGTGTCAACGCATTTATGTTGTCCTCATCCCTCTCTCTGGGGTTTAAGCTTTCAAATTCATCCACAAGAATCTATCACAATGCACAGCTGTTGCTGTCCAAGAAATGGAAACCTATGGTTCTTTCCTACACCCTTCCTGCACATCCTTACCTGCCCTTCGAAGTGTTTTCCCCCCTGCTTACCCCAATTTTACCACTGTCCTATCACCCCCCTTTTCTTTTTAATTTTGTAGCGTGGATTTGCATGGAGCTAAGCGAAGAACCATGGAGCAGCATGATGCACAAACACAAGCAAACTGGCTTAAATGAGCTTTAATGTGCATTAACTCATTCACTCCAGTGGAGCTCAGGAACTTTGCACTGTAACTTCCAAAGGGCGGAGCATAAGCCTTTTGACAGAATCAAATTATGTCCTCACATTTCAAAAAAATGTTCACAAATCTGGAACCATAGAGGTTATGATAGAAGTATAAATGGAAAATCCTTCAGCACAAACTATTTTAATAGTGGTAGTATTCTGTACATTCTAGGTCTTAAATTGAATTTTATAAGTTGTAGTAAACACAGTAATGGTTATGTTTGTAATATTTTGAAAACAACGTATAATATCTCAGCAACCACTCAGGTTACACACATACTATCATCAGCATTTTATTCATCTATCTGAGATCTTTCATATGAGACTATGGAGTTCTGTCTGTGTTGGTTGTTTGCTGTTTAGAAAAATGTGAAAACTATATTGATATAAACTAATATCATAAAAGCAACAGTTAATATCTGTTTACTTGCACTAGACAGAGGTCAAATATTAATGCAGTTGAGTTTGCCATTGTGTAAACTTTAAGATGAAATCTTTTGAAATCTTGTACATAGCATGTTTTTGGAATTATTAATGCAAATATGAACAAGCAATGATGCCTAGGGGTGTCAGCAGGAGTTAACTGCAGATGCACCTAGAGGCATCACTCGGATGTAATGGACTTATGTATTTTTCACAGTGTTAGGCTCATGTATAAAATAATCACCTCTGCCATGTTTCAAACCCAGGCCCTTGTCAACTAAAGCATACTGCACTAACTCGCTACACCAGACAGACCATAATGAAAGCAGGTATTTTCAGCAAAGCATACTGACTGCCACTGACGGCCTGAAATATAACCTAATGGGGAAAATGAGAGTGTACCTGGAACTCTGATGCAAAACTACACTAGTACACAGCCAAATAAATAATAACAGCAGTACATGATACCTGAAATAGCAGGTAAATGTTCCCTTTCATCTGCAACATCTTTACACACACCCGCTAAGGCATCAGTGACACAGTATTATTTTCAGCTGGGAACCTTCTGCAGAACAACTGCCTGTGAATGCCATGCACATACTGATGGATGCAAGCAATGTGTGTCACAGCTGTATGTCTGCACATGTATCTGGCAAATACACCTGCTAGAGCAGTGACTCTGTAGTTCAGTCTGTTACATAACTTGCATACAGTATATTTTGCCGCACACAGTCCTGGTTTCAAATCCAGTGTCTTGCACTTCAAGTACATTGTTGTAAGGACAGCAAGTAATGACTGAGTCATACAGTTTTATTCCCCATAGGTTACTGCTACTGAATTATCTGCTAGCCAGTTTTGCAAGTCAAAGGACTGCAGATAGGGACAAATTCCACATATTCATACAGGCTACCTATATGTTGCCTACTACTGGCACTGCTGCATAACAGATGTACCTTACACACATGCCTCAATTGGACTGTAAAGGGTACCCTCACCCTGGCTCTGTTGTAATGACAAGACTGACATTGCTGCTACGGTTACACATATAGGTTGATGGCCTCCAAAGTGTTCACACTCCTCCCTATGTGTCCTAGACCGCAACATCAGCTGCAGCCTGGAGCATACACAGCTATATGTTATGGTACCTGCTACAGACCAACCATACCTCCCATCCCCCTATAACAGGTGATCAGGACACATCTATACATAAAGGGGGGGTGGCCCTGAGATAAGGACATGTTTCACAGGTTATCCCTACAAAGATAGTGATTAAGTAGATAGAATAGTAGTTACCACATTAGCATGCATATTCTGATGGGTACAAAGTGTGACACTCACACGTCTCTCTCCCCTTACTGACCTCAACCCACATGTTTGCCAGTAAACTGTCAGAGGACCACAGTGTCAAGGGACACTGCTGAAACATACTAGGCAAAACTGTACACATGCTTCACACATCTCTACAGTGGAAAGTATTTGTGCTTACCCTCTGTGATGCTGTTTTGGATGCAATTAGCAATTCTGAGCCACAGACTGGTGGAGAGGCAATTACCTGTTATGAGCATTACCTACAAAAGGTAAGCAATTGCTTATAGGGAACAGGTCTGTATGGGGTATTACTCACAGAGACAGCATATGTGAAAAGCATTTGCAATGGAATGCTTTAAACAAAGGAAAACATCACTCTACCAGGTATGTACTAGATTTCCTCATAACGCAGGATGCAGCTGAGAGGATGGAGGTATAGGGAATAGGGATTAAAACAGTAGGCTTGTATTAGATCTATGATACTGGCATGTCAGGAATACTCTGCTGTCCAACACATACATCCATGCCTCTCAATTGTCCCTGTTTTGAATTACATCTCTGCTCTGTCCCTGTCAATCCCTCCTACAATGGCCGGGTGTTGTTGTAAAGATGGTGGATTACATGTACAACATAGTGACACTAAGTAAGGGTGTACAATCCTGTAAACATCAAATGATGTACTGTAATTCACCGCTTCTTAGTCTGTCAGTGTCGCACATAAATAGAACTAACATTGTAAATTTGTCCCTGAATATCCCAGATGTACTCTGGCTAAGTCCCTGTTTCATGGACATTTGTCCCTATCTGGTTGAGAGCTATGCCTAACATACCTCTCAACCCCTACATTAAGAAGTCAGGACACAGACATAATGAATTGGGTGACAAAGGCCCAAACTCAGTGACAGAGTATACATATTGGCCATACAAAATAAGGATGTGAATAGAGTAACAGATATTACTGTAGCAGACGTGCTTTCTGATGGGTCTGATGGGTGACATTTAGATTATGCTTTAATTTTCTGACAGCAACCATCAATGATCTGACAACCATTTGTCAGACATCCACAAGTTTGTGCAAAATGGACCACAACTATAAGTCAAACATGGTGACATTCTACACGCATCTGTATAGTTGAGAGGTATGGTTCTTACAGGGAACATATACTACAGCAGGTGTGCATTGCTGTCTGTCATTGTGGCACACTGGTGTTGCTGGACTGTCCCCATATAGTTGTTGTAATAGCACACTGCTATTTGTCCAACAGTGGCCATATGACATATTAGTCGGGATTTGCCCATAGGGGACACACCACAGTAGACTGCAGTGATAGCTGTAGAGACATCCAAAAGAATCTGTCACAGTACACAGGTACATTACCCCATATTGCTACTATCTTGGTGATAGCCATACATGTAGTGTGTTGCCAGATGGTGGGGTATGATGTGTGAGGGAGCAGTGGATAATGCCAGCCATTATGGGTGTGTAGTCTCTTTACATAGTGGACATCAATGTATCTGGTCCTGTAATATGTTCCCCTCTTGTTGTCTTGCAAGAACAATGTACCAACAGAGACATCTACCATTTTCAGTAGCAGAAAATGATGTTCTAGTGGATGCCCTCAGACTGCACCATCAAATCCTACTTTCAAGGGGTCACCACAATCATGACGAGCAGGCAACATTTTGGGGTGACCTTGTGAGGGCTGTAAATTGGATTGGCCAACAGGACAGGACCTACGGGCAGGTCCAACACTGGGCCACAGACATGGTCAATGCTGCACATCAAAGGGCAGCTGCTCTTGCCAGGGATCGTGCTGCAATCAGTGGAGGGCCTGCAACAGAGCAACCACTCTCAGCCACAGAGGAATTCTGGGCAAACCTAGGATCAAACAACAGCTCCCAGCCATCCATCACGCCATATATCCTGCAGGTGGATGCCACAGCATCCTTCTCAGGGGAGCGTCCAGGTAAGCTTACTGTATTCACTGGTATTATACACTAGCAGTCATTGTGGCAGGCTTTACTGACCAGTACATTGGTGTCAGGGTCTATCTGCATTGGATGGGGGGTGACTTTTAGCCACAGTTGTGTATACATACTCAGAATGTCAGCAATATAGCCAGTATCACATTAGCTACAGTACATGTGGATATATGCACATATCACATTGTATCACTGCAACATTTGGTGTTGCTGACAATACTTCTCCCTCACCTTTTCATAAGTACGTCAGGTGTGGCCAGAGTTCATGGTCCTGTACTTGGAATGTGTGATATTGTTGTTTTATGGATCATATATACCCTATGAAAGTTAACAGGTGCCATTTTGCCTTATGCACAACTGTTGTGCCTACCCAGAGTAGAATAGTTTTATGTTCCATTTCGGAGCAGTTAACTACAATACATAGCCTAGAGAATGACAGATGTGTATTTCTACAAACATTAGCATGTTTGGACTTATAATTATGAGCAACTATGCAGCCTGCTATACATGAGGCAATTACTCCAAGATGCCCATCCAAACACAATAGGGAGATGGTACACACCTGAGGCAGTGATACTACAACTGGAATATCATTCTCAAGACAGGTGCACTGGGTTTTATGTGTAGGTCTATCACATGCACTGTCATATTGTATACCTCACAGGTGGATTGTAATGGCAACTTTAAATGGATGTAAGTGATGTGCATGTTCTACTGGGCCTGACTTGTCTGCATATGTTGTTGTGAGTATGTGTGTTGTGTATGGGATCTGAGATGAGAAAATGTGGGACATGTAATCCAGTTGTGGATCCTCATCTGTATGACTCTGTGTGGATTACCATACATAATAGTGCAGGTGGTAATGTACTGCTTTTGTCTTGCTTCTCACAGGTGAACAGGGGGATGGAGTCTGTCTACCTCAACCTGATGTCAGTGTCTGATTGGACTCTGATGATGATGGTGGCCACAGTGAGGCACAGGTGGGGCTGTCAATGGCTGAATCTGTCTCAGAGGTTGACATCCTTTTTCCTGCCCCATTGTCCCTGCACACAGTCAGTATGCCCACACATACCCAGTGACCCAGTGAGGACACAGATATTGGACAGTCTGAGGGTGGTAACATAGTACAGGACAGTGTGAGAACTATGGGGTCAATGAGTGTAGACACTGGCCATAGCCAGAGAGCTGATGAGGTCCCACACAGGCAGATTGACAGGGGTGCTCAAAGAAGGACTGCTACCCATCCACCTCCTGTTGCAGGTGTCACATCGTGGGTCACTCACTTCATGTTTTGAGCTGTCATGGAGGCACAGACATGATCTTAATGCAATACCAGAAGGATGCTTTGGGTTATGGCTGCAGCACAGTCTGACATCTGTGATTGCCTCCACCACATTGTTGATGCCCTGGAAAGTTTCACTGATGTAGTGGACAGACTATGGGCTGACACAGTGTCTGTCTTTGAGCACACAGTGTATGTGCTGGAACATGTGGTTGGATTTGGGCCTTGGATGTGTGGACATAGGCCAGCAACACTATCTGCTGAGAGTCCACGTGGCCATGCACACTCACACTCCCATAGTGGCAGTACCTCCAGTGCTACAGAGGGAAGTGTGCTGCCCACACCATGATATGGCAGGCCATGGACACTTTGTCCTGGGGGTCCCATGTAGGACACAGACCCAGCAGACAGCAGTCACCATCAGATACTAGCACCACATCTGACCTTGGGCATGGTGCTGCCTGTACTACTCCTGGGGAAACCAGTTCCCGTGTTCCAGTTTCTGCTGTCCACCATAGACATTTGTAGGGCTAGCAGTGAGCTTGACTGTTACATGGAGACACTCCAACACCACTGCCACATGTAGGTCACCTACAGACACACAAGGCACCTCTTCATGGCCAATCTAGCCAGCACAAGTTCATGACTCGCACAGATTCTGTTAACTGTTTCAACCAGCCTTGGCCTCTGGCACCCCAACACCACACCCTGCGCATGTGATGATACCTGTGCCACATCCCTGACATCTGTGCCATTGATGTGGGGACCTGTATATATGTGTCTGATGCACAGGTTCACTATATAACTTTACATGTGTTTGTGTAGTGCAATAATGTTATGCCTTGGCAGTTTCTGTGCACCACAACAGGTACTGCATGCTGGCATGTTTGAGGACTACACATCAAAGGTTGTGTATCTTTGTTGCCTGATGGTACACTGGTGGTAGTGTTACAGAATGACAGGTGTGTCATGGACTTTTGTATGTTTTTGTCCCAGGAGTCTGAGCAGTTCAACTATGGACACATGGTGGCAATGCAGTGGCACAGGATTGCAAGGCAGCACAGCAGAGATATGATGTCAGCCAGGTATGCCACTACACATGCATGGCACCCTAGTTGCATTTGTGTAGAACAGTGTGTCAGGGACATCGGGGACTATCAGTGCCATCATGCTTTCATACCCTGTGACACACTCTATTACCCTTGTTACACGTCACTTAGGTATTCTGCACGTACAACTTTAGATGGTGGCGGACATCAATTATGCTTATGTAAAGGGTGCAATTTAGGGCCAGCAGCTAGTGACAAGGCCATACAAATGCATAACCAATGCACAAGGGCAGGCCACATGGCCATGCCTTTTGTACTGCATGGGGACATATTTATACACTCACAAATTGGATGCTGTGAAATTAGAACCCCTACTTATCTAGTAGTATACACTATAGCTTGTAGGACTTATTACATGCAGCATGCTGCTTATCTGATATTAGACACACAGCCACTGCTCTTAAGGTGGATAACATCATCAGGCCTTTTAAAGGAGGCCGATGTTGTGGCCAGCAGCTAGTCACTGGGCATAAAATGCATAACCATTGCACAGAAATAGCCCATACATGCTTGTCTGCAGTGCTGCATGGGTGTACATTTACACACACACACACACACACGCACACAGACACACACACACACACACACACACACATACACACACACACACACACACACACACACACACACACACACACACACACACACACACACACACACACACACACACAGAGTTGGAGCATGCAAGATTAGAACTCCTACCTATCTAATATTACACACAACAGCTCACAGTACCAATTGCATGTGCCACAGGTTTTGTCTGTTGCATGTGTTGATGCAGGCACAGTACTTGTGGAGTATGCAAAGTGGTCTTATGATAGACAACATGTGTGGCCTGCAGCCTTCAGTGTGTACTAGGGGTGGGATACCTGGCAATATCCCTGCCATGTGTGTACACTTACCAGTCTGGCCATATGTGGCTGTTTGCAATTTGATAGACAGACATGTGACCAGGGACAATATGGACTGCCCATTGCAGGCATTGCACCTATTGTACATTACACTACCTGCATACCTATGTCTGTCTACAGGGTGACAGTTTGCAGGTATAAGGGTCTGTGGGTGAGTGGATTTTGTACTGTTGTGGCTTTGGTCTGGTGCCATTGGACAGCTGTTGTGATATGTATGTGCAGATAACCCCGGCATTCAGCAGTATGTACATTTGTACATACCAATAATCCACAGAAAAGCAAATGCAGGCCAAAGGACTCCACAAAGAAGAAGCAATAAATCCACTTTATTTATACAACAGTAAAAGGTTAGCGCTTTCATCCCAGAAGCAAACTAGGAACTTCATCAGACAAGTAAAAAATGTTCCAACAGCTTTTTAAATCTTGTGAACTAAAGTGCATATGTAGTGACATCACAAATCACACCTCTAAACTCAACTAAACCACACCCCTTGAATAGATGACACCTGATATTCATATACATTTACATATATACAAGTTACTTTTATGTAAATACTTGATTTTATAAGTATTTTACAAGTATTTTACACTAGGTTTTTAACAGACAAAATATGCTTTTTTAATTATTTATGTCTATTAGATATGCATTTCAACAGTGCCTATTTAGTATTTATGTTTGTTTACAATTTTTAAATGTTTGATATGCTAGCTTATACATTACATTTTATACTTAAGTCATTCATTGAAGTAGTTTCTCTTAAGCAAGGCTATATATATGTCATGAACCAGGGGTGTGGTTTAGTTGAGCTTAGAGGGTAGTTTGTAATGTCACTACACATGCACTTTAGTTCACAAGATTTAAAAAGCTGTTGGAACATTTTTTACTTGTCTGATGAAGTTCCTAGTTTGTTTCAGGGATGAAAGCGCTAACCTTTTACTACTGTATAAATAAAGTGGATTTATTGCTTCTTCTTTGTGGAGTCCTTTGGCCTGCATTTGCTTTTCTGTGAATTATTAGACATGCATACATCCCCACACATATCTATATAAATGTGTATAACAGGGATGTCTCCTTAAATGTATTTGTGTGTGTAAGTAATGTAAATATGTTATATAGATGTATGTGGGGAGTCTATGTATCATTGTACGTTATATAGCTATATATACCTGTTGTTTTATGTATATATATATATATATATATATATATATATATATATATATATATATATATATATGCCACATACTGATAGACACACTAGTCAAGCACAGGGGGGATAAGGAGAGACAGATATGTATGCATAGCTGTATGTATGGACATACATATTCTCACATAGCAGGGCTTTGGGTGGTAGAGGCAATATACTTGGGCTCAAGTTAGCTAAATGCAGGAGCATGCCCAGTGTGATTGTCAGTACTTACAAGGTGACTCCAGGCCAGAGCTGCATGTACTCCAGTCCAGGAGTATTGTGTGCTGCAGGCCATTGGCTGCTACACCTGTTAACACAGTACTGCAGTTCCTTGATATTGTCCAAGGCATTCCCGGCTGTTTGCTGACCTTAATATGCGACTCATACTACAAAACTATACAGAGCTACACAGACTGTCCAGACTTTTGCCTCATATCTTTGAACCATTTCACATAACATTGTAGTTTTCTGGCAAGTTAGTGGCAAATATGTGAAGATTGAAGTTGATAAATAATGACATACATTTAAGTTTCAGACTCCAGGCACATCAAGAGACTCACGTTAATGCAGGACATGTTATTCTATCAACATTCTGTATTTGTAGGAGCAAATATTTAAAACCTGTCCCAATTTGTGGACCTTGATCCCACTTTTTTTCATTATATTTGGCCAGATTTCCTCCTCTAAGAGGTTGAGATATATGATGTGACTGGGGTACAGGGTGAAACACCACAAACAGAGTGACAGTCTGCATACCTGTCCCTGTAAATGTTTTTGTAGACTGTCCAGAGTTTCACCCCATATGTCTGCTCTGTTCCTCATACATTTGTGATTTTCTGGTGCTGTACTATAAACAGTGGCCACTGACTTGTTGTACCTACTGATACATTTAAGTGATGGCCTTTATATCTTGCAGCCAATCTGACCTGTTGCAGCCTGCTATTATACTAGCCACCTGCTTAGTTACTCAGAGTGTGTATAATGTCTCTCTGCAGGTATGGCCCTTTGTGCCTCTATTCATTTTGGCTTTGTCAAGTTTTCTTGCAGTAACAGATTGAAGGGTTATGACAGTCTGTGAGACTACCACCATATGACAACCTCTCAAGCAAAATATGTTGGATGGTGCCAGATTTCAACCATCAGCGCCATCACACATGCTGCTGTTCCTGGCCCAGTGAGCCACATCAGCCACCAAACAGATAGGTTTCATTCCTCACACTATCAACAAGATAGAGGAATTGTCTGGTCCACTGGTATATCATTGGAGATTTACTGCTGCAGCAGTTGTATGGGAACACTGATGTTTGTGGGGTGGGAGGACAAACAGCCTATGCTCTGCTGGCATGGACAGTGGTGTGGCTCTCCTGTGACCCCACTGTTTGGCATCTCCCTGGAATAATGTTGTGGAGTTTCCAGCCATGTGGCCTAGTGTCTATTATGGGGCACATACTAGTGAACAGAATACCTGTTGTCCCAAGTGGCTGTTAGATCTGTACAAGTAGCCCACTAAAGATCCCTGCAAGTAGCCCAGTAGCACACTAGATATAGCCCACTATATTCCCTTGCATACATGCGGCAGATCCATACATAAGCTACTTTTTTTGTAGTACCCCTTAAAAGTGGTGTACAACAGAATGACTTACCTTGCGAATATAGCAGTTGATAGACCTGTAGTTTGGAGTTGACTCTGTCTGATGCATGCAGTCCACAGTCAATACATGGTGAGTACAGGTTGTGTGGGCTGGCTGGCATCATTATTACTAATATGTATGCAAGTTAGAGTAAGGTGCCAGTCCCTAGGTCCCTACATTGTCAGTGCATGTGCTACGTGTTATGTCTTGGCCAAGGCCAGGGCATATTGGGCATGCCTATGTCTGCCTACAGGGATAGCCTCAGTGAGTTCCTCCTCCTCTGAGCCCCCTGTGGGTGCATCTGTGGTGACCTAGGCAATGGTGGGGGTTGTGTATGCCTTCCCTTTGTTGCTCCTGCTGCCGCTGTTTCCTCAGTATCATATTGTGTAGCATGGCACATACTGTGAACATCTGTGTACATGTGGCTGGAGAGTACTGCAAGGCTCCAACAAATATATTGAGGCACCAGAACTGTGACTTCAACAGCACAAACACATGCTCTATGATGTTCCTGATTTGTGCGTGCGCTTCATTACAGTGTTCTTCAGTGAATTTGCATGCATTTCTGATGGGTGTCATCATCCTTGGTTCCAGTGCATAGCCAACATTCCACAGTAAATGGCCATGTGGGATGTCTCCACTAGCAAATATTTGGTACAGCTGTGATGCATGCCAGATATGGGAGTTGTGTATAACTGCCAGGGTGTATCCCGAAAGCTTTTATCTGGTTTAATAAATTGAGTGTTTCTACTACTGTGAACTTTTTTCTTGAATATAGTAACAGTGTTTTTATTGGTTTGCTGCAGCTAATTCATTGATGTTTTATCTGAAGTTGTGCATAACTTCCAGGGCTGCCAGCGCACACATTCATGATAATGCCTTGGGCATTGCACATGACCTGGTAGTTGATGGAGTGGTACCCCTTGTGGTTGATGTACATTCTACTCTCTTCACTGAGTGGTGCCTTGATGTGTACTTGAGTGCAGTCTATAGCACCCAGTACCTCAGGGTAGTGTGCTATAAAGTAAAAGAGTCTCATACAGCTGGCCCTCTCCTCAGGGATGTGGGAAAAATAAATGTGCTCACTGGCATGTGGGTAGTATGGCATCCAGGAACTTTGGGAGTACCCTGGAAGTGGATGGCTGTGAGACCCCCATCATGTCCCCAGTTGGTCTTGGCCGGTACCTGTAGCTAGTATCCTAAGGGCTACTCATACTTTTGATTCCACCTTGATGGGTTCCCCTCTGTTGGCTCTGGGTCTGAGTTGATGTCAGCAGAGCTCAGTGAGCTCTTGTAGTGTGCCTCTATCAACCTTGTAGTGCTCTACAATTTCCAGCTCATGTAGCTCCTGGTAGGTTACCCTGGGCCTGAGTACTCTTCTCCTTCTCAGTCTACGCTTATGGTAGCATCAGCAGCAGGGGCATTGACCTCAGTGTCTAGCCCATACATATGTAGCAGACTTGCAACAGCCCCTAGCATTCTCCTAGGTTAAATTTCCGAAGTCTGTACTCCAATGGTGCAGAGTATGGAATAAAATCAGATTGTAGCATGTATGCATACTTTATAGTGCTCTGCGGTAGGTGTAGCCTGTATGATTGGCTACCTATGATGCATTCCACCTGCCAAGTACATTACTAAGGGGCTTAATGGCCCTAGTGTAAGTGAAATAGGGTTCACCAGTAATTAATATATCATTGGCCTTCTCAGGCTTTTTTTTGACAGCCTTACTTGTTGAGCACTGCTGCATGCAGTGCAAACAAGTGCTGCACAGATATACAAAGCTTAGCAGTGACCAGACACACCACCATGGTGCTCATGATCAGCATGGCTCCCCACCACGCAAACACACTCAAAGGTTCTCAAACCTGCTGAAACATGCGTTTTGGGGTAAACAAACCTAGTAGTCACTGGACACACCCCCTGCTGAGGAGAGCGGCACACCATGCAAACAGGTGCCACTGAACTCCAATGAGCTTAAATATTTACGGACACCTCCCCCATTTTGATGTGAGTTATCTTATCTATGGACACCAACACAATTCTGTCCCAAAATGGATGGGATCTGCAGGCACAGATACCCATTTCTGCTATTCAGTAACATTAGCTTATTTAAATAGAGATCCGTGCACAGTACCTGGAAACTACACAGTTTCAGCCCCTGCCTCATTAGCAACCACAGCAGTCCTACATTGTACATACCCCACACAGGGTCCTATAATGCATTACTGTTACATACTCACAAATTCGAGTTTTTACAATCTTTTTATTTTCTTTTTTTTATACTGGCATGTTTGCACACAGCAGCACACTGCACAAACATAACCAGAGTATTAAAAAAGTACAATTATTTTACATTATTTTCCATATGGTTTTGGACACACAGTGGTAACTTTTGCACATATCTGTGTCCTCTATACTATTTCTGCCACTGTAAGTGCACTTTTACAGCCCTTTGTGTCATTTTTACATCCTGTACATAAAATTTTTCCGTGTACATTTTAGACACCTACATGGGGTCTGCACAAATGCTTATCTGCTTGCTGGATCACTCTACCTGCCTCATTTGCATGCATTTCGCCTGCTTATGAGGTGACTTGCATGCACGCTTGTGCATGCCCTTCAGCTCTGTTTACTGGATTGCACAACTGCTTACTTCCATGTAAGCACCATGCTACTAGGCCTACATTGGAAAAAAAGTCCATTTAGGCTTTATTAAATTCCCCCCATAGTGTCTGTAGTTTTATATTGTTGATCATAGTAGGAATAATCATAAATTAGTAGTAATCTAAAAATAACTAGGAGAAAAAGAGTATGGATGATGTGCAGTTCATAAATAAATCAGCATACTCATGCAAGATAGCATGGGTCAGCACAGTATCTGAAATGGTTATATGTATATGAGACTATTTTCCATACAGCCATTTCACACTATGAAATAATTTTATCATGCTGAAATTCTCACTGACCAATCACTCCAAATATTAGGCAATTTACCTTCTTCCTTCAGTGATATTTTTAATAAGGTAACATTCCTATACTTTTTATATTTCCAGTGCAACAATTTTGACAAAATGGCTTTAGTCATTGCCCTGAATAAGTGGATAAGTCAGTATTGTGCATCATGGTTTCTTTTCAGAGCTTTATAGCTGCAGAGCTCTTAAATACTTTCTGACCAAATATTACAGTCTACACCTGTGTCTAGTTTAAGTTCAAAACAGTTTTCTGAAATTCTCTTTGTCAACTGAACTAGGTATATTGATGTGCCACTTATTTTGTTTATGTATTTGTTTTTTAGCTTAAATTTCAGGGAATCAAGTCTTTCCCTTTTAATAGTACCTGCAAACATTTGGTTTTCATGTTTTGTGTAAGTAATAAGAAATTTCTTTGAAAATCTTATTTATCTTTTCTACATCTATATGAAATAATTCATACTGCATAGCACCCACAAAACTGACTATACTGGACAGTTCTTGTTCTCATCTGCATAACCCCATCTAGTACACAGTCTTTGAATTTCAACTTGTTCATATACTTATGTACCTCATAGCATTCTTTCACTTCCCATTAGCATCATTACACCTTTTTGATGTATGCTTTATTTTTGCTTTATCATGTGACTCACATTTTTATCCTGTGTATTTCATGTAACTGTTCATATAGAATTCAAATGCTCTGCACACCTGCATAGGTTTATATAACACTGAGCTTTTCTTTACTTAAAAGTTTGCCTTATTTGAACATTTTTTATAGCTCTGGCCAACACATTTTTTTCCATAATTATGCAACTTACTAAATTAACAGTAAGTAACTTCAGTCTTAAGCTTGGTAACATAAAGTTTTATAATTTTTATTGTGCCTTGCTTTCTTTTAAGGAAAATATGATAAATAATAGAAGATGTTATGTAGTATCAGAATAAGCCCTAAATTTTTCCTGTATTGCAACCATTCTAACGTTTCTATTCTGAAAAAATGTCAAGGCTGCTTTCCCTGCAATATGCAGAAACATTGCTTACTCTAACCCCTCAGGTTTCTCAGCTGTATGCCATTCACATTAAGGAAGAAATCTAATAGCTATATCTGCGGCTTCTAATTCTCTGCTAAATCACCCTTCAGCATAAGAAATCTTTGTGGATGCATTTACTCTATTTTTTCTTTAAAAATATTCTTGTGAGTTTTATAAGAGAGAAACTTAATTCAAACATTTTTCAAACATTATTTTTATGCACTTCAAAATAAAAAAAGTCTCAGAAACAAACCTTTTCAATATCTAATGCTACTAAGAATGCAACATTTCTAAAACATGAGCTTGCTCACAAATGGATGCAGACAACTTGGATATGCAAGAAGGTTCCAAATATAATTTTTGTGCCTACATCTGAAAGATCTCTATTCCAGTGTACTGGAATTTATATCTGAACCAGATAATTCCTCCTTGCAAATAAATTAATCTATTTGCATTCACACTGTGACTTGAAAGACACTGTGACATGCTCAATATTACCTGAACATAGAGTCTACATTGTTAGCCATATTATTACAATTACCACCTGAGAATTAGACATTATCATGGTACAGATGTTGCATGTTGTATCCATTCCTTTTTCTGGATTAATTTATATGTTCTTTTTTTTTTTAAATCATCTACTCTTTTTAACCACATTGCTTTTCTTAGTTCTCTGGCATGCTCATAATATGGTCATTATAAGTAATGCATCATCTTTCAGAGTTCTATCCTCCCTCAAAAATCCTTACTTAGAATTGCTACACAACATGTCGTACAGACATGCATATAAGCATAACTAAGAAAATATTGTGCTTTCTTTTATATCATATATTTTGACTCAATATAGTAATATACTTGTCATTGCCACTGCCTTTTGTAGAAGATGCATCTTCATTTTTAAGTTGTTCACATAACTGCTCCTTCCATTTCGTTGGCACTATACTTGAGGAACTCTCCCTATTAGCACCAGCACATAGCCTTCTCTAACATCTTCCTCCTAATCAGTCCTACACTTGCACTCTACAAATATTTTGCATTATTATTATTATTATTATTATTATTATTATTATTATTATTATTATTATTATTATCATTGTTACTATTATCACCTCAAACTCTAAGTAATTGGAAAAACATAGTGAACTGGATGTTCCATATTTATTGGATTCACAAAATATAAAGTACACATCTTCTGTTGTACATTACAAAATAAATTATTGAATTTGGTCTGCACAAATACTTTGACCCTATTTTTGCCTTGGAATTCTGCATTTAGTTCCATCTTCTCATATTACATTATGCTTTTTACAGGCTCTACAATCAGTTCTGTAACATCAAGCAAACATTGAGAGACATAATCTAATTTTATCCCTGCTGTACCTTATGAATTCAAATCCCCAAGTTCATAGACAGTGCAAAGTTTTATTGCTACAGTCCAGCACTCTATATTTCTTTCACCTTACTAACTCATACATCTCTCTCTCTCTTTATATATATATATATATATATATATATATATATAACGCTACAGAATCCAGAAAGCCCAAAATCCTGAAGCCCAAAATGCTGAGACCAAAATCCTGAAAGTTCAAAATACTGAAAACTCAAAATCCTGAAAACACACAGGATTCCAACACTCACTATATTCTAGCACAAGTACATACAATAACATATTACCCTTCAACTATATGCAGGGGGCAAGCCACCCTGCACCCTCCACAACCCCTGCTACTTAAATATATCAACTCCGAGACTGCACTTCACTGCACTAAGTGCAGTCTTGGAGTTGATATATTTAAGTAGCAGGGGGTGTGAGGGGTGCAGGAGGGCTTGCCCCCTGCTTATACTTGGAGGACAGTAATATAGTTTGTGTTTTATTTGTTTCTGTATGTACTTGTGCTGGAATATAGCGAATGTTGGCATCCTGTGTGTTTTCAGGATTTTGAGTTTTTAGTATTTTGAACTTTCAGGATTTTGGTCTCAGTATTTTGGTCTTCAGGATTTTGGGCTTTCAGGATTATGTAGTGCTCCTATATATATATATATATATATATATATATATATATATATATATATATATGGGTCTATATTCATGCATCAAATATGAATTACAGCGTACACCTGATAATCGAATGTGAAATGGTGAAACTTTAAACTACCAAAAATGCTTAACATCCATAAAATAATTCATCAAATGGTTATAGGTGGCAAACATCATAAATGTAATCAATCAGGGTGGGGGCTGCATCCTCACACACCCCCAACTGTATATATCAATTTCGAGATTGCACTTCTGTGGGGAATAGGGCAAATAAAAAAAAAAAAAAGGCTTCCTTCACTTACCTTAAGCATCGCTGGACTTCCTGGTTGTTGCCCAACTATGGCCACTCAATGAATTATTTTATGATGTTAAGCATTTTTGGTAGTTTAAGTTTGCATGCATGAACAATAGACCCTATATATATATATATATATAGATATATATATATATATATATATATATATATATATTTTTTATTATTTATTTCCAGTTTGATTACCGGGGAAGTCCACTGGGTCAGAGTGACCCGTTTTCAGTGGAGGCCCGGGGAGAAAAGCTCCAAGATACATAATACAGATAAGGTACAGAAATACACGGATGTCAGTCTTACATAATATGGAAACAATTTTGAGTACGTACCTTGAAAATATGCATAATAAGCAGAAAAGCATTGAGTGTGGACTTATTGTTTATACATTTTCTTTAGTGTGCACACTCAGCTATTAGGTGAGAAGATGTTGTATATACATACTTTTAAGTAAAATGAGGATACACTATACATGCACAATTTCAGAAAAGAAATTAGTAATGAAAAGCTATATACAATATTTACAATGCTGAACCATAAGAAATAAGCAGGTAATAGAGAAAGGAGAGCAAAGAAAATGCTCGTGGGAGCATAGCTGAAGGAGAGTTATTGAGGTTATCGATAGCTATTGTTATTGTATTGTTAGTTATTGATAGCTAATGGAGAAGGGAGAGCTTAGAAAATGCTCGTGGGAGCATAGCTGAAGGAGAGTTGTTGAGGGCTTAGGAACCAAAGTGGGAAAACCCCCCCAAGGGAATGGACTAAGGAAGATTAGGTTGGATGGTGACAATTGCATTTCCATTTTGTGGCCAGGTGTTTGGTAAGCAGAGTTTTGAAGTTTTCTAAGTTTGGGATGTGTCTTAGAGAGGGAGGAAGGGAATTCCATTTTTTGCCTAGAGAGACAGCGAGGAGAAGTTGGCCTGCTGTACTTTTGGGTTTGGGGATAGCAATTAGATTTTGATGCTCGAATCTGAGAGTTCTATTGGGGCTGTAATGGGGCAGGATATTAGTAAGAGCTGGACACTTAGTTGGGTGATATACAAGTCTGTGTGCAGTGGTGAGCTAGAGGAAGTCTAAGTAGTTTGGGAGTTCAAGCCACTTTAGGGATCTTAGGGTAAGGCAGTGATGGGTAGAAGGTTTAGATTTGGTAGCAAATTTTGAGATTTTATTATAGCAGTTTTCTATTTACACACACACACACACACACACACACACACACACACACACACACACACACACACACACACACACACACACACACACACACACACACACACACACACACACACATATATATATATATATATATATATAGATATATATATATAGATATAGATATAGCGAGAGAGAGAGAGCTATCTTTGTACTTACAAAAACACTCAATTGTGCAATGGGCCTAAGGTTTTTATACCATTACTGCATATTAGATTAGTACAGTAAGCAACCTTTGGCTGCATTTGCAGACATATTCATGCAAAGTTGTCATTGATATACTTACACAAACAACCATTGTCTTCCTTCCCCAGCATTGCTGTAATTTGGTCCCAATATGTCTGTGAATATCTGTTCAGGAATAGTATATTGAGATTTTCACCTTTCCCAACACTCAAAAACTTTTACCACACTTTTTTATATATACAGTATTAGCATCTTCTGTTCATTATACCCCGAGTCTGTCATTATATAATCTCTTATATTCAACCAAATCCAGCATTTCTTTCAGCCAGTTTATGTTACCTTGATCTCACATTTACTCATGTCTTATAAGAACCGCAATACTTTTATTGTTCATTATACTTTGATAGATTGCATGGTTCTGATTTTGCTATAGACTGCACACATCATGTGTTTGATTTGGAATTGTACAACTTCTGCTGCTCTTGAAGTTCACATGTTATTAATGCTTATAAGACCATTGCGCTCTACAAGAATGACACTTTTATACTAGTGTTGCTCACATATTTCAATCACTTAATCAACAGGAATTTGAAGAAATTATCTACCCACTGAATATTTTGCTTTGAGACTTAATAATACTTCTTCCTCTCATATTTCTTTTGAGCATTACCATAATTTCCTGTTGCTATGAAGTCATATCATTACTGAAGTAAGTTGAAAAGCAAACCTATTCCCCAGATAATATCTACTGCTAAGTTACAAGCTGTAGGCAGAATACTGTCAAGCTGAAACTATAAACTCAATTTACTTCTCTGGTTCATAGGTTCATGTGCTCATACATTCATAAGTTAATACTAAGCTTATGACCATACGGCCATTGCCAAGCTTAGCCATTTCACTTAAGTATAATGTAAACATGCTAGGTATCCCTGCTTAAAATATCATTACCACATATTCCAAGAATTATTTTATAATCGTCTATCCAGCCATCTATACTGCTTTTGAAAATAGATAAATAGCTGGTTTGTTTGGTGCCTAAAATGGGTGTGTTCTAATGACAGAGGAGACACTGGATTAAAAACTTCATGCACACAGGATTTTGCAGTTATATTATCATGGCTAACATCTTTGGAATATGATTGTTAGAGTGCTGGTTCTGTGAAGGTGGATGTGGGCAAAAACAGCTGGTTCTTTCATTTCTCAGAAAGTTAGATAGATATCACTCCTTAGGTGTTTATAAGACATTCAGCAGATTGGAAGAACCCATAAGGCTAAGCAAACTATAGTTATCCTAATAGATTAGGATCTTCTTAGTCAGGCTTCTTTGGGGCCTTTCCAGCAGATTAAGATGTTTGAAAAAGCATGTCCCAAAGAGGAACTGTACTCAAATCTGGTCTCATAAAGGATGATTATAGAGGAAACAGGACCTCTATGGATATGAACGAATGACAAATAAGAGACATAATGGTCAAATGTTGGAGTTCATTACTGACATGAGTACCTAGATCTCTGATATTTTAAATCAACATATTTTGGGAGGTAGAGGATACCTATAATGTGATTACATGACGGGATGACGGCTTTATCAAAAGAGAAGGTGCTGAATGTTTTGACATTTATGTCATTTGTTTTATCTTGCTGCTATTTATAGCATGGCTGAGCAGGGACTTGCTGCCCATTTTTAGTTGAAGTATTTGAAGATGCATCTCTCTTCACTAGTTTGGAGTCATAAAAAGTGGAATTGGATGGAATATGCAAGCTTCTGTATACCGAGGAAGTAAGAGCTATGTTGTACTTTACATTTTGCTGTTACACTCATGAACTGTCTTTGAGAGCATTTAAACTGTTGAACAAAGTGTTGGGGCTATTGTGGAGGTTCATTACAGTTATTAATGAGACGATTAACTACTGCCATTTATAAGCATCTGAGCACCACTGGCTATTTCAAGTTGGTAGCTGGTTGGCTCTCTTGATTTTGTTGTTTTATTTTATTGCATCTTAGTCCTAATTGAAGCAGAACAGTGGACAGTGGGCACATTTTCAGTTTTCCCTTTAAATTAGTCTCCTAGGTGCATACTGTTGCTTTAGTTGACAGCTCCTTGATTGTGTCTGGGAAAGCATTAGCTCATGCTTGGTCAATCGGATCACAGTAACAGTGCAAGCCTAACCTTAATTGCTTAATTTAATTACATATAGTTACTCTGTATTAAGAATTGTACTCCTGCCATCTAACTTTGAGTACTTATTTAGTTACTTATACTTACAACTGTGTAGGTAATACATATTGTCATAAGTGAACCTGCATAGTTGCATTCTTTGAGATAACATACAAAACTTTTCATGCAACAACTATATATTATGTATATTGTTAGTTAAATTTTTTTGAACATCTGGACTAAAATGGAAGGCCAACCTGCGTGTGTCCCTTCATTTGCCAGCATTCTAGCACTTGTTATCTTTGGGCAGTATAGTAACTGGCTTATGCTTTCAAATCATGATATCTTACTCAACACAAATAATTCTTTATGTGAAAGCTGAAAAGATTTAGCAAATTTGGAGGCCTTACTAAAAAAATGGACAGTGACCAACACACGCTATTATCACATTGTACATAAAGCCACACTAAAATATCGTATGCTGCTTTAAAGAAATCCTTGCCAAAGCCTCCTAGACCCTCAAAGACTAGGTCTCAGTAAAAATCAAACAACACATTAGGAAACATGTCTTCACTAAAGAATCAGCAAATGTCAAATAATCTCAAACTCATTGTACTAGCCCACTCACAAATAAAAAATATTGTAGTGATCTGTGACTCTATAACCAAGTATACAGATTCATAACTCACTAGTCTGGACAAAGACAAGGTAACGGTGAAATGATTTTAAAGTGTCAGGTTTCTGCTATCTCAAAACCTCTTAACACACTCTCACCTAACAAACATGACTATGATGAATTGGTGGTGGTCCATGTGTGAGTGAATAACTTGTGATGCAAAACCCAGAGGAGTATGCAGGGAGACATGCAATAACTATCCATTCATGTTACAGATGAAAGCAAGACACTGGTCCAATGCATAATCCTTTTTTTAAATGATGCTAAGATGCAAAGAAAAGATAATTGGCTTTAACATTTGGCTAAATGCTTGATGTCATTCCAGGGTGATTTAATACGTATCAGCAGTTCTACTTAATTTTCAAAACATGGCTGCATCTGTTGTTTCAAGACTTCCACATACTGCCTAAAGCCCTTACTGATCCCATATTAGCTTTGTTAGGCAAAACCCAGCTAATGAATATAGCAAGTAAATAACATACTAAATGTAAAGCAAGATCCCTTTAAGGTGTCTCTGTTCATTGTAACAAACTGCCAAACCTTGAGGCTCTCCTGTATTTAGGGCACATCCATATTTGTGTAATTACTAAAACTAGGTTTAAATGTATAGAAAGCACATCCTTTGTACCTGGGTTTTGTGCCTAACATACCTTCAGGACTGATAGCACCTTTGCAGACATTTCCATACTTGATAGGGAAACATATCACTTCCAGATTCCTAGAGATTGACAAAATGAACTCATTGATCAACAAATCATAATGAATAGTACCAACTACCTGTTCTTAGCCTTTTACATCAGAAGACCCTCTATTCCCCCACAGACAATAATATAACATTCTTAACCATACTAGTTAAAATCCCAGTATTTTGGGAGACTTTTAACAATCAACAAATAGGAACATCTATACCTCCACTGTAGGACATGTAAAAAGGTTTTTATATTTAATGAACAAAAACTCCTTGGACCAGATACTTAATTAACATATTAGAGAACATAACATTTAATACACCTTCTTCAACCTCTATTACCTTAGTATCTCCTGCTTTGGTTAAGCTGGATCATAAACTAGTGACTTTTACCCATGAAACAATACCTCTAAATTCCAGGACTTATAACATATTAACCTTATCAAATTCTTCCAAGTTTCAGAATGCATTTATGAAGCATCAGCTCCCAAAAAGACACAGCAAGGGCCACAGCCACACAAATGAGTTATATGTCCACCTGACTAAATATATAAAACTAATAGTGGGGGTAGAACTAAATGTAAGGGGAGATTCAAAAACAAACAATGCTGGTAGTCCTCCAACATAAATAAAATCAACATTGTCCACTGTTGCACTGCATAACCCCCCCCCCCCCAAAAAAAAAAGAAAATACCAAAATGAACTTTGAGATCATTTTATTGCATAATATATCAATTCACCAAGAATTAAAACATTTTAAACCATCAAAAACAGGTACTGTTAAACAGCATTAAATTCTTGTTAATACCAGTGCCCTACTAACTGAGTCACATGACAACTAGCAGGCTCTTTCATCTGCCAATTGTGTAATTTCCTAGTCATGCCCTCTTGGCAAACTTGATGTTTACAATTGCAACTTTGTATTCAGCTTTGAATTCCTTATTCTGAAGTCGAGGTGACCAGGAAAGGCATGGGGGGATTGAAAAAGTGGAAAAGGCTGCTCAGCAGCTGCCCACTAGGCTGCATCAATAAGCCCTCCAACAATTTCATTTTTAGAACAAACAACTGCAAACAGCCAATATTAGAAGAACAGTCAAAAAGTAAAATGGTATTAAAAATTTCTAACTTCTTATGACAATGGAGAAATGTTAAATGTTGTTAAAATTTTTTAACTTCTTATGATAATGGAGAAATGTTAAATGTCTTCCAGACAATGTATGGCAGGTATACTCTATCATGTGAAAACCAAACTGGCTACTTGTCAATGAATTCCCAGAGGTCAGTTACATCGAAATCCAGCTGAAGAGGGACACTCTGGTTTGAAGACATACAGGCTATGTATAAAGAGGAATGATTGATAGCTGCTACTCGCAATAACCTAGAGATAATCACAGACTAGGCAATCCGCAAGCCATGGAAACTCTGCTATATTTTTACAAGGTCTTTCCGAGTGCTGGCCAGAAGTTTGCACTTGGGATTTTTCCAAAATCCATGCCCGTCTAAACGCAGGATGTGTGTAAGTCCTACATTGTAAAAGACCTGATGTAAAACTGTTAGAAAAAAATTCCTGGTCAAGTCAGCAAAACTTTTCCATATTATTTGAGAGACATGGAAGTGAAGGCCCATGTTGAATCCTCCAGGATGGACCAAGGCTTTACTGGCTGCCTGGTATATGAAAGTGATTCTCATGATCAACACTTGAAGGCCACCTAAAAGAATTCAAATAAACATGAGAAAAAGAATAAACAACTGGTAACAGTTATTTAATATAAGATAGGTACACCCTTGAAGAACATCTGACAGTCATTTTAATTAGCTCATCTGTCTTCCGAGGGCAAGTCCAAGGCATACCCCATCCTGAATGAATGAGAACAATAACTTTCATACGATAGACTCTAGGAGAGCACATCTTTACATAAACAGCTAACAAGGTCACCAAAGCATAACTGGATATCATGTGTAAAAGAAAAAATCTAAACTATCCTGATTACAAGGACAAGTAAACTTCTACTTCATAGGTTTTAAATTGTCCAATCTAAGCCAAGACTGTATCCTATTTTGTTGTCACATGGCACCATCGTATGAACTACTCAGATGCTCACTAATGTGAAAATCACAAAATAGAACCACATAAATAAAGTAGCTCAAATAGCATTAATATGATAATCAGCAGTAATTCTATGTAAGCCTGCCAATATAATTTTTTGCAAATATCTGCCAATGGGTTGTCATGAATCAACTTGCATAGCCAGCATTCTGTTTTACCTTTATAACAGCCTAGCCACATCCAGTTCTTCATAAAGTTTTGTAGGCTGGTGGCTTTTGTGAAAAGGCTTAATTCAGCAAAGAATACTCTCACTTTATTAGCAGCTTCACCCTTTTCCCAAGAGGAAGTTATTTAATGCATTTCCAGGTATTGATAAGTCATTCCAAAAATATCTAAATGCCCTAATTGCTGCTACATGGACCTGTCTGGTCTTGCAATTCCACCAAAGAAGTTCTGTTGTCACTTATCAATCCAAAAACATCTGAATGACAGCTGCTACATAGGGCCTTCTGGTGTTGGAATACCACAAAAGAAGTTTTGTTATCCCGTGTCAATCAGAAACAACTCATCTGTTATCTCAGGACCAACTGCCAAACTTTTCCAGCTTGCAGGGGAGAGAAATTATTAGCTAAAGCATTGCAAATTCCTGGGATATTCTTGCTAGTTAAAGACAAATGCAGACTATGTAAAACAAGCTATCTCAGAAAGGAATGTGCCCACATTGACTTAGAAGTTTTTGTATTCAAAATCTGCACCACTACCATATTATCAGACTGGAAAATAGCTTACTTTTAAGGGTACTTTGCCCCATGACCAAAGGTACCTAAACAGGTATTAGCTCAAGGAGGGTGATGTACTTTTAACATTCTGGAGAACAAGAAGAAGGCCAAGGATCTGAGAAATCTCATCCATTAAAATAAGCACCCATATCGAAAAGTTGCAAACCCTCATTTGTCACCCAGTTCTCCTGCCAGAAAGAACGGCCTTTAAATTATGATAAAGTACTAACTATCCAAATCACAAAGATCTCATAAGCATCCAGCCTGGAGCTACTACCCTGCAGGTAAAGTTAAAAAAAATCAAATTTTATTACCTGGTTTACTAACTTTTTGCCAATAAAAAAGTATGATTATAGCCACTCAAAACTTTCAACGTATTACCCGCCAAACTAAATGATGCTGAAATTGCATCAGTCTCAATACTTAGAAATGTCATTGTCTTCATGGGGCCAT
>NC_056742.1:43075138-43367638 GCF_019279795.1 Protopterus annectens | reverse complement strand
TGCGGCTTAGCTACGGTCATTTGCAGACACCGCAGGTAGCTTAAACCCATTTGCATAAATGTCTATGAATACCACTTGCAGTGCTTCTCTACTAGGAATTAACAGAATCCACTTAAATGAAATCACATACATTGCACCTCAATAGGGACGGAATTCAGAAGTCCTGCACTGAACCTTCATGACAGGGATCACAAAACTTTAATGTTTCCTCTAGGTTAAGTCATCCTTCAGGATTAACTAATTAAATAATTTGATTAGCTGTCAAGGTTGCTTTCTGATTTTTACTCTGTCATTGTCTTCCTCTAGGAACTTCATGCTGTAATGATATTTGGAGAAATAGACTACACTCACTGTGCTGCTTAAAAAAAAGCCTGACATATATAAGGGAATCAAAACATTTCACAGAATGAACAGCAAACTGCAGGATTATTTGTTACTCCATAAGATCAGTAGCTAAATAAAGTTTAATGGCACATGATACACAGAACTGTAGAAGTAGTCTGGTTATCTTACTGTGTCCTTTTGAGACAGATAACTGCTTAACCTGCAGCTCAGCATTGCTGAAAACTTGGTGTGAGGAATCTGTGAATAATCCCACAACAGAATAGTATGTGATGGTCAAGTGATACTGTCTTACTAAGTGCACTGTTGACCACAAATAAATATATGAGGTCCACTTGGTTTTATAAGTATATGAAAAATGTGCAGTGCTGCCTTGCTTTAGTCAATACCTTTGAACCAAAATAGATTTCATACCAAACAGTTGTAGATTAAAGTGTTAATTCCTGGCTCTCCAAGATTTCGGACACTTCTGCCTTACCCAAATTACAGTGCAGTCTTAGCAACAGTCACAGAAAATTGCTGGATTATTTTGCTTTTGAAGCACTTATAACAGTATTTTACAGGAGGTGCTAATACGATCTCTGCACTGCCAACATCACTATTCATGTCTCTATGAAAAATTTGCCACGAGCTAGATCCTTCTTGCACTACAGAACACAATTATTGCTTACCATCAAAATATGCCAAACAATACATATCTGTGTGATAGCAACAAATTTAGTAGTGACTCTTTAAAAGACAGTAACCAGCAGTTGATATTGCAGCAGTTCATTGCATGCATACATAAGCTAATATATAACCCTCCATTCACTAGTATTAACATTTCATAATAGAATTCTTTCCTCAAAATAAAATAGAGGTTATTGATTTTATGTTAAAAAATGAAATATGCAAACAGCTTTATACTCGCATGAAGATGGTGGTTAATTGTTTTTAAAATTCAGGGGTCTATATCACCGCATCGAAAAGGACATTAATTGAATGGCTTAAAACTCAAAAATACCATTCAGCAAAGTTGCTGTTAGCCCCCCACACCCCCACTAATTATTATATTCCAACTCCGAGATTGCACTACAGTGAGGAAAGGGCAAATTTTCCGATCTTCACTATACTGCGATCTCACAATACACACCTCGATGAAAGGCATTTTTGATATTAAAGCCGTTTAACTAATGTCCTTTTCAATGCCGTGATATAAACTCAAATTCAGGTTGCATAAAAAAGAATTCTAGCTTCTCTGGGACAAACACTGCCAGTAGCTAAAACATTTACCAAACTCTGCCTTTGACTCTGACTTAGAAATCTAAAATAGCAATTGTACAGTTTCACAGGGCAATAATCCCAGCTTGAGCTCTGTTTTAGGAGTGCTGTTCCACTGAAATTTGCACACTCCACAATCAAGGCATTAACTAACTATCAGCCTTTGCCTCTACAAAAAAGACCAATCCAGAAAATATTATTTTTCTTCAATTTGAATTAAACATTTCATGATTTTACAGTCATATGCTTCAGGGGAAAGTCCAAAAAAAAAAAACTAATGTGTTCTTTTGACCTGATTTAACATTCCAATGAGCATTAAACATTAAGCACTGCAAAAATATGCAAATGTAAGAAGGCAGTTTGACTAACATTTGTAGTATTCTCCTTTGTGCGTGCCACAAGATTTACTAAAAGAAATGACCACAGATTTTGTTACATTTGTTCTGGTCAAAATAAAATCGCATTCACCCCACTTTTGTACAGCTGTGTTTATAGTTTGCTAAAAGACAGTTATAAGATACACGGAGTCTTTCACATGACTCTTGTGAAAACAATTGTCTTTGCTTTAGCAAACCCCACTTCTTTACATATCTCTCACATATGAATATATCAAATGAGCATTCTTAACAAACTCTGATAGAAAATTTGATTAGAATAGCATTTTAAATTACACATCCAGTTCCCTGTCTGGGGAGATCATTTGCATTTTTGTAACACAGTAGGAGCTTTTTGACATTTCCACCTTTTAGTACTCCTTCCAGTGGAAGTTTATTATCTTTAGACAACTGAGCTCAAATTTATCCTCATTGCAATATCTTGAAGTAACAAATTTATACTTTTTGGTAGTATTTAGCTTTTTTTCCTATAATAATCATATTACCAGTCTCTATCAGAGATATGATTATTTGCTGGGTCTCCCTGTCTGCATTCTTTGCTAAGAAAAATTGCATAATCACCCGGTGCCCAAACCGCATAATCACCTAATGCCTCTGTGCAATTTGATGCAAATTGTAGACGTTTTTTATCTCCCTGCTCCTCTTCCTGGTGCAAGTGAATCAAGTTGGTAAATGTTGAAAAACTGTCCTTTCCTTGGTCACAGCTGGAATGAACTGCCCAGTGCAGGTAATTTTCCTCTCTGTCATCTGCAAGATTGACCCCAATTATGTCTAATATAGTATCCATCACTGAAGTGATTTCCTTATCTTTTATATGTACAACCCTGATGCAGATGCAGTTTCAAGACAACCCATCATTTCAGTTGTTCTCCATCCACTAGCTTCCTCATCTGGCTTTTCTTGCTCTCTTCATCTCTTTCTGGACAATTAGACTATACATTAACCATATGATTACAATGAAAACATTTTAGCTCAAGCACTTGGTGAGTTTTCAAGCCCATTGTTTTCCACTTTGTCTGTGGATCTTTCTGTGAAGTGTTGCCCACAATGTATTCAGTTAGGCCTAGGTATAGTGCTTCATACCCCATTTCTTCTGCATTTATGTATTTACTGACTACTAACAAGATTCTAACTTCCCCAGAGAATGCACCAGTTGTTTATTTTTTTCACTTATCATACCGATATTGCAAATACAAGAACTTGAGATCAGCTCAACAACCTGTGCAAGCAAATTATTTCTACAACTACACTATTTATGCTGCCTTATTCTTAAGCTGTGATTTTGGAACAATTTTCTATAAGCTCTGTGACTCAATTTAAAGCATTCATGTAAACAGTATTGACCTTTAAATAGTGTATGGAATTACTGTAAATCATTTTACTTAAAGCATGAGCAATTTTGCCTGAAAGAAGATGGATTTAAAAATCCTCACCTGTTGCCCCTGTTCAATTTGGAGTGGATTATAGACATGTTTGAGTGCTCAAATAAAGAAATCCATCTACCCCAATAACCAAAATGTAAATCAAATAAATACAATAAAATGTCATCACCATCTTTATATTGAGGAAATAATTTAGTACTGACTTTGAACCCTTGGCTGAGGTTATCAACAAATTCAGTGGACTCGGCCTTGGTGACTATCATCTCATTCATGATCATGCTGCCAGGATACATTTCATTCAGGTCCATATACAGTTACTAGACATGCAGTCCAAGAAACCACTAAAGAACCTACACCAACTTTTCATTAGCTCCAGAACACTGTCTGGTCAATTGACTTGCTTATGGTCAAGTAGTAAGCAAATGAGGAAATAATACCTTGTCCCATAGGATATTGCTTGTTAACAACTTGTAACCCTAATTCAGTGCACCAACTGCCAGTATTAAAAAATGCACTACTGCATATTCTTTTCTTATAATATTATGGTTACTGTACTTGAAGCTGCAATAAGCACCTTTCCCATATTACTAGTGATAGCATGATACACAAAGGGTAGGTGGTGGAATCAGAATCACATTTACCAGCACTACATGCACTACAAAAGTCAATGCCTTAACATTGCGAACACCTTGTACTTGCATTCTTTTACTGGCTATGGTTCTAAAATGTTTTTCATATTCCACAGAGCTCATGACTGCTTGTTTCCTTATTGAAAATTAAATAAACTACAAATTGGCTACCAACAGTAAAGCTCCAATGTAAAACTGAAAAAATACACTGTGTCAGGATTTTTTTTTGATTGTAGTGGCATTAAATTTTCTTCCATTTTAGTAAGACTAGACTACTGGCACAGAGAAGGGGATTTTTAATATTATCTGGATGTAGATAAGGCTCTTTTCATTATGTACTCTTATGATGTGCAGAGCACATTAAACATTGTTTTTGAAAATTGAAAGGTAGTGTTGAGAAACACAGAGTTAAGGAAAGTTGTGGGTACCCATCCTAGACAATTTCTTAAAAAGGGTCTAGTCTTAAGATAGTATTGGAAAAAACAGATCCCAATTAAGTCAGCGATTGGGATGGAAAAATGTGATACTTTTCCTTGTGGATGATAATGATGGTATAAATATGTGAACACTTGTTCATTTTTTCATGTAGTTAACAAGAACATTTCTGGTATTGCTGACCATTTTTCATGTTGTTGTTGTTGTCTTTTGGCTTTTCCCAGTTAGGGATCGCCACAGTGGAACTCCGATCCGCTAATGATTGGCAGTAGATTTTCACAAACGGTGAAGTGCCAGCTAAACGTTCAACCGTCAGCAAAGGCACACTCATTTACGCATGTCTTTTGAATGCCCACTAAACCGTGGGGAGGACATGCAGACTCCACACAGAAGGCACTCCCCACACTCCAGCCGAGAATCGAATGGCAGAACCTCTTGCTGTGAGGGCTGACCATTTTTCATGTCTTTGCAAAGATTTTGGTTTATTTGGCTACTTCTATTTGTTTGGCATATGATGTGGGAAAGAGTATTAGATCTTTAGAGGAACGAATATATGAACATAATTATGTCATTAAACATTTGGATAAGAAAAACTCTTTAGCTAACCATGCTATAGTTTCTAAGTCTTTTAAGAGATATGTGTTTCAAGTGGTTGAGCCATCTAAACTTGATTTAAGGGTTGGAGACTTTAATATTTTCTTGGAAATGTGAGAATTATACTGGCAATGTAAGTTTGCAGCTATGTTTAGCCCTGTGTTTAGTAACAATACCTCTTTAAAATGCACTTATTTGCAAAGTGGTTTAAATGTTTTTGACTGCTGATTTTGTGCCATGTGATGTCTTCTGATAATTTAAGTGGCATTGAATGAAGTTTTTGTATTGCTTCTGAAGAAGGTCTTGGATTAAATTGAACAAAAGTGTTAAAATACAGTGGTGGGGTTTCTTCCACAGTGTTTTTTTTTTCCCTTTTTTCTACATCTAAAAATAAAATAACAGCTGCAAAAGGTGTAGCTGTACATTTACCATGGGGTTGGTTAGCAGGAAGCAAAGATTTTCTGGTAACAAATCTTTTTTTGCAGGCTATAGAAATTCATTTGGCAATATCTACATGCCAGCAAAAAATATTATCATTATAGGGCCTTTAAATCAGTAACACACCACCTAATTTAAAATTACATGAATGGGTATAAAATGCCACCTGTTACAACTAATTAATATGCGATGGTAAAAAGCAATGTTCTCATGATTCATATCACTGATTACCTTATTTACATTAATAAAGTGCAGTAAATATGTTGTCCCTGGTAATAGCCAACACTTGCTACACCCAAACAAGCTTTGAAGTACAAATCAGAGTTATGATTAATGGCACCTCAGAATTTTCCCATCTTAGACTGAGGCCAAGGTCTTCCAGTGCAAACTTACCAACACTTACTGAAAAATGTCCAAAAGTTTTTTGCACACAAATACCCTTGTTCCAGTCTCTAGCAATCTCTTCTTACAGATCCAGAGTACATTTACATTTAACACTTAAAATAAGCCAGCCTTTAAATATTTGTGTGGTAGGAATATTGTCAGCAATGACTCATAAAAAGATGAAAGCCAGTAAATGAGATTATACCATTCAATGCAGACCCATTAAGCTGATAAATAAACACCCAACTACACACATTTAAATCTGAATAATGCAATTATTTATTTGTAAAATTAAACAAGTCAGTCTTGTAAAATGAAATATATAAATATCTTTGCATCTGCAGAAGAAAGTGGGCTTAAGGTTGTATTCATAGTCACTTGCACAAATACAATAGGCATATTCCTGATGCTTATGACTGAGTGAAGCAAAGGCGCAATTTATAGAGGCCATTTATGCTAATGCACAAGCCTTAAAAAACAATGAAATGCAAATGAGAAATCTTGTAAAGGATCGTATGCTAATGAGGTGATTTGTGCAATTCATAGTCCGGCGTTCTGGCAGTACTCACATCCATTACTTAATGCAATGCTTTGCTTTTGATATTGGAGTTGCAATCCATGAACTTCATTGTCCAAGTATGCACCAGCACATCTGAGCAACTGAATTATTCTCCCCAATAACCTCTTCATTAGGTTGTGTTAAGTATGCACAAACACTAAAATGACCTAATATATTATTTTGCCCAGCGATCACTTCAGCAGTTTGACCATATATGCATAAGATCTTCCTTGATTCAGAAATTAATTATTTCCCTTAGGGTCCACTTTAGTAACATTTCATAGTATGCACAAGCACCAAAATTAAACATTTCTCCAAGTGACCCCCTTCAATAACATGCCCTAAAATGCACAAGCACTAAAACAAAATTTTCATCAAAGCAACCCCTTCATTAACATAAAAACAACCAAAAACAGCCAGACAGATCCACTTTATTAATCCGCAATCCACAGTATCAAACGACTGTTTTGATATGTGATGGGTCTATTTAAATGACTGTATTAAGTGTTTTCAAGTGACTCTGAGGAAGCCAAATTGTCACTGGCAAAAGCACTTAGTCAAATAACACCAAAAGAGGAACCTTGTTTTGCAGAAACTACGCGAAGCAGTTGCTTAAAACCTTAACGCTTTAATGAATCCACAAACAGAGCGTTTTCGCCACGGAACACCGTGGCTTCATCAGAGATAAAATACTCAAGTAAAAAATACAATTTATGTTAAATAAAACAGGAAGTGACAGCATCTTACTTCCTGTAATACGGCAGCATAATTTTTATACAATATAACAAATTCCATAAAGGTATACCACAAACACATAAAATGTGATACATAACATAAACGATTAATCTCACCTAGCATATTTTAAATTGATTGTATGGAGTTTAAATAAGCAGACCCATCCAAAGCACTTAGTCATTTGGTACTGTGACTGGGGATTAATAAAGGGCAGCTCTCTGGCCATTTTTGGTTGTTTTTATTTTTTATTTTTATAGTTATCAGTTTCTCCCTTGTTGGGCATTATTTTGTTTATACCATTCATTAACATGCCTTAGTATGTATAAGAACCAAAATGAAACATCCACCCAAGCAACCCCTTCAGTAACATGTCCAAGTATGCACAAGCAACAAAATCAAACATTCATCCAAAAGACCCCTTCAGTAACATATCCAAGTATGCATTAGCACCAAAAGGAAATATTTCCCAAGCAACTCCATCCTTCATTAACATGACCTAGTACGCACAAGTACTGAAATGAAATATTTAACCAAGTGATGACTCAGGAACATGTCCCAGTATCTTCAAGCACTGAAATGAAACATTCACTCAAGCGACCCCTTCAGTAATATGTCCGAGTATGCACAAGCACCAAAATGAAACATTCCCCAAGTGACCCTTTCAGTAATATGTCCTAGTATGCACAAGTCAAGCACCAAAATGAAACATTCACCCAAGTGACCCCTTCAGTATCATGCCCTTGTATGCAGAGGCACCAAAATAAAATATTCGCCCAAATGACCCCTTCAGTATAATGTCCAGAAACAAGCACTGAAATTAAACATTCACCCAAGCAACCCTCTTCACTAATACATTCAGGTATACACAAGCATTAAAATGAAACATTTCCCCAAACAACCCCTTCAGTAAAATATTAGGATACACAAGCACTGAAATGAAACATTTACCCAAGTGCATATTCTCAACCTCTTAGTGCAAGAAATCTGGACAAAGCTGAAAATAATGGGGGGGGGGGGGTAGGGACAGGTTTTGAATATTTCTCTTATAAACTTAGAAAGTCAATAGACTAACAAATTTCATGTTAGCATGCATTTTTGTGAGGGATATGAAGGCTGAAACTCAGATGTGTGTCATTATTTAGTAATTGCAATCCCTGATGATTTGCCAGAAAACAAATTTTAAGATGATCAGGCCAAAAATATGAAGCAAAAATCTGGACATTCTATGATAATCTGGACACCTGAGATGTATGTCCAAGTGCCCCTCCAGTTAAAATGTCCAGGTATGCAGAAGCACCAACTCATCTCTCCTTACATCTATGTATTCTGACTGAAGCCTGCTGCTTTCTGGTGTAACTATGGGGCTATTTACACACTTTGTATGCAAATGAGTTCATTATGGATTCATGTCTATAAAATGAAGTCATGCACATACATCACAAAACTTGTGCATATGTCAGAGCCCCTTCCATCATCTGCATTGCAGACTCGACCAGCTACAAGATACTTTTCTAGAAAGCTTCCAATTGATATAACTGTGTCTAACAGAATCCACGCTTTTAAGAAATGAAAACAAAATGAATCTTATTGTATTTGCCTTGGGTGACATTCCAATCATCTCACTCAACAAAACATCCATTCAACAAGTTATTCACACCAAATTCCTAGGTGCTGTGATTTGTTTAAAAATTGTACTTCATAAACACATAAAGTGCATTACATGTAAAAGACATACAAACTTGGTATGTTATATTAATATAAATTTTATCTGAATAAAGCATCACAACATAACATAGTACAAACCCTCCTACTGCTTACTATGCTGTTTGACATCCATTCTAACGTGTCTACAGTAGTGAGGAAATCGTTCGATGTTGTGCAACTTATAAGTAAAAGTATGATATCTAGGTTCCCCAATTATTCTCTAAATATACAAATTCTGAGGTTATACCAATGTGGAGAAAAGAAGACAACTCTGTGCACGAATATGATGCATCCTGATATTGGGGATGGAGGGAGGCTGAGCACCCCTGAAGAAAATTAGATTGCATGCATTATCCAGAACAGTTTAAACTGCAATATTATGAATGGCTGTGGGTGACCTGAGGATGGTACACAGAACTAGACCTCCTGGTACTTGTTTTGATAAAAATGATATTCTGAGGGTGGAGTTTAACAATCCCTTTTATTTCTGTGAAATTAAATTTACATAGAATTGCATACATTGATTTTAAAGGTATTATATCTGAATTTTTTTTTATGTCACATTTACTGAGCAGCCTATTCTTTCCTCCTCACTTGGTCATAAGAAGTGATCGTAAGAGAACTGGATAAGCAATAGACAGCACCCACAACTGAGCAAGAGTTTTATAAATTATGTTTAGGTCCTTACAGCTGTACCACTGTCATATTCACACATCGTGAGATGTGTGTCAAACACTGATGCTGTGAGTGTGCACTTCTTCACATTTGCACTGTTAGGATGAAGTCTGTATATTTCTTGGCCAAGTCACTGCCAATATGTTATATGCATGACAGCATATTTACTGATCCTATCTGCTATGTTCCTATAAACTGGCATCCATCAACTCCCTTTCCTTGAGGGTGCTTTGGGTAACCACAATTATCCACACCCATATACCTCCTGCAAATTCCTTCCATGTACTTGGCTATTGATCAATGCACTATCACTTGAGCACAGTCAGGGTTAAAATTATTTTGATTTCTCAGTGACTACATTGTCTAAAACTGTTGGTGACTGTATGACGATGTGTAATTTATGAAGATTTAATGGGACAGTTAAAAACTTTCGTATAGCAGCTGTGACATAGGCTATCCCTAACTCAGTCATGCATGCATACATACATACCATACATATATACATACATACATATAACATTTTCTGTTCTAGTAAGATGTCATATTTAATAAATAACTATAAACCAACTTGCAAGATATTATTGTGTCCTTCTGTATCTTTCTTAGGTCTGTTCAGCATTGTTAATAATTAATCATTCACTTTCTCAGTCAGTAATATTTTCTGTTTTATCCCCTTAATCTCATCATGTGCAGTAGTTGATCTTGTATTTGCTTTCCCATCTGTTCATCCTCCTGTCCTTATATCTAAACTGACTGTTACCTGCTCCAACTCGGTGCACACTCTAGATTAGTATAACAGATTCAGAATAAGTTCCAACCTACTCCATCCACTGACTATAAATGCCATCTATATAAGCCAATGATCCACAATAGTTTGCCCAGGTTTCTCCTTTTTAGTACTGGTGTATACACAACCTTATTTTAAGGATTACTAAGAAGCACAACCAAACCAACTCAGTCCTGATATAAATCAAAACTACTATATTTAAAAAACAAAGATGAAACCATGGTTATACCTCATGCCAGCAATGACTTGTTTTGCATAATTTTGCAGTGAAGTATCAAGATAAAATAAAAGTTTGCAACCAGTTTAAAAAAAGATGTCATTGATGTGCTGATTCTAATGTCAGCTCTTAAACTAATAACCCACTTCTGCTCATCAGTGAGTCTGTAGAGTGTATTCCTTGAAAGTTTGATATCCTTTACTTTGTCACAAGAAAAAATAAATGCTGTAATGAACATCAGGGGCAGGTTCTTGTTTTCAGCACAACACTGAAATATTCTTAGCTGCTTGCCTTTCTGATGCTTATATTTATCCATGCCTGCTTGCCAGATGCTGAGTCAGGATGCCTTTGTGGTAGGCTATTATTTATCATAGTATGTTTCAGCTTTGATTATACTGACATACATCTGCTGGCAGCCAGAAAAGGCACAGATTCTCTTGCTATACTTTACGATTTTCTTAGCTGTAAATTCAAAGCTAATGTGCTTTCTGGAGAAAGTGAACACCCCCCCCCCCCCAAAGTAAGCAGTACAGTTAGAGCAGTACAGCACTACCAATGATTCATTTGAGGTGTCAACTCTGTAACTTCACACATACATTTACATAAAATAACAAGGATAGATTTTTATGACTGTGTTTCATATGTACATAGGTGTGTGTGTGTGTGTGTGTGTGTGTGTGTGTGTCCAAATAGATGCATGCATGAACACATGCACACACGCACACACATACACACACACACACACACACACACACACACACACACACACACACACACACACACACACACACACAAACATCCACCCTCATATATAAACAAACACACACATGCATACTTACAAATAGAGACTACAAGATCTTTTCCAACAAGACAATTTCAAAATATATGAGGTCACAATATGAAACTGAACAACTGCCAACATAATTACTTTTTTTCAGCAATTTATGCTCACTGCCCTTGTCCACAGCAGGTCTACCAGCTTTCCTTATTTTTCCAGAATTACTCAGGACAAGTTGGGTCTGGTTGCAGAGCCTAAGGGCATTCTTGGAGTCTCAGTCATCACTATCAGTGAGCTGTTTTTTTTTTTTTCACTGCTCTACTCCTACTCCATTACTCAATTACTCCTGTTTTCATAGTTTTATCTGAGGGTTGGATATGTAATGGGGGTATGTGGCATATTGCCCTCACCTCCACAGCAGCTCAGTCATGCACACTACTCTTTTCCCCTTTTGGAAGAAGTCCCCCAGCACAATGTCTCTAGCCTTCAAGTTAATTACGAAATTCAGTTTGCCAGCATCCTGTAGTTGACCATTATCTGTAAGCAAATGATTCCTGTACTTCATGTACAGTGAACTGATTTCTGTCTGACATTTTAATTTATTGACATTTAAGCCATGAGTTCTCAGTGTACCTAGCAACTTCAGCAGTCACTTGTTTATATGCCTGCCTTTTAGGGCCCAATAGCAGAAATTCATTAATAATGTTAATGGCATTTTCCAGCATTTGGTCATATTCTTACTAACACTCCAAAAGACTCCTTCAGCTGACAAATCCCATATGGTAGTTTTAAAAATCTGCATCTACTGAAGGGGGCATTAAATGCATAAAATATACAACTTTCTTCAATAACTCTGATTTACCAATATTTCTGGCTAGTGTTTAACAAGCAGGAGAATGTATCATTTCACATAATGACAACTATACTTTCAACAGACTGCAAATGTTAGTTTTCATCTCTTGATCCACTTTTTGAAGTTTTTGTATCATAACTATTCTAACTTTGTCTTCTTTGACTGCAAGCAGTATATTGCTTGACCCATTCAGTAAGCTCAGTCTATTTAATTTAACTCTGAATGACTCTACACAGTTCAGTTTTTGCTGTATTTTGTTATATCTATGATGGGATCTCGATGTGATGCATTGACCACAGGCAGTCTTATTGGCGACAACATAATTTGATATTCCAACATCAAACATCCCCATTGAACAAACAGGTTAGAATACATTTTCATATTATCAGTTTGTTTTTATTACTGATTTTGCATTCTGTACTTTATATCACTGCAGTTAAACTGCTGCTGTAAGACATATTATTTGTAAATTTCCTGACTTCATCAGGCAGTTTGACAGTAAATGCCTTAATATTATTCCTTTTGAAATTTACTCACAGCATTTAACTGACCTTGTGCTGGATCAGTTCATTTGCTAGTCATATCTTCAAGATGACTGATTTTGAACATGTTCTGAATGCTCTATCACATATTCTCACATCACAGAAGATGATTGCAAATTACCTGAAGCAAATCACAGGCCATTGGGTAATGCACTATATCTTTGTCATTTGGGTTTGCATGTATGCCATATATTTTCTTTTAAACAGCTTGGGTCTCTTTAATTCTGTCCATTGTCACATAAGCATTTTTTAAAAATATATATATTTGGCAATCTTAACTGTGTACACTATATTTAAATTCCTTAACTGTGTCAGTAAACTGACAACTTGAAGCAGCAACTTGAATACCTTTTTTTCCATAAACAATTCAGTCAAATCTGAGCCAGTGACTTTAACCTGTGCCAAAGTACAGCAAAAAATAAATGCATATGCATTTTGAAGAAGTAATATGATTCATTCATAATATGACATTCAGCATCAGCATCCAGTTCAACACATTTCTACACTTATTCTCAGTAGCTTTTCCAACATGCTTGATGTGTCTGACTCAAACAACTATTCTGGCTACCATTAAATGTATTACCCTTGCATTTTGCTTGCACAGCTTTCACAGAATGTACTTATAAGAATTTATTTTTTTAACTGAATATTTAATGTCACAGCATGTGAATTTACCATCCCAACTTCTGGCCATCAGTCCTTGCCAAACAACCTCAGGCCCTTCTTTCCATAGCCATTAAATACAACCACTAGCCTGAATAAGAGATGACCAGCCAGAGGCATTCAGGCAAGTATAATGGTTGCTTGATGCTATGGCCATCCATGGGTTATCAACCTTCTCCTGAAGTCACTCCCATCTTGGACTATCTGAAATAGAAAACTAACAGATCCATAGAGCAAGGAGAGTTTCACCATCAACCTTTTCCCCGCCTTTATTTACAACTGCTGCCACCTTTTCAATCCTGCTGTGGGCTTGGCCAAAATCCTTATTATCATGAGCAGCTGGGATTTTTTTCCTTTAAGCACTAGCTTCATCACTGCTTGCTTGAGGTTAACACCCTCAACACTAGGGATCCTACTAGGTCTCCTGCATGTACATGTTTCCATAGACACATTCTATTCATGGATATATTTATCACTTTGGAAAATCATGTTCACATTTCCAGGCCTATGCTGCATTACTGGGAACACTGAGCCTCCACTACCAGCTGTACAACAAACTGTGATTGGAACTACTATTCAGTATTTCATGGCTTGACAAGCTAACATCAAGCATTTCCTCCCACCCTAATCCTCTAGAGCAGTCCGTCAAAATCAATAAAGTCAAAACAACACCATTAGACATTTCTAAATGAATGGAAGTATCAGAGAACAGAACAATCTTATGAAAATATAATGTTTTTAACTTTGAACATACAACCAAAAAAAAAAAAATAAATAAATAAAAAAAAACAAATTAAAAACATAACAGAAATAAATAGAGATAGAAGTAAGATACGGTCATAACAGCATCCTAATCAGTAGTCTCACTGAAAAATATGAGCCACACACCTTACAAAACATCTTCACAGCAGTACCTAAAAATGATTTAACAGTGAAAAAACGTCATCACAAAAAGAGCCATTGGAGCAGCCAGAACAACATTTAACAGTGACTAACACAAGCAAATTTACTTCAAGATACTCGAGTATCAGGATATGATTAAAATCTTATCAATAATGAAAAAGAAAAAACTTTGCAAAATAATAAGCTGACCTTTATTCAGGATCTCCATCTGCAAATTAAAGAAGGGAGACTTAAGTTAGCATCTTATTGTGTATACTGAATAACTAAACAGAATAAATGTCATATGTGTAACCCAGCGACTCTAAGTTTTAATTATAAAGGAACCATATACTTCACTATTTGCCTGAAGCAAAAAAAAACAAAAAAAAAAAACAAAAACAAAAACAAAAAAAACACAAAGAAATCTTCAGGGCTGTACTGATAGAATGCATTTTGATTCCATATGTTTTCCTGTTGTAGGCCTTGACTTCCCAGGCTGATTTTGCTTACCATTGGTTCCTAGTCTCTTATATTTCCTATGGAAAACAAAAGATAACCATAAGGCAAAACTCATTTTCACTAGGTCACTTCCTTAAACTCTCACTAAAAATAAGTTCCTGATCAGCATTAAAGACAAATGTTAAAAACCTGTCAATGAATATTCCTGAAGAACACTTGAGTCTAAATAAAACAAAGCTTGACTGATCCTCTGTATGTCATGCCAAAGAAAACTTTAAAAAAAATTGTAATATGACAAGTTTTGAGATTTCACGTAACAGCTATTGCTTGTTTTTGTTGCTCATTATGAGGACCTGGATAGAGGCAAAACTAATACAAACTCCTTACTAATATGGACAAATGTCAGTTCATGGAAAATCGTATAAAACTGAAATGAATTTATATATAACAGTATTTATTTTTATAGGAAGATTTGTATTGTTCCAATGTTAAAGGAAACTTTCTTTTAAATAAAATAGTTTAACAGGAATTCAATTAAATCAATCATTTTGGAGATTATTGAGATAACAAAATATTGTCAGCTTAGTTACTATAATCCAATTATAATTTTGCATGTTAGTATATTTTGAGTTGTATTTGCTCAGTTTATTTTAGTTAAAACAGTAATTTGTCATAAAGGCATAAAACTCATTACTGCATAAGTTAAGCCAATCTGTACATGTTTATAAACATGAATCAAATACTTAGCTGTACTAACTCATACTATCTTATACCTTCACCTCTCCTGTGTATATTTCTATTTGTTAATCTTTACTAAGCAAACAAAAGTGAAATAGATGAGCTGTACAACAGGAAATGAGGAAACTCTGGCAGTTCATATGTATTGCCTGCAACTTTGACATATTTAACCATGTCTACTACACATTTGTTTAAGGTAACCGGACCTGTCATTCTGTTATCATGCAAGTTGTATAAAACTTACAATGGACTAAGAAATGTCAATTCTTTGATTCTTCTCAACTGGAAGTTATTATGGATACAATTTGGGAGTCTACTTCACAAACTATTAAAAACAAAATACTATCAAACCCAACTTTAACAAATATAAAGATGAAATTTACATAATTTCAAGTCTTCTTCCTACTTGACATGATGCAGATGGTGGAATCTTAGAATGTCAGTTATTTCCAAAAAAAACCCAGAAAATAAGAAACTTATTCTTGTATTTACTTTATGAATCAAAAGCAAACATACTGTTTGTACAAGAATGTCTCATGTATTCAGAAACGTGGAATTCATTAAATAACTAATGGCTAGAAGACATTGTAACCACAAATATCAGTCATAATAGTTTAGGTGATGCAATCCTATTGAAAACCTTATTTTAGGACTCGGCTCTGTCCCACATTTATGTTCCAGGAAGCGGATGTTGCTACCTAATTTGCAAAAATTCATTTATTAGACAAATCAGTAGTACTTCTAAATATATATGAACACTGTGCAAATCAGGAGAAGTTTATTATGGAAATCCATAAGCTAGTAAGCAATTTCGGAAACTACTACTTTGTAATAGCTGGAGCATGGGACTCTGTTATAGCCAGTAGAAAGACAAATTAAGTAAGTCAAAATCTTATACCTGTAATGCTTCCTTGGCATAATTAGATCTAATAACTGAATATAAGTCAATAGATCCCTTTCTAATAAAAAAAAAACTCAAAACTTAGATACACCTACTATTCAAACTTCCATAAATCATGGACTAGACTGGACTTCTTTTTATTATCAAGGAAATTGCAGAAAATTAAACTACAATCTGAAAAAGAGCCTAGATATTTCTAGAATTACTTTAGAAATTGATTGATTTAAATGTTCCCCAAATAAAAATATAATATAGAACTTGTTCTTAAATGTGACACATTCTATTTAAATAGGTCAAGAAAGACATGAAGACATTTTAAACAACTTTATACAAAATTAAGAAGATACAAAAATCCCTATTGACATATCCTGGGCCACACTAAAAATTCAGCTGTGAGAATTCTTTATAAACAAGGAACCTGTTTGTAAGAAAATTCATTAATCTAAAGAAAATAAATAGCACACTAAAATTACAACAAAGAATATGCCAAAAAAACTGTGCAAAGAACTAAACCTCAGTCATTCCAAAAGCTTTGATGTAGGAAAACGGTTGCTTGGCTATATATGCTGAATGGACATAATCCTCTTTTAGAACACTCACAAGGGTAATAAAGATTAGAAATTCCCCTTCAATAATTCAAAAAATTATTCAAAAAGATAATTAATTTCATACAATTGAAGAGATTTTACATTTTGAAAATATTTATTTTGAAATATTTAATTACACTTATGTGCTGACCATTCTAATATCTAATAGTAAAGATAAAATTGCACATTTAAATAAATTCTGTCTCCACAAATTAAATTCAAAGCAGAAAGAAAAATTAGCAGTGTACTTCTCAGACTAAAAAATCCAAAATATTGTTAAAACTTAAAAAAGACCAAGCGCCAGGCACAGACAGATTCATTGCTTAATTTTATAAATGCTTTAGCACTAACATTTCTAAAAATGTATTAAATATATTTAATTATATCAGTACAGGAATCTTGGATTTCTATTATAAATAGTTCAGAAACATCCCCAGGATTTAATAAAATCCATGCAGGCAAAGTGTACAGCCTACATAGAATGTTTCCATGTATGTGTACATGGTTCCCCCTCGGCAGCACACCATGCATATTAATCATGGCATATTGCTGAGAGAGAGCCGTGAAACCCGGTTATTGAATCAGTGTAGGGAGTGTAGTGCCAACTGTGCCACAGATGAGTAAGACACTACCTGCACTGTCCACCTGTATTATGTCAATGTTTGTTTTATTGTTTTAAGTGACTTTTTCTTTTCTTTTTTTTTTTTTTAAGAAAGTATGTTTTCACGGCATGGCACGAAGAGCAGCAGTGCAAAGCACCACTAAAACACCTGCCAGACATCTAAACATAGAAAGCGGATGCCACGCAAACATGAGCCATGAAGGTAAACAATGCTCAGCATTCATTGTACATGCCCCATGAAAGGTAATGCTCAGCATGGTGGTGCGCCGTGCAAATATACTCAAACCCAGTGAAACATGTGCCCTGAAGGTGAACACAGCTTAGCAGACACTGAATATGCCCCCCCTGCTGAGCAAAGCAGTGTACCACTCAAACCGCTGCCGCTGTGCTCCAGTAAGCTTAAACCAATGCAGACACACCGCCTTTTGAAGTTAAGTACCTGTTATGTGTACACCAACACCTACATGGGTGGGATCTGTGGACACGAATACCCATTTGTGCTATTCAGTAACCCCAGCTCATTTGCACAGAGATCTGTGCACACAGCATGATAACTACACAGTTCCAGGCCCTACCTCTGTACTAATCACAGCAGTTTACCTTTGTATATACTCCATGCATGGTCCTATAATGCATTACTGCACATACTACTAATTTTCCTTTTTAAACTGTTTACATTTTTTTTCTTCACAGCATGTTTGCGCACTGTGGCATGATGTGCAAACATAACCTAATTATTAAAAAAAGTATTATTTTAAATTATTTTCCATTAGGTTTTGTACACATAGTAGATAGTTTTGCACATATATGTTCTTTGTATGCTATTTCTGTCCTTCTTACTGCACTTTTAAAGCCCCTGTTCTCTGTTTAACATCCTGTACACTGAATTTTTCCATGTACGTTTTGGACACCAACACTGGGTTTGCAGGACTGCCTGTCTGCTTGCTGGAAAATTCTGCCACCATTATTTGCATGGAATTCACTTGCTTATGATGTGATTTGCATGCCATAGACATGTCCATGTTGGTGCACTCATGCACACTCCTTAGCTCTGTTTACTGAATTGCACACCTGCTTACTTTTATGTAAGCAGTGTGCCACTATACCTACATGGAATATAAGCCTGTGTATGCTTTATTAACCCCCCCATATTTATACCAAAAGCGAACTTAAATACAAAAGACCCCGCAAATTCTAGACCAATGACATTAAAAAATGTGGATTTAAAAATATATGCAGCCATATTAAGAAAACGGATAAATGTAATATTTCCTCAGTCATCACCCCATATCAGTTAGGCTTTATGCAGTCAAGACAAACAAGTAATCATATATTTACCCTAGAATCTGCTCAAATTCTACACGAGATAAAATAAGATATTTGTCCTAGCCTTAGATGCCTCCAAAACCTTTGATATGAACCTAAAATTATTATTTAATGCTATGCATCATAACAATTTTCTGATTAATTAATTACAACCATTCAGCTGCTTTGTGCGCATGCATACACACAACGTTATAGAAATAATAATACATCCAAATATATAAATATAAAAAATGATACCAGACAGGGATGCCACCTCTTTTTTCTTTCTTAATATATATGTAGAAGCCCTACTACAAATGCTAATAAAAAAAAAAAAACACTATACACTACCAAAAATCTACAAAATGACTTTACAATTGAAGACATTCACTGATGATGTCAATCTATATTTAATAAAACACAAAGACAGATCTATCTAAAATAATTAATCTAATAAATGCTTTCTCTAAACTCTTAATCTACAAACTAAAACTACACATATAAATAATATTCCCATTTAATATAAATTATGTAGCTATGGCTTGCTTACATTAAAACATGCTAATCCCAGTTATGTTTAATGAAGATTAATATTTACATTCTAAGAACAACATTGCAAATACCTGGTTAAAAATCAAAAATTATTTCAGTAGATGGAACCATTTCTAAATTTTCCTTTCTTTATAAGTTATTTTAATTAAAATTAACCCTTTTCCAAGAATTCCCTTCCATTTAACCTTTTCCTTTCAAATGTTACCTACCAAGTTTTTTAAATCGATCACAGCTTACGTAACTAAATTCATTTAGCTGTCGAAATCAGTTTTAATAGCTTATATTTGTTTTAATTTGAGGTTCTCCGGATCGATTCTCGGTTGGGGTGCCTTCTGTGTGGAGTTTGCATGTTCTCCATGTGTTCGCTTGTGTTTCCTCCGGGTACTCCGGTTTCCTCCCACATTCCAAAAACATGCATCTGGAGCATTTCTCCCCTGGCCTCCACTGAAAACAGGCTTTGTGGAACCTAATCAGACTTTCCCAGTTAACAAATGTTAAATAAAATAAATAAATAAATAAATAAATAAATAAATAAATAAATAAATATCTTATAGTAGAATATGGTGGACTGAATCTCTCAAGTTTTTCAAAGTACTATCTAATTATAAATGCAAGTAGACTAGATGTGGACTCCAATGTGGATTAAAATCTGGCACAACTGATTTAATTCATACAAATGCAACCCCTTACTTAGCCCTTTTGTCTTTAAAATAAAAATGCATCAAACAACATAAGAGTCACACTGTTTGAGATAGTTTAAAACTATTCCATAAGTTATTAAACATTCTCAACCCAAACACATTTTTGATCTCTATCAACCACTAAACTGAAACAGAAAACCTAAACTAAACAATCATATGTTAGATATCTCCACTTTTCCATTTATCAAAGAAATGACAATCGAGGGCTTTGTTTAGCAACAATCAGCAATTGAATATCTTAGTATAAAAGTATCTGCACACTTTAAATAAAATCAGTTATATAATACAATATAAATATAAAACATAGCCAATGAATACCAATGAAACCCAAACTTTTATTTGACTATGAAATACACTACAATCAAACACACGTATATAAAACTCATACAAGCTCATCACAAATATTAAATATAGAGACACATTTTTACATTCCTCCTGTTAGTTAAAATAGATTCACCAGTAGACATAATTAGTCTAAGAAAATCAGTTAAATGCAAATCTTAAAGTAATTCCTTTAAAAAAGTTAAACTACACATAATTTATGATTTTAAATAACATTTACATAGCCCAATTAAGCTAGCCAGTTATTTCCTGAATTATTCATAATTTTGTAAACAATGCAGTGATATGGAAGCAGATATAATAAATATATTTTGGAAATTTAAATATTCAAAATAGCTCTGAAATACCCTTACATTTAGTTTAAAGCCATTAGATCACCAAAATAATATTTTCTTGGATTTTTAACACCCTAAACATTCCTTCCAGATGCATATCTTCAAAAGACTTGAATAGTTTAATATTTTTGTTCATGCTACAAAAACTAGATATTACTCAGAAATGGCTTGATTTAAAACTATTAAACATACTTGCTTTAAAAATTATGCTTGCTGTCAAATATATCAAAGCCTACAAAATTGTTTTACAAAACAGAACTTAAAATTCCTATAGCCTAGTTGTTGAAAATATTACACATAATTTTATAATGCTATCCAATCTTCCTGTAGATACAGTAACTATCATGAAATGGAAACCTCAATTAAACTCCCCGATGGAAATACCATTATGGAAAAAAATATTTCTATCAACTCACTTCCCTCTTAACATCATTATTCACTTTTTGGAACCCTTCCACTATTAGCTATATGCTTTATAAACTCTGAATTGTAAATCAGCTACCATATTTAATTTTATTTTGCTCTCACCATGTGTGCATATGGTATGTACCAAAGATATACATAGTTTGTGTATAAAGTTAGTTAATACATTGCTGATATCTGTTTTAGTTTATTCTTGCTTTTAAGCAAGTAAATATTATTGAAAATAAATAATTAAATAAAAGTCAGCATTCCTATTAAGTCTTCATATAGCAAGAACTGTTAATTTGACCATTTGCCTTTTACTTGCTTCTCATTTGCTCCTATGTCTTCTGCTTGAGTATGAGTTCAATTACTGAATATAGTACTAAAATATAGAGTAGAATTACACTTATGGAGAGAAAGTCACAACAGAAAAATGCGCGTTGGTATTTTGCCAAGACACTGCAATATCTGAGTTAGAATATGTAAGTGAGGGAGTTGTTGGGGCAAAGCACTCCTTGTGGCAGGTACAGGGCTATAGACCTGCAGTAAATGCCTTTTCCCACATGTTTATGAGAAATGTGCTACACTCATTTTGGATATAATACATACACCCTCAAGATTATATCATCATGCATGAAACGTGCAGTGTACTTTGAGAAAATGTAGAGGAAGCATAAAGCTACAGGCATATGCTTTTATACCCTTCATAGGCTTCTTATACTATTTTTTATAATACTTAATGTTCTGTCTAACTATATTCTAGCATTCAGTGCCACTAGATATTTAGACCCTGGAATTTGTGCTGTTCAGTCCAACACAAGAACACATTATTTAACTCTTATGTTACTTGCATTTAATCAATACAAGCATTGATTTAAAGAATCATAAGTTCCTAGGTATGTACTAGGCTGGATGCCCTTGCAGGCTATTTTAAGCATAGCCAATTTGCCTTTTGGGCTTGAAATAACTTATCCCATTTGGTAATAGAGTGACCTTACCCATTCCATGGTTGATAATTCTATATTACCCCAAATAAGAATTAAAAGAGATCATAGCATAGATAATTTAAGGGGACCTATACATGTGATAAAGTATTCAAGAGATGCCTCTGTCCATTAATAGTACAGAGGGTAGTCCTGGGGTAAATTTTCTGTTTTCCTTCTATAGATTTATGTTGTACCTGAATATGGACAGTAATGAATTTGAGGTAAGATGAATTTATTAAATTATGAGGGATTTATGTGTGACATCAAACATAAGACGTTTTATAATTCCCTCATACAGAAATATTAAGATTACAGGCTGGATAGGACAGAAATAGAGTGTAAGGGCTTTACAAACATGGCCTCTAAATACATCATATCACAAGTTGATCATAGGAAATAGAAGTGTGAAATATCAGAATTTTTGGAACCTTATCCTTGAACACATTTTGAAATAAGTTATAGCATGAACATATGTGTCAAGCTAACCAAACTTACTTTGGAGATCTTTTCCTTTTGATAATTTACTGCATTTTCCTGCTATTTGTTGAAAAAATGAAAAACAAAAAAAAAAATTATCCTTGTTTCCCATCTTTCCTAACCTAGAGTAGTCCAAATACAGGCTTTGCTGTATTCTGGACTTTTGGAAAGTTCCTGTGTTGCCATTTCCTTTCTTGGATTAAGTGAGGCTTCTTTGTTCACCAGTGGCAGTGGGGAGCTTAGAGCAGCCTATCTATCCCTGGAGGAGTGTTCCCAGCACAAGAATCTGGTAGTCTATTGGCCGTTTTGGGCCAATTTCTAGCTCTTTCAAGTCCCCCTGTATAAAACCCGCTTTGGCGAGGTTTTTGCGCTTGTTACTACTCAGCCAAGCTCCTTTTAGTCCGGCAGAGTGGTGCTAGCAGCAGAGAGGCCAAAAGAGCGACTGCTAACCTGATAAAAGTGTTTTTTTTCCTGCTACTATCTGGGCTACTGTCCGATCTAGCTAAACTGCAAGTATTTCTGCTTCTTATACTGTTTTAAACTGTTTAAAGTTGTGTTTGCAAATGCACTTTTAAAGTCTGTCCTGTTTGTTACATTTACCTGTTGAGGCTACACACTCAAGTGCACTAGCCTGTGTTAAATATTTATTGCATTTTCCTGCTGTTTGTTGCAAAAAAAAAAAAAAAAAAACAAATAAATTATCCTTGTTTCCCGTCTTTCCTAACCTAGAGTAGTCCAAATACAGGCTTTGCTGTATTCTGGACTTTTGGAAAGTTCCTGTGTTGCCATTTCCTTTCTTGGATTAAGGGAGGCTTCTTTGTTCACCAGTGGCAGTGGGGAGCTTAGAGCAGCCTATCTATCGCTGGAGGAGTGTTCCCAGCACAAGAATCTGGTAGTCTATTGGCAATTTTGGGCCACTTTCTAGCTTTTTCAAATCCCCCTGTATAAAACCCGCTTTGGCAAGGTTTTTGCACTTGTTACTACTCAGCCAAGCTCCTCGTGGTCCTGCAGGGTGGTGCTAGCAGCAGAGAGGCTAAAAGAGTGACTGCTAACCTGATAAAAGTGTTTTTTTCCTGCTACTACCTGGGCGACTGTCTGATCTAGCTAAACTGCAAGTATTTCTGCTTCGTGAACTGTTTTAAACTGTCTAAAGTTGTTTTTGCACCTGCACTTTTAAAGTTTGTCCTGTTTGTTGCATTTATTTGTTGAGGCTACACACTCAAGTGCGCTAGCCAGTGTTACATATTTATTGCAATTTCCTGCTGTTTGTTGCAAAAAAAAAAAAAAAAAAAAACGTTAGCCTTGTTTCCCATCTTTCCTGACCTAGAGTAGTCCAAATACAGGCTTTGCTGTATTCTGGACTTTTGGAAAGTTCCTGTGTTGCCATTTCCTTTCTTGGATAGAGGGAGGCTTTTTTGTTCACCAGTGGCAGTGGGGAGCTTGGAGCAGCCTATCTGTCCCTGGAGGAGTGTTCCCAGCACAGGAATCTGGTAGTCTGTTGGCTGTTTTGGGCCAATTTCTAGCTCTTTCAAGTCCGCCTGTATAAAACCCGCTGTAGCGTGGCTTTGCGTGATTTTGTGCATAGCGTGGCATCGAGCAGCGCCGCTTATTTGGGTTTGAGCCTTGGAACTGATTTAGTTCTCATAATAAACACCCTATTCCTATGCTAAAGCCTAGCACTTGCTCACTAAAGCAATTATATAAGTCAGCACTAAAAAATTAAAAGCACTACACCCTCACAAACTCCCCTTGAGTAACTTGTTCCCCATTGGCCCTTTTTTTCAATTATAAAGGAATTCCCAATACTATTCTAGCATGTCCAAAGGTCAGTTGTCAATCGCCTCTCCGGTCCAGCTGGTGAACCTGGGAATCTTGAGGCAATGTTACAACTGCCTAATGGACACAGACAACCCTCTCCTCCTCCCAACAAATTTCAACACATGTGAGAGATGCAACCATATAGCCAAACTGGAGGCTAAGCACTCTCAACTCAGTACTGGCGTAACCAGTCAGGAGGAGAAGGAAACCACACTCACTACAATTCCAGTCTCACATAGACCTACCACAACTGCAAACCAAACACATAAACACACAAAAACATACTTGGAGGCTCTAAATAAAAATCTGCCTAAGCAGCAGAGACCTCCAAAGCAGACACCCAAGCAACCGCTACCCCAAAACAAAACACGTGCAACACATAGCTCACAAAGCCAGTGTGCCGAACAGTCACAACCCTTAAGGATAAACAACACACCTGATACATTTGTAATAGGTGACTCTATCATCAGGCACACTGACGTCCCGCTCACCAGGCTGAACAAGGAGAAGGTCATGGTGAGCTGCCTATTGGGCGATAGGATCTGCCACATAACACAAGCACTCAGGTCACTCCAAGGCAAGTACAAATATGACTCAGTCATTGTCCATGCTGGTGTGAATGACCTGAGATGTACCTCCCTGGACTACATGAAAAGAGACATAGAGGAGCTCTCTGAGCATGTAGTCCAGGCCGGTATGACCCTGACCTTGAGTAGCATCTTACCCTCACCAAGAATGATGCCACAGTATGAAGACAAGATTATCAATTTCAACAATTGGCTTAAGTATTGGTGTCATTCAAAGGGGATCCAATGCCTGTCAGCCTGGGATGACATGCTTGACAAGCCACGATGCTTCGCTAGGGACGGCTTGCACCTGTCACCCCTGGGCTTTCGGATATTGGCAAAGGCTCTTGCTACCCCCATAGTGCCTTTTTTAGGCAAGGCTCAAAAGACAAACCCACCTCCATAGGTATCACAAGGGATAAGAAACTAAGAGTAATGCTACTCAATGCCAGAAGTCTAAACCTCAAGATGCACGGACTCGAAACTCTCCTTAGCATGGAGAACATTGATATCTGTGCAGTAACAGAAACCTGGGTCAAGGCTCTCTAGAGCACCCCAGCACTACCAGGTTATACCTCATACCATGCTTTTTGGCCCCAATACTTGGACCGAACCACAAAAGGAGGGGGAGTATCAATATTCGTCAAAGATACCCACACCTCCAGGTTGGTGGCACAGCACGAAGCATCAGAGACTATCCATGTGCAACTAACAGTGGGTAAAACTGCCTTCCAGTTTATAGCCTGCTACAGACCACCCTCCCAAACCCAGGAACCCCACTCGGCCTTCCTGAGAACACTGGAAAATATGAAGGTCTCTCCAAACACCATTATATTGGGTGACTTCAACTACCCAACCATAGACTGGGAGCATTACTCTAGCTCCAACACCCTAACCCAAAGGTTCCTAGAATTTATAAACTCAAATGCTATGGAACAACTTGTTACCACTCCCACAAGAGGGAAAACATACTGGACCTGATCATCACCAACATGGGGACTCTATGCTCCAGACCAGAAGTGTATCCCTCACTGGTAAGATCAGACCATAAACTAATCTCACTGGATATTCACATCCCGACCCCACCCCATGCCCAGAAAACCACAGTGAAAAACTTATCTAAAGCAAATTTCACACTTCTCAAAACCGAGGTGGAATCCTTCAAAGCCCCCGGGCCTGTGGATATCTGCCCAGACCACAAAATCCTTTATAAACACATTCTATGAACACCTTCAGGAATGCATGGATCATACAATCCCAAATAAAACCAAGACCCAATCCTCCAAAGGCAGACATCCTGTCTGGTGGACCCCAGCCATAAACAAACTATACAATAGAAGGAGGAAGCTACTACATGACAGAGCAAAATCCCAAAAAGAGAAGGCATCTCTGATCAGTATTAGCAAAAAACTATGGGCACTCATAAAATCATCTAAGGCCAGCTTCGAGAGAAAAATTGCACAGGACACTAAGGATAATCACAAGGCTTTCTTTAGTTATGTTAAGAACCTGGGTGGGAATTCCCAGATCTGCTCAGAATTAGTCCAAAATGACAAAAAATACACCGAACCCACAGACATTGCCAACATCCTAGCTGACAGGTTCAGTGCAAACTTCTCTCCCCCTCCCCACCAAAAGGGCTAATATCTATCCCAGTAGAGTGCTGCCCCCCTGACATCTCAGATGCTCAGGTAAGAGCTGCCCTCTCCAAAGCAAGAAACACAGCATCAATGGGACCAGACGGTGTCCCGGGCTGCATCCTACATGAACTCCAAGAAGAGCTAAACCCAAACCTAAAACTACTGTTCAGTCTCAGCCTTACTACAGGATATGTACCCAAAGAGTGGCGTACAGCAACAGTGGTCCCTCTCCACAAAGGTGGTGCCTCAACGGATCCTGGAAACTATCACCCCATAAGTCTCACTAGCTTGGTCTGCAAAGCTATGGAAAGGATCATCATGGACCTTATAAATAAAGATATTGGGGACCTATAGACACTGGATCCTACCCAGTTCGGCTTTGTTAAGGGCAGATCCTGCCTCTTAAACCTGGTCGATTTCTTTGAAACAGTCACCAAGGCCATTGACAAGGGGAGGTGGTCCACACAGCCTACCTGGACCTCGCAAAAGCCTTCGATACAATACCCCACTCGGGCATTATAGATAAGCTCACCAGCTTAAACATAAACCCCTATGTCACTAGATGGGTTGCAAACTGGCTCAAGGACAGAACCCACATGGTTAGAATAGCTGGAGCCATGTCAGACTCCAAACCAGTTACAAGTGGCATCCCACAAGGCTCAGTCTTGGGACCTCTCTTGTTCGGTATATATTTCTCGGAGGTACAGGCCAACATGGAAGGACTGTGGCTGACCAAGTTCGCAGATGACTGCAAACTGGGCGCCATAATAGACTTTCCAGCTGACACAAGCATCCTCCAAAAGGGTCTCATAGAAACAGACAACTGATGCCAGAGCCATGGCCTCAAGCTAAACGACAAAAAGTGTATAGTCATCCCGTTTGGCAAAAACAAAGTGCCCACAAATTACCACATAGGTGGTAATCCATTAAGTACAGAAGAAGTAATCAGGGACCTGGGGACCCAAGTTGATAGCAATCTCTCATTTGACAACCACGTGGCCAAAGTGGTTAGAAAAACATTTTATATAGCCCACCTAATCATGAAGGGATTCACATCTAGATTAGGAGAGGTCATCGTGCCTCTTTACTCATCCCTCATCAGGCTCATAATTGAGTACAATGCCACTTTTGGGATGTACCTTACCAGACACCTGCAGCAACTGGAAAGACCCCAAAAGTACCTCACCAGGAGGATCAAGGGGCTCAAACAGATGCTGTATGCTGCCCGGTTAAAGAAACTCCAGCTCTACTCAGTGGCATAGCGCCTGCTCAGAGGCGATCTGTGCCTGACGTATAAAGCCATGTCCAACCTGGAATTAATGGACATGCTGCACCTCAGAAAATCCAAATCCCATTGAGCTACGTGCTCGAGGGACTTAAACCTCAGCACTGAAATAAATAGGACATGCTGGAGGGACAGATTCATAACCCAGAGGCTCCCTTCACTCTGGAATAAAATCCCAGTCCAGGTTAGGCAGAGTTCCTCATTGACTCTCTTCAAGAGGAATCTTGATGAGTGGATGGGAGATCGTAGGTTTACCCCGGGTATCACTTCTGTGTCACTGTTAGACAGAGGCACAGTATACTAACCTCGAAAAAGGGCATAGCAAAATTAATTTAAAATGGGTGGCGAAAGCCATACACACTCTGGCTAGGCTTATAAATGCCCTAGGGCAGATAGCCTAGTATGAACCTATGAACCTATAAATAATTGGTGAAATTTTCTGACAGTTTATCCTTGAGTTCTTAGTAATTTAGTGATTGTTTTTATCTTAACACAGTGTAGCACTGTTTGTCAATAGTTGTATATAGTTTGGTTAGAATTATCCTTCTACTCACCACTTATTTCTAATCTTGTACGTTTTGGAATTGTAATGGTTTAACTGAATATATCTGTGACCTGTTTCTTTAGAAAACATAATCTGAAATCTTAAGAAAGGATGTTAAAAGCCACTTATTTGTTGTTGATATATCAAGGTGTGTTCTTTTATATGATAATGTCAACTGTTTTTTTTTATTTATGGTTTGTACATTATGTATTTGAACATATAATAAAATAAATATTGGAAAAAAATGAAATATTAAGATTACACATGCTCAGATGTGTTTCACTCCAAAAACAACATGACTATTCCTACACTGCTTTTATACTTTAACTGAAATTGCTACCTTTCCAGTGTAGGTGGTATTATATAATATGTGAGCAGCAATCTTTTGCATTTGTTGTACTCAATAGGGAAAGGAAAATAGCTTACTTTAATTTCATATGTATTATGCTTTAACAATTGCTGGGGACATTATGGAAATAATATGGCATATTTCTGATTTTGCATAAACGTCTTCCCCAGCAATATCTAGGTTCAAATGTATCAGTGATATGAGTCTTTTAGGGTTTATCCTTTTAAGCATGTGCAGTGTTTTGTTAAAATGCTTAATAAAAAAGTAAAAAAGCAGTTTTATTACTACCAAGCTTTGCATTTTACTATTGTGCTGTAATTGATTTAGGCACATTTTTCTATAGTTATTGCCCATCCCATGCAGACAGTGAAGTATATCTCCCTACTATAAAGCCATAGCTATCCTGACAGGACTGCTGGATGGTTGAGTAACTTAATGTTTTGCTGTGGAATCAGCATTAACAGAGAGGCCTAGAGCTCGATTATACATAAACAGAACATTTACTCATGTGGCAAACAAATTAAGCATAATACAAAGCCAGGTTGCATCCCACATGCAAGATACCATGAGAAATGAATGCATACTGCTCTGTACATTATATTTCTACCATTACCTTAAATGCTTGTATTAAACTCTATAGAGTAATATTTACAGTACTAAGAATGTTATAAACTTAGGACATCAATGACTAATAAAATAATTTTAAAATGTTTAAGAGATGTTTTAAAATCATACATAACATTGAGTGTGGTATCAAAAACATATAGAACATTGAGTGTGGTGTTCATAGTAATACACCTCACTAATGTGCACATAGAATCTTTGAACAATGGTGCTTTGCAAATATGTTAATGCACTATATGTGAAACAGCAGCATTGGTTTTCCAAATGTATCCAGTCTATGAAGAACTGACCAAATAAATGTTTGTGGAGCTGTAACAGCACACATGTGACAGTCTGCCATAAGTATGTAAATTTCCAAAGTTGGCTGACAAGCATGGCCTTGTGCTAATATCATGACACTCATCTCCAAGAAGCAGTGCATACATTGGTGTAGTGCTGATGACAAGTAGACAAACCAAGTATACCAACAACCTTACTCTGCAGGTGTTCAGAGATGGACACCAGTTTATTTCATTTATATGTGTGGAAAGAGGTTGGATAGGAAAGTTTGAAAAAGGGGGATGAGTGGACCATGGAAGTAAAGTAGGATGACAATTGAGTGAAGAGGTAGGAGAAGAGGGTATACTACTTTTGATGAGAATAGACCCACTTTTTCTGAAATATATAAGGAACGAGAGGGAAGGTTATAAGGGTGGTTGCAGTGGTGTTACAGTTAGTATTGCCATCTCACAGCACAAGGTTCTCTGGTTCAATCCTCAGCTGGGGTGCCTTCTGTGCGGAGTCTTCTTGTCCTCCCTGTTGTTATGTGGGTTTCCTCTGGGTGCTCCGGTTTCCTCCCACATCCCAAAGACATGCTATAGGTGGATTGGACACTCTAAATTGGCCCTAGGCATGAGTGCCTGCATGTTTGTGCCTTCTTTGGAAGGTTGGACACCGGGCTGGCAACTCAACACCGTAAAAAAACTCCACTGCCAATCATGAGCGGACAGGTGATCTGCTCTGGTGACCCCTAACTGGGACAATCTGAAAGAAGAAGAAGAAGAGGGAAGGTTATAAAAAACAAGGGTTGGTATAACAGGAAAATTATGAGGGTTATTTGACATAAAATAAAATAAAGACAGATGAAACATACTATGGTGGGGGTTCATATAGCTGATATGGTTGACAAAGGAAAGGGAAGACAAACAACTATGGGGTGGACAATTGGTGAGGGAGAAGGATGTGGGACAACTCACAGTGGGTTACTATGAAACAGGATGGGTAAACAGATGATGACGGTTGAGGGAAATGGATCTACTACACCACTAAACCAGCTAGGGTATCTTTCATGAAAGTCTTGCCCAGAGACATCTGTTGGAATTCCCCGTTGTGAAGGCAGGGTCTCTATAGTCTTAATGTTTAGAGGCGGCTGGCTCAGTAAGCCATATGGAACTGTTATGGACCTCTCTATCTCTTCTTCTCCCTCTCAACTACAGCTTCCTTTGATGGCAGTGACCTATGATGCCTGCAGAGTGGGAGTCCTAGTCAGACTCGGGTCATGAAGGTGATGGTTATCTCTCCTTCACTGTAGTGTACGGCTACAGCCAAGGTGTAACAGATTGTTCTAGACCTGCAGTGGAAGATAAAATGAGAGGAAAGCAATGATCAGTGTGATTCACTTGATGAAGTATTACAAATTATTTAAGTTATCAAATGAAAGAAGAGACATATACAGCTTTGAGGATCTGCTTCTCTAGCATCTGGTGGTAGGTGCAATAAGTTTGGCTCCATTTTCTTCTGTGCTGCAAAAAAAAAAATGGAATGAGATAAAAGGCATTGTTAATGCAGCTCATGTATTGATGATTTGTGAAAAGAATAACAGTATGCTGACCTTGTATGTTAATGGCCTCTGACAAGTGCATTCTATCAGAAGACTTAGTTGTATTGGCTATCTCTTGAGCTAAAACCTCAGAGTATGCCTACTAGCAGCTGACACCCACGTATATTTCCATAGCCTGCCCATCCAAATGAAAATAACTGATTAAGAAAACCTTATTCAGAAGGTATGGCTATAGCTCATTTTTCGTGTGTGTGTGTGTGTGTGTGTGTGTGTGTGTGTGTGTGTGTGTGTGTGTGTGTGTGTGTGTGTGTGTGTGTAGTTATGATGCCTCTCCCACCAACTGTCTGCACTGGGTCATCTTTGTTTTGACAAATGGTATAAAATGTATTGATAAATATTTAAGTGCACCCTACTATATGTAGTTAAATGCAGAGGGGTAAGGATAGGCTATGGCAATGACCAGGTTTTGCAAAAATAGGAATAAAATGTTTAAAACCCTATTTTACCGCAATATATTTCCTGTGGACTATTTGCTGATTGCCATTGCATTATACAGTGACAATGCAGTGAAATAATCACTGTCATATTACAAAGATGGCAGTATAGAAGTATAATTACAGAAACATACCAGTCTTACATCTAATGAATTGCAGTACTAAAATCCAAGGGAAAGGGTACTTACTGAATGACTCCAAATGTTGTAATTCCACTTCTGCCACCCACTGGGCAAAGCTGATTGGGTTGCCTTCTTTGGTTGTCATCAAAGTGGTTATAGTATTGGTCTCCAGTTCTAGGAAATCCATTTTCAAGGATTACCTGGTCTGCCATTTTTCTCTAAATGTTTGTGGTCTTAAATGAACCATCTTGAGCATCATGCGGCTTATCCTTGTAAATGATGGAGTGTGGGTGGAGAAAGATGTTACCCTGCTTGGGACACCAGCTTGGCTTTCTGCCCTAGGATTGCACAGAAGCCATCCCTTTTATCCAAAGACAAAAAGCAAAAGTGGCTTTAGACACTCCGAGGTGTAACAGGTTAAAACCCTAACTATGTCAAATATCAGCTTAGGCATCTGTAAGAACTATTAGGTGAGGATGAGGGTGAGGGTCCACTGCTTGCTTACCCATCCTGAGAAGAGAGCTGTGGCACTGGATCTCCAAGTGAGTGACCCCTACTTGAAGCATTATGTCACTCCACTCCCCATGGAAATCAAGTCTAGGGCAGCTAGAGTGGTGTTCAGAATAGCGAACACAGAGGAGGGGAATGATCCACCAGCAGAGAAGGTAGGCTATCTTGTTGGATCAGCAGGTGGGCAACCTGTTCCTATTCACCCAACTCTCATTGCAAGTGGATGAGCTCCCAGGCAGGAAGGGATTGGCTGTAGGACTTTCACATTGCCTGGGAATCCCCTGGCTGCTGCAACCAAGAAATGATCGCATCTATTGGGTGCAATTAAAAGAACCATTGAGTTCAGTCCTGTCGATACAAAGAAGAAAAAAGTAAAAGATGCAACAGTGGCTATACTTTGAAAATATAACTTCTAACGTATGAGCCATACCTAGTACAATGTGACTGTAAGCAACTCTGGCAGCTGCAGTGTTCCACTTTGCCATTTGAAGCACAGCCATGATTATGCATGATTCAGACAAGGGCACATGCACTCACCACATAATGCTCATTCATGCTTGTGCTAACTTCCTTACAATGATGGAGATGTGCACATCAGTGCAATAATGTGACTCAGAGCAGTTTGACAAAAATTCTCATTTATATAAGAACTTTGTAAACGTAGCTAAATTTGTTAAAACATTATTAAGTGATTCACTGTTTAGTATGTTATTAGTTACCACATTTATAAAAACATTCATAAGAAAACCAAAGTAAAAGCAAAAAATATATTTAAATTAAAGTTAAAAGAGTGAAAGAGTAAACATACACATAAGATTTTCTTACTGCAAGGGTAGGACATACAGCTAATCTACAGTACTCATAAGAGAAATTCTATTAGTATTTTTAGAAACTGCCATTCAGTCAGCAATTTCAACATAAGCACCTGTAAAGTTCCCTTTTATGATAAGGTACTGTAAACAGTAATTCTCATTTGCCAGTTGTGCTGGTACCTGGCAGTAGGAATGCACAGACCATTGTGCACAGATTATGATTGAAGGTAATGAAAAACACACCAAAAGTAATCTTGAAGGTCACACACTTAATCTCCCTCGCTACATGACACACACTCAAGTAATTTACGCTGTGTTGTTTCAAGGTACTGTGATGTACAGCTCAAGGCACATCACAGTCAAGGAAACACACACACACACACACACACACACACACACACACACACACACACACACGCATACACATTCTAACATAAATTTCCCACTTTTTAATAATTAAAACTGGACAGATTCACATAGAAGTGTTAGCCACAGTTGGGCTGGGTTAGGGTACATGTGTTTAAGATGGTGCAGGGCACTTCCACAGATAAAAATGCTCGCCATACTCATCAGTGGGTCAAAATGTTACAACTACGGAAAACAAGTCAGAGGTGGAATAACTTCACTCCTGAGGAGAACCGCATCCTCATGGTTGTATTTAATATCTATGGTAAACACTTATTTAAAAAATGGCATCCTAGACAGACCAAGTTTCATAAAGCATGTAAATAAAGTAAAGAAATTGCATGTGTGCAACATTGAAAGAGTGTTAATGACATTTTGCCCTATATTAGGAGTAAAGATCATAAATAATGCAATTGCTCATAAAATCTCAGGTGGAGGTCTTTCTACTATGCAAAGAATGTTAACTGATGAGGAGTATTTGATATCCCTTCACACTGATGTCTATGACTATGGGGGACATGGCCTATGTACTGTTCAAGGTGGTGGGAATACTGGCACTTTGGTATGCCACAATGTGAAGCTTCAGGTGTTGAAGCAGGTCAGTATTATCAAGTAGCAGTTTGGACACAGGGATGATAACAATCTGAAATGTTGGGACCCACATCAGTAATCCCAAAATATGGAGAATGAATAGGCAAAATAATGGACTTGCTTATACAAAGTTTGAGATGGGCATTTCACATAATATTCATTTTTCTTTAAGGTGTGGCAATCAGGGAGGTGATATATACATATAATTGGGGGGGGGGTCTTGGCCTCCGCATCAAGAGTTACATGGAGCTTGTCCTCTTCCCTCCAAAAAAAACAGTTTAAAGAAGAGCAATGTTTGATAGGATCTCTTCTCATGCATTTTTGATATTTGTTTTCTGTGTGTTGGCACTCAGAGTTACCCATGCTACCACTTCAATAGAGAGCTCAGAGGAACAGTTTATCTATTTGTGGATAGATTCCATTGCTTTATAGGTGTTTTAATGTCTCCCCACAGGTACTCTAGAACAGTCAGTGCCGCTTCAGTAAGCTTAAACATCACATGCATGGCTCTCAGCCTCTTAGCACAAGATATCTGGAAAAGCCAAAATAATGGGGGGCAAAGTACCAAATATAGGTACATTTTTAAATATTGTTCTTATAAAGTTAGAAAGTTGCTAGGATTAAAAGTCTTGTGTTACCATGCATTTTTCTGAAGGATATGAAGTCTGAAACTCAAATGTCTGTCATTATTTAGTGAATTTAATTCTAACTGATTTGCCACAAGAATCCAGAAAAAAAACACATACTTTATGAGTAACAGACCAAAAATATGAAGCAAAAATCTGGACATTCGATAAACATCTGGACAGTTGAGTGATATGATCACATGATATGCATGAATTTCCTTCCTTCTGTTCTGTATCACTGTGTGTACAAGGCCTTACTGAGAAATAAGTGAGACTGCAATCTATAAAAAAGTACATGGCATTTGCTCAAATGTATGGTAGCAGCTGCAACATCAAAGATACTGTGTAGCAGCACAGTAGGCTAATGATGATACTCTCAGATACTTGACACAGCCTAAGGACAGAGTATTAGCTGCAAGGTGCATTAGTAACCCCCCCCCCCAATAAAAACAAAAAAACAAAAAAAAAATAGATTGATGACTGTAGAATGGGTAAGAATGTTTCACAGGCAGTGGATCATGGGCATTTGGCTTTACTACAAATGGTTCAGTCACCACAAAGCTCCGACTATCTGCCAGAAGCACATGTGGCATCTCTGGAAGAGGACAAAATGGGTACTTGTGTATTATCACAACCACTACATTGTTAACAACTCACTCTGGAATTGTGCATGCTACGAATGGGTGAACAGCATGATTGTAAGTGAAACTGATTCTGCATTTTGCCTTTTGTTCATGGCACATATATACAGTTCATACTTACTGGCTTCTTCAAAATCCCCTGGACCATTCAAAGTGATTGCAGCAGTTGCGGAAAGTAAACTAAAAATCTCCTGCATCTCTGGTGTGGTACTATCACTGAAAATGAAAACTACTTCAGCGTTGGTACACTCGTCTAAATCGGTGGAATTTAATGTGATTATTAAACTCCCACAGGCTCCTCTGCAAACCTGACCTTCCATCCCAACAAATACTACTCTCCTTTCTAAAATAAAATTATCTCCCCCTCTCCTAACCTTCTCTAAGCAGAAAAAAATGTCTCCCCACTTAAACAATTACTCTACTTCAATCCACTACTTCTATCAGGAGAAATCTATCCTAACCCAGGCCCCTCCCACTCTACCCTGAACAATAATCCTCTTGTACAAAACTCAACCAACCTCACTCCCTCAAAAAAAACAAGTATCTTTCTGCTCTATCAACCTCAAGATGTAGTAAATAAAGTTCAGTACTTCCATGCCTGGTTAGCTAACTATACTCCAGACATAGTCACCCTAACTGAAATTTGGCTGAAACGATACACTCAAGATAGTGAAATTACCCAACCTGGCTATAGCATCCTTAGACTTGACAGACAAAAGAAAAGAGGAGGAGGTGTAGTCATACTCTACCTTGGTCACCTCTATATAACTAGTCCAGTCCTCCCCCACCTTCTTTCTCTACAGCTGAACTCCTATTTGCCAATGTTAAACTTAACAACTTTACCACTATAACTGTTGTAGCAATTTATATCCCCCCTGGAGACAATCTTAGCATACTCGAGAACATCCTATCCCACCTCTCTCGGACTATCCATAATGAAACCATCATACTAGGGGATGTAAACATAGATTGGCTTTCAATACAAACTCCCAATACTACCTCTTGTATCAACTTACCTGGATTTGAGCAGCTAATCACTAATCCTACCTATATTAACAAATCACACCATCCACAGTCTCTTCTGGACTGGATTTTGATGTCTCACCCCCAAAACTACCATAACCCTCACACTCTACCAAATGTCATTAGTGACCACTGCCCTATCACAGTAACCAGATATACTCCCCATTTCACCAGATCTTTCAAGTTTATGATTTCTCGCAAAATCTCATCTTTCAGTCCTGACTCTTTCATTGACCAACTCTCTAGAATTAACTGGTCCCATCTCACTACTCTCCCCTTAGATGAGGCTGTCCACTCTTTCAACTCCACCTTTCTTAACATCCTCAACTCCCTTGCTCCTCACCATACAATAAAAATCAAATCTAATACCGCTCCTTGGCTAACTAAATCTAATCGAAGCGTGATGAAAAACCGTGACAAGATATGGAAATTATGGACTAAAACTATGACCCCTTCTCTACTACAGACCTATAAATAACTTAGGAATCAAATAAAGAAAATTATCAACAAAGACAAGACCAACTTTTATGCAAACCCTCCCACTACCCTAAAATCAGACTCCCAAAAATTCTGGAACACAATCACTCATATACTGCATCCAGGAAACCCTTTCTCTCTAAATCCATGCCCATACAAAACTCCAGAAGAAACTACCACTACATTTAACAATCATTTTATTGACTCAATAACTACCATAATAAATGCTCTTTCTTCAAGGAAAAATGCTAATAACTCCACAATCTCTACTTCTCCTCCCTATCCTTCTAACTCTTTTTCCCTTAAATCTGTTTGACTAACTATATTGAAACCTTACTCTCCAAACTCAACCCTGCTCCCCCTCAGCTGATAATCTACCTTCCTATTCCTACAGATTGCTGCTGAACTTCTAGCCTTTCCAGTTTCCATCCTGATTAACCGATCTATCTCTGAATCATATGTCCCATCAATATGGAAAACATTCTTCACATTATCTATACACAAAGGTGGTAATTCTTCTGATATATCAACCTTCAGACCAATTGCTATACTGTCTCCACTCTCTAAGATTCTAGAGAAATGCATTCACAAGCAGATAATGCAGTATCTTCTACAAGACAGCCTTCTAACTCACACACAACATGGATTCCATCCCAAACACAATACTGCAACTGCACTAATATCCTTCATCAATACTGTATCACTGGCCCATGACAACAATAAACTAGTTTCATAATGACACACAAACTGCAAACAGAATCCAATTTATTTCCTGACTTTAGTGCCTTAACCAGTCTTCAAGAAGTATACAACGCATTACCCAAGCATTCCCCTTAAATACCTACCAGAAACAATTAATAAATCAATTAAAAAATCAATTAAATACAAGTATATAATTAAATAAAATACTTCCAGTTAATCTCACAATTAAGACCTTGTGGAACCATAGTATTGTATTTTAGTATAAATAAAGATTCTTTAAATAGCAATTGATATTTTAGCAATTCTTCATCTCCTAATTTTACAAACATTTTTTCTAAAATAGCAGCCTGTAATAATTTATAGTCACTATTGTGGCATTCTTTAAAATGGACAGCAATAGAACTTTCAATTTTACATTTTTTAATGTCTCTGACATGTTCTTGCAGATGACACTTAAACGTTGTCTTAGTCTCATCTATATATACCAGCCTACATGGTCAGTGCAAAGCGTATACAATTTCTTCAGTAACACATGAAAATTTCCCTGATTCCTTCTTTTTGTAATGAGAATGTTAGAAACTTTATGGCTATGTTGTGTTTCTCTGTGGAACAGGTGTTTAATGAATTTAGGTATAATAAGTCATCTGTTTGTTATAATTTAACTTAATCTGAATGGACAGCATTAAATGAACTAGTAGATAGTAAGCATTTAATTAAAAAAACAGCAGACAAAGGAAATAAGATTGTGATTCTACACTACAAACAATATCTTAAAATGTGCAATTCACATTTACAAGATGCTAATGTGTATAAGGTTGTGAATATTGTTAACTACCATGAGACATTAAAACAATATGAGGCTTTGTTAATAAAAGGACAATGTTTAGGTTATCTAACTAAGGAGGACATTAATAAAAGGCTGAATATAGATAAATGCACTATGGCTACTTTTTATTGCCTACTGGAATTACATAAGAATGGGGTAGATCCCCCTGATAGGCCCATAGTGGCGGCAACTAACTACTTTCTACATAACATTGGTATTGTTATACATGAATATTTACTACCTTATGTACAGTGACTGGACTCATATTAAAGGCACCTTTGATTTTCTTAATAAGATTATGGAAATTAATTGGAATTCCATGTTTTATTGGGTGACTTTAGATGTCACTAGTCTGTACATGAATATTAAGCACATGGATGGTATTACAGCTTTGCAATCTATCTAGGAGGACTGCCTTTTGTCAAGTTATATTATTGAATGGGTGGAACTTAGCTTAAAAAATAATTATTTTTCTTTTAATGAACATATATTTCACCAGTTACAAGGTAAAGCTATGGGGGCACCTTTTGCCCCCACTTATGCCAATTTATTTATGGCTTTGTTTGAAAGAAAATACATTTATCAGCATGAATTTTTCAAAAAACATAGTAAAATACTATAGATACATTGATGATCTCATTTTTGTATGTCAGGATGGCATGGAGAAAGTTCAGGATTTCGTGACAGATTTACAATGTAATGAATATAATTTATCTTTTGATGGTTTACAAGTTGGTAAAGAGGTAGACTTTTTGGATGTGTACCTAGTAGGCACAGAAAAAAATAAAATTCTTACTTCTGTATTCAGAAAGTTTTAGGATGGGGAGCAATTGCTACATGGTTCAAGTTTTTACCCTGAGCATTTAATTAATTCTTTACCGTATTGGGAACAACTACAACTGCATAGAATTTGTAATAACAAAAAAAACTTGTCCAAGGCAGTTTTATCTACCTCTAATATGTTTTTGTGGAGAGGGTATTCATTGTTTAATATTTTTGATGCCTTAGATAAAATTTATGAGTACTAAAATTCTATTAATAATAGTCATAATCTTATGAGAAATATATATTCGAGTAGAAATACACAATTACAAAACAATGTATATGTGTAGATGATGTATAATGTTCTTAGTGAACAGATACAACAACAGGTTAAATATTATTGGAAGTTTTTGGTAAGGGAAGAAAAAATAAGAAAGTTATTTAATCATCATCCTGTTTTTTTCATTTAAGAAGGGAACTAGTTTGGTAGATAAATTGGTAAAATCATACTTTATTGCCCCTGCAGAAAGTGTCATAATAAATCCACTATTGAAGGGAACTTTCCCGTGTGGTAAATGTAATTTTTGTGAGATGATTGTTCAAACTTTTGAGAAAATTGGAAATAATAATTTTTATGCGGTGGTGGTGCTGCGGTAGCATTGTCGCCTCACAGTAAGATGTTGTCCTGTTCGATTCTCAGCTAAAGCGTCTTCAGTGTGGAGACATGCGTGAAAGGACATACGTTCGTTGAAGGTTGTGCGTCAGGCCTGGCAAGTCAGTACGTAAAAATCTACTGCTAATCATTAGCAGACCGGAGTTCCGTTGTGGCGACCCCTAACTGGGAAAAGCCGAAAGATACAACGTGTATCAAAAAATTTTCATGTGTTACTGAAGGAATTGTATATGCTTTGCGCTGTCCATGTAGGCTGGTATATATAGGTGAGACTAAGACAACGTTTAAGTGTCGTCTGCAAGAACATGTCAGAGACATTAAAAAATGTAAAATTGAAAGTTCTATTGCTGTCCATTTTAAAGAATGTTACAATAGTGACTATAACTTATTACAGGCAACTGTTTTAGCGAAAATGTAAAATTAGGAGATGAAGAAGTGCTAAAAGATCAGTTGTTATTTAAAGAATCTTTATTTATGCTAAAATGCAATACTATGGTTCCACGGGGATTTGATTGTGAGATTAACTGGAAGTATTTTATTTAATTATATAATTGTATTTAATTGATTTTTTAATGGTTGCATTAATTGTTTCTGTTCGGTATTTAAGGGTAAGGCTTGGCTAATGCTTTATATACTTCTTGAAGACTGGTCGAGGCACTAAAGTCAGGAAAAAAATTGGATTCTGTTTGCAGTTTGTGTGTCACGTCAGAGAATGTTTTTTTCTGCTTTCCTGTGTGGTTTTGCAATAAACTAGTTTCACGTCTGTTTCTCGACCACTCCAAAGCCTTTGACACTGTCTCCCATCCCCTCCTCTTGAACAAACTCTCCCATTTAAAATGTTCTCCTCCCACCATATCCTGGTTTTTCAGCTATCTGTCTAACTGCCAGCAAGCTGTTAAATGGCATTCTGCACTATCCCCCCCTTAACGTGCCAATAGGAGTCCCCCAAGGATCCATACTTGGGCCACTGCTCTTAAATATTTTCACTAACCTTCATTACGCCTCTTGTCCCCACTCTACACTTGTACAATATACAGATGATTAAACTGTCATCACCATTGCAGACAATCCATCTGACCTTCACTCTACTATCCAAGCTTCATTCAACACCATAGAGACATGGCTTTGTGATAACAAATTAATTCTCAACCCTAAGAAAACTAAGCTCTTACTCTTCCTCCCCAAAAACCTCATCAATCTCAAAACTACATTTTCCATCCTATCAAGCAATAACACTATCATTGCTGCTGAACCCAGCACTAAACTGCTGGGAGTCATAATAGATGATCAGCTTAAATTTGATCTCCAAGTCACTAATTCTATCAAAAAGACTCACCAGAAACATGGACTCCTTTATCGCAACAAGAGACATTTAACAAACACAACCAGAATAACTCTCTCCCATGCATTTCTTCTTCCCACCCTTCTTTATAGCTGTCAATTATTCACGAACGTTAACACGACACTCATTACTGAACTACAAACTACCTATAATAAGGTGGCCAGATTCGCTGCAAACCAAACCTACAAATCACACCATTGCTTATCCTTTAAACAATTGGACTGGCTTAAATTCCCTTATTTGCTCCTACTGTATCAACTACAAATTATCCACTCCATCCTCTATCTACCATCTTTCTGTCCTAATCTATCTTTTATATCTAAATTTTCCCCAAACAGGACAACACATAGCTCAGACCAAGACTTCCTACAGATTTATAAACCCAAAACGAAAACAAGATGTTTACTCTATAACTATAACCCTGCTGCAACTTGGAACCAACTACCCTAAGAAATTAGGTCCCTTGACCATACTAAGCATTTCAAGCTTGCCACTCAGAGATACCTAACAAACAAATGGTCCTGCCACTGTTGTCATCCTCCCTGAAACTACCCTACCGCAACTTCTAGTACCTGCCCCTCCATCAGTCCTCTCATTCTTATTTCCCTGTTCTCCCACAATATCCTCCCCTTCTATTCCTTCTCCCTCATTTTCCTCTCCTCCTGTCTATCATAATAAACTTCTACCCCTCTTTCTCACTGTTTAACCACTTCATCCCCATGCTTTTCATTTTATACTTATACTGTATATAACCAAACAGGAATTATGAACGCATTATTCCTTTAATGACACTGTACCTAACTGTTTTCTGCATGATTTATTGTAAATGTTATCTTGCTAACTGTTTGTTTAGTTGCAAATGATAATTTCTTAACTGTTTGTATGCAAAATTCAAAACTCACTGTGGAGCTTTTCTGCTCTGGTCTCCACTGAAAACAAGCCAGATGCTTAGCTGGACTAACCCGGTTAACAAATGTAAAATAAATAAATAAATAATCTCCTTCCACAAGTTACAACATACTGACTCTGCCTGAATAAGGGAGGATTGTCATTGGCATCTAAGATATTAACTATAATCGTAGCCACAGTAGAATGTTCTTGGTGCCTCCATTATAAGCTGTCATTGTTAGCAGATGTGTTTTGTCATGTTCCCTGTCAAGAGGTATCTCCACTAAAAGTTCTAGGAATTCTTTACTGTTTGTAGGGTTAAGACTTTTTAGAATAAAATACCTGTTCAGGCAAAGCTGGTAAACATTGACAGACTTTGTACTAATGTGGGGATCAGAGGCCCGCTCAACTCGGAATTGGGACAGAGCCACTGCTGCCTCAGAAATATTCAGAACTATTTTGTTTTTTCCACATTTTGGTGTATTATCATTAATGTGTAATATATTAATCTCAACATGATAGATTTCAATTGAGTTTTCTTACATTACTTCAATGTTCATAAGGCATACAGCATTTATTCCACAAAGCTGTTCTCGGTGTATACGCTCTTTTATCTGCAGCTTGCTAGTCATTGGGTTCATATCAAAATATTGACCATGTGTAGAAGAAGCTATATGACATTTCCTGAGAAGTAGTGCTTTTATGTTTAATGACGTATCGCTTGCAATATTACACTATAACATTATACCAGTTTTACTTACAGTCATGCTGCTTACCCATCTGTAGCATGCACGACTGCAGAGTGGGTCGTTTAGGACCTGATGGTTGCGATAATACGTACATACCCAAAAAAGTGCTAGAGGTTGAAAAATACCCACCATGTAGCCAGACACAGCACAGTAGTATCCCATGACATACAAGGCACTGTCTGCACAAAAAGAAATGTCTCAGGACATTGTTCATGTACTTACAGTCAGGCAGAGATGGTGAGGGTATTACCAGGAACACGTGAGGACATTCACCAGTACATGATGGAGGCTAGGCAGATAGCATAATGACCCTCCTGCAAGGCATGGTTGCTTGCACAGCAACTATGTCATTCTCTATTTTGTGAGGACTTAAAAGACTGACATGGCTGACACACTTTGCATCGCAGAGTTCAGGTCCACATGAGAGGAAGCTGTGACAAACATTCACCACTGGTGACCAAGGTGGGTCCAGGATCCATATATGTGGATTCCTCCATGAGTCAGTAAGATGGGCAGTGGTGGACTTCAGCATCATGTGGACATAACTCACAGTCAAGGTCATGGTCTCACAGCACTGATTGGTCATTATCAAGGGCCTCTACATCATCACATAGGTCACACCACCATAACAACTCAATGTCAAGCTCTCATGGCAGCATGCATTCCCATTCCTGCAGAACATCCTCATTGTTATTGTCGGGGGCATTGTGTATGACAATGTAGATGAGATTCCCATGCTCAGTGTCATAAATTATTAACATCCCCCTACAAATGGCAACAAAACAACTAAGCAAAGGACTTTCATAGGTTAAGAGAACTCATAAGAAAAATTACCTGCAGTAAGAAAAAAAAAATGTTTACTTGTTCAGAGAGAGAGAAACTCACACACACACACACACACACACACACACACACACACACACACACACACACACACACACACACACACACACACACACACACACACACACACACACACACACACACACACACACACACACACACTATGCGGTCATGAATACACAGTTTGAATTGCCATCATTCCCTTTCAAAGAAGTTGTAAGAACCGAGTCAGTATGCAAATATCCTTAAATCTGATGTTAAAACTGCATCTGCATGAAGGTTTGCTGACTCAAACATGCCATACTTCACAACCCAACCTATTATTTTAGCACCTCTGTACATGCTCATGCTTGTGTCTCTCTAATTATGACTTTGCAAGTGATGATACTGCATGGTGTGTAGTGACATATGTGATGCACAGGGTGAGTTGCTCATGTACTACATAACATAACACAGCATACACCATTATGTTTGTGACTTTACACTGTCATCTTTGACCATCAAGGCCCATAATTGTGGACTGCATGCCACTGCTTCTCTAAAACTGTCACGTGTTGTGTAAAAGTCTGTCTGATGGGGTACCACATGCTGCTGCTATTGGTTGTCCATCCTCACTAGTGCAAGGGGCAATTGATACTTGGAAAGGAGTTGTATGACTGTTATGAGGTTGCACTCATGCTAGTTGTGACATTTGTGCATCAAACCAGCTCAGAAACGTTTTGTACAGAATGCAGCAGGCAGTAACCATTCTGCACACAGTAACAGAGCCATCATGGAAAGCCCCATCAAAGTTCATCCAGGCAACTGAAATGGGCTTTAGGCCAGGCATATACTTGCTTAGTAACTATCCACTTCTAGGAACAGGGCAGTGTAGAAGTGCTCCTCTGCAGTGTGCTGTGGGTTATGCACTGGTGTTACTAGCCAAGGTTTGAGAGGGCAGCCTATATCACATGGAAATCATAATGTCTAAAGGCGATGGCTCAGGAATCTGGGGATGGTTACTCACTGCACACTACTAACTGTACATAAAAAAATGCTTTGGTGTAATTGGTGATTTAGCATGCATTTACATATTAGGAATTCATGACATTATCTCCCATGTAGGAAAACGTGGCGAAGGAACTTGTGTGCAAATATGACATCATTGGCACTTCCAGGAAGATTAGCTGTTGCATTGGTAACACAGCTACATGCATCAGAGATACCTTAGTAGCCCTTCTTTTTATAGTGCTTCTCCCCATTCTCCAGTTGAGGCCCTGACAACTACAAGGATGCAATCTATCAGGCTAAGCATGTCAAGGAAGCATGCTAGATCATGGAAAGCACTAATGCTGGTAGCTTTGTCCTATGGTGACTGTTAAGAATAGATAAGCTTATCCAGATGGGTTAAAATTGCAATCAGTTGCTGCAATATTCTCAAGTTTAAAGCCTGTGAGATACCCAATATTTCTCTAGTCTGTACCCAAAAAATGTCCTTACATATCACAATTGCAGTATTCTTCACTAAAGGGATTCCATGCCTTGGTTAGCCCAACGTCCGGCCAGTATACCAAAGCCTTAAGATTTTATAGATGTATTACATCACTTGTATACTCCCTGCTCAAGGCATAGGGCATAAAGGTGATGCATGGACGCACACATCTCAGAACTTCATTACCACCAGTTTGAACACCATCATTGATCATCTGTCTGAATGCTCCTTCTTCTGTGCTGGTTACAGAGCCATTTTTCAGATAAGTGACCCATTGGGGTTTTGTCAAAGGAAACATCAAAGATCAATGCAGCCAAGGTTCAGTTAAGGTTCCTTTATTCTTGTACAAGGAGACAAAAATGCAGTTCAAAAATTTGTCTGACATTATACAGGAAATACTTCATTATTATACTGCTCTGTAAGCCATTGCCCTCTAAGCTGATGTAATTAAATACAACTCTAAGCATTGTTCTAAAACAGGTGTTTACTAAGTTTTTCTGCTGATATAACAATTATAAATGTTCCCATGAGAAAATGTTCTCAAAAACAACATGACCTTGCTGACCACCAGTCTGTAATGATTTGGTGTTACAATTCATGATTCTTTCTTACTTCAAGCACAAAGCATATACTGATTACAGCCTTATAGTCTTATCTAGTTCCTCTACAGCTGCACAAACAAGGTTATTTGCTTAAGTCAAATTACATTTCAGAATACTGTATTGTTCTATTTTCCTAATGCTAGCAAAATCATCTGTTTCTCAGTGTATGAACAAGGTCATTCACTGAGCTGACCAGAAGCAAAGTCAGAAAGTACATGCAATTATTTTCAAGATGTAGCAGAATAAATGTGTTAACCCTTTTAGGCTTCTAATGCAGCAAGCATAATGCTAAAACATATATGAATACATATTTTACTATATATGTGAATACATATTTTTCTTACATTTCCCCCCTATTAACACTTTTATTCTCTTCAAAAGCATAAACAGTTAATTTCTTCTCCCAACCTCTTCCACATGGGATTTGCGGTTAGGTGAGTCATTTAGTTCAAACTTCTGAAAGCATTTAATTTTCCAGCAATTTATCAACTTCAGTGTTTTGATGCAAGGTTTCAGATACTGACATGTCTATCAATTCTTTAATCAGTTTTTTCATGCAGAGTATGCCACAACATGCACACACTCCCAACAGGAGTATTCCCACACAGACAGCTATTAATATGTTCATTATGAAGGTTCCCCACCCCCCAAACAGATTCTGGAAAAAATCCATCAGTGGGTTGGGGCCTGGTTTGGTCATTGCCGACACTTGCTGTATCACCTCAAGGTGGTCGTTTATCTCATATTGATAATCAGGTATATACGCACAACACTCTTCTTTGATTAAAGCGCACGTACCACCTCTCGCCGCTAGGGTGAAGTCGAGAGCCATACGGTTCTGGAACACTACAGTTCTCACAGCATTCAGTTCATCAGTTATCAATTCAAGAGCAGAAAAAGTTGCATTACTCATTACTTCAAGAAGTTTAGACAGTTTTTACAGTTCCCAAATCGATTTTACTGCTCCATATGCTGGTAATATGCCTGCCCACAATATGACAGCATCACTCAAGTCCATGTGCATCAGCTTGGTATCCACGGTATGATGGTCTTTTCAGCCCGCCTTGATCAGTCCCACTGGATTCTCAGGCTTTCTGACAGCTTTCTTGGCTACATCTCAGGTATTTCGAATACTTCCCTGAGGCAAAACTGCAGTGTGTCGTATGGCCGGAACCAGGTACCCCAAAAAACAACTGCCGGACTAATTCTCGGGTAACCATTTATATGCTTTCTTACCACACACAAAATAACAATCCTCTACCTTAGTAGTTACTTTACTACGAAATGGCTTCCCTGCATGAAACATTTTCCTATCTATTACAGACAGTTGCTTAAAAAGAACAGGATTACGTTGCACTTCGTCAATAGTCTTGTGCATGGATTCAAGAAATGAGTAATAATTCGAATTACAAACTGTATCCATTCTGTTCGCTTTGGTATAACATTTGTAATGTACAGTCACATTGCACCTGCTCCAACCCACTTGAATTGTGTCATTCTTATAAAAACATACAATTCCCTTTTGTGTCACAGGCAAATACAGTGCTACCTTATCATGTGCTTTGATAGCTACAGTCTCATAAACCAAATTTTCCCAGGTTTCATTGACCCCTGTGGGGACTGCAGTCATTAATAACCCCCTGTATGCTGTTGGTATGGCTGTGCAAATCCAACAATTTGAAACATTAAAAGTCTCAGCATATACACGTGGAATTGCCTGATAAGTGTAAAAGTTTGGGTGCCAGTCTATGGTCGGCTCATCATGTTTATTCAGTTCAGCTGGTGTGGCCAAAAAAAGGATGGGCAACAGCAAAAAGATTATTGTTGTTAGTACAATTAACAGGATAACCATGCAATACTTCTGGGGTTGTTCTGCATTCCTGTTTGCTCTAGATTCTGTCATGTTTAGTCTTTCTGTGAAACAGTAAGATTTTTATCTAGCTCAAAGTTTTTGCAAAGTTTACAGTGTGTCAAATGGATCCAAGAGGATTTCTCACCAATCTTGACTGCTGTGGGTGTCGACAAGAGGACCTGGTAAGGTCCCTCCCACTTTGGTGAGGTCCAATTCTTCCGCTTGACAATCTTCACCCAGATCCAGTCGCCTGGGGCTACTGTCGCTTCCAATGGTTGATTTGGCTCTTTACCTGAAACAGAAGACTGCAAAAGATGTTTAGAGTTCAACATACGTCCCATATATCTTGCTAGTGTACAGTCTGCTTCCTGGTCCGTGGGCATGAGAGATTTCCACTGAGGGGTATACTATGCCCTCCCAAATATTATCTCAAAAGGGGTCAATCCTTTCGCATTCGCATTGCTCAACAGTGCCAGGGGCAGGCAGTACACCCAATTCTTTTGTGTATCTGACATCAACTTCCTAATCTTGTTCTTTAAAATCCCATTGTGCCTCTCCACCAACCCTGCAGATTGAGGATGATATGCACAATGGTTTTTCAAAGAAATTCCAAAATATCTACTGAGTTGCTGTATAGTTTGATTTACAAAATGTGTGCCATTGTCACTGTAGATCCTTTCTGGTATACCAAATCTAGGAATAATCTCTTTAACCAGAGCCTTTGCAACCGTAGCTGCATCTGGATTTTTAGTCGGAAAGGCTTCCACCCATTTGGAAAACATATCTACAATGACAAGGCAGTAACGTTTATTTTCACATTTACTCAATTCTATGAAATCCATACAAATAGTGTGAAACGGATATGGTGGTGTAGGGAAACTCCCTTGCTTGGGCTTTAACGCCCCCTGTGCATGATGTTTGTTACAAGTATGGCATGATAAACAACATTTTTTTGTATAGTCTGTAAATCCGTATGTAGTGAATACCCGGTTGACTAACTGTACCATCCCCCCTGTTGAGACATGGCATTGCCCATGGCCCAACAAAGCTGCATATCTAAACAAATTAGACGGCAATATTGGTTTCCCTTCTTTGGAGATGTACAGTCCTTCCTTGAGAAGTGCTCCTCGCCTTACCCATTTTTGATTTTCTGCCTGTGTAGTAAGTGTTTGCATTGTTTTCAACATTTCTAAGTCTAAAATCTCAGAAGGTTGTAACTCCTCATTCAAAAGAAATGCTTCTGAGGCTGCTTGCTTTGCAGCTGTGTCAGCTCTCGCATTGCCTTTTGAAATCCTATCTTGTTGCTTGGTATGAGCTATGCATTTACAAATAGCTACTTTCTGAGGTAACTGAATTGATTCTAACAAATCTAAAATAAACTGTGCATGATTAATCGGTTTGCCAGTAGATGTCACCATTCCTCGATTTTCCACTGTTGTGCAAAAACATGTACAGTAGAAAAAGCATACTGGCTGTCTGTAAAAATGTTCACACATTTACCCTTTGCTAAAGTACATGCTCGTGTCAAGGCAATTAATTCTGCTGCTTGTGCAGATAAGCTATTTGGTAAAGGTTCTGCTTCTATAATTTCAGTATCAGAAACTACTGCATATCCTGTTAGGTTCAATCCTGTAGGACCCTTTCTACATGAGCCATCCACGTAATATGTCACCTCAGCATCATCCAAGGGAACATCCGTGAGATCTTTTCTGGGCAGTGTCTTTTGCTCAATTACCTGCAGGCAGCTGTGCGGTGTGCCATCTGCAGGAGTTGGAAACAAGATAGATGGATTCAAAGTCGTTCAGTGCTCAATTGTCATGTGAGGTTGGCTCAACAAGATAGTCATGCAGGACAGATGCCTAGCAGGGAAAGATATGCTATCTTCTCTTGCAGTAAAATAATCGTGACTGCATGAGGCACTCTCACTGTGAGAGGGTAGAACAAAACTACTGAGGCCGAAGCCTGCACTGCCATTGTGGCTGCAACTACTGCTTGTACACAGTGGGGCAAAGACCGCACCACTGGGTCCAGTTGTGATGAATAGTAAGCAATGGGGCGTTGCTTGTCCCCATGCTGTTGTGTCAATACTGACGTCATATAACCTTGTTTACAATCTACAGTTTGGAAGAAACGTTTATGATAGTTTGGTAATCCTAAAACTAATGAGGATGCTATCAAATGTTTCAGTTTACAAAAAGCTAATTCTGCTTCTGGTGTCCATTGTATCAAATCTTGCGCTGCCATAGGCTTCTTAAAAATCAGGTTGGTTAACGGTGCAGATTCCAAAGCATAGTTTGGGATCCAGCTCCGACAAAAATTAGTTGTGCCAAGAAAAGACATCATTTCCTTCTTGGTTGTGGGTTTTGGTGTTTGTAAGATTGCTATTTTTCTGTCTTCATCTAATGTCCTACCCTCTTTGGATATTACATATCCAAGGTACTTAACTTATTTTCTCCAAAGCTGCAATTTATCTTTGCTTACTTTGTGTCCTTCAGCGGCTAGGAATTTCAATAATGCTATAGTGTCTTCCTTACAATCTTGCTGGGTGGGGGCTGCCAGCAGCTTGTCATCAACATAAAGTAAAATCTGACTACCTTTCGGTGGAGTAAACCCTGCCAAGTTACTTGCCATCTCTTGTGAGAATATCGTTGGACTTTCACAATATCTCTGTGGTAGTCACGTATATGTATACCATTTCCCCTGAAATGTAAATGCAAACCAATACTGGCTGTCAGGGTGTATAGGTATTGAAAAGAACGCATTGCTAATATCTACCACAGAAAAATATTTTTGTTGAGGCTTTAGATCATTCAATAGGGTGTGTGGATCTGGCACCGTGGGTGCCCTTGATATTACTGCGTCATTTACAGCTTGCAAATCTTGGACCATACGCCATTCTCCATTTGCTTTTTTAACAGGGAATAAGGGTGTGTTACATGGTGAATCAGGAGATTCCACCAGTATTCCTTCCTTAAGTAAAGCTGCTATGATAGGTTTAATACCTGCTTCTGCATCTTTTCTTAAGGGGTACTGCCTTTTTTGTGGTCTAAATGCTGACTTTGGTGTGATGGTAACTGGTCCTGCTGTACGAATAAGTCCTACATCTGATTTTCCTGTTGACCAGAGAGTCTCTGGTATTTCTAACAAAGCTTTATCTTCCCCTTCTAGTAAGAGTGCTTCTCAGCTGTTCTTGTTTGACTGCAAGTGTACAGCTGGGTGTGTCTGTGTTATCCAATTCAATTTTTGTCTTTGTACTCCCTGTTCTGACAGTTCTGATTCTGTCTGCTTTTCCCATTTTTTGACTTTTTCTCCTAGGTCTGCCCATTTCATGCTCTTGTCCTTAGTTAAACTAACATGTGGTAATCAATTTGATTTATACAGTGCAAAGAACACCTGGGGCAATGAACAGCTAACTACACTGTTCCCTTTCATGTCCCAGTACAGATTATGCAATACTAATCTGTTTGCACGGTTTTTAAACAATTCTTGCTGATATTCTTTGTCAGGTCCTGGTGTATTACAATAATACAGAGTACAGTGCAATAGGTGTTGTATGTCAATGCAAGGGGAGGGGAACTTACTGATAGCTACATTCATTAACTCTCCAGTTATTGCCCCAGGACTGGTCGTAACCAAGTCCTGGCTGTACCAATAAAATGTTTCACCCTCCAATTGTACTGCAAAAGTATTAATTTGTCGCTGTGCTTCCATACCCTGCATGGTCGGGACTACTGCTATGCCAAATAGTTGCATAAGGTCTCTGCCCAAAAGGTTCACTGGGCATTTCGCAGAAACAACAATTTTACTTTTCTGGGTTAATCCTGAAACAGGATCTGTTACTGCAATATTATGGGAGACAGGCTCTCGATACAGCTGTCCATTAGCTGCTTTCACTAATATGTAATCATGTGACTCTGAATTCTCCGGTAGTTTTGAGGGGTTTACCAGGGTTCGTGATGCCCCTGAGTCACACAGAAATTTGACTTGCCTCCCCTCTACCAGGAGTGTAACTTCTGGTTTCGTGTCAGCCAAATAGAGCTCCAAGCTCAATAAGGCTAGGTCTAATATTTCATTGTCTTCACTATCGATAGCTTCCTGCACTTCCTCTATTTCTCCTAACACATTCTCTGCTCTGTCTATCACATTCTCATTTGTCCCTTCTTTGTTATTCCTATCTAGTGATTCTTAACTATCATATAGTCAGTCCTCACCCTCTTCATTTTTATCCTCCATAGCTGTCTTCTTATTTTTCTTGCAATCCCTTGCCATATGTCCCTTTTTACCGCATTTGAAACATTCACCCCTTTTCTTTCGCCCTTCAAAGTCCTCTGATCGCTGATCAGATTGTTTGTTTCCCTGGGCATTCTTCTTGCCCTTCTTCCCAGACTGTACTAAATAAATTTCTCCATCATCTACAGCAAATACTTGGGCTTTCTTTTTCTTTTTGTTACTAAAATGCCTTTTGGTATGCCTAGCATATTCAAGCAGTGACTGTAATCTGCTTGTGCGATGATCTACCATATGCTTTGTAATAAAACTGCTTATGGGTGCAATACTGCTTTTTAAAAATGCATTCTTTAACTGCTGCTCATATGGGGAATCTTGTGTCTGGTCTTCAGGAATCTGCATTCCACAATGGTTATTAAAACATTCCAGTAATCTAGCAAAATATCTGTCAACAGTTTCACCTTCTTGTTGGATGCATTGATTAATGATGGTCCAGTCTGCCCTAGGCTTCCATTTCTCAGAGATTCGGTCCATTAGACCTTTCACTCTGTTGTCTAATTCTGCACTGCTATGTGGGAGGGGCTTAAGCATAGCATCACGGTGATTCCAGTTGCCACTGATCATGTGCCAATCTGGTCCTACTATTTGTCTGACTACTTTTTCTACTTCCTCTCTGTTTAAGTGATAACTTAACCTCATGCCTTCCAAGTCTTCTAAAAACTTTCTAAAATTAACTTTTGGATGGGGAATTCCCTCTGTGGCTTTCCGGATATCTTCCGGTGTCCACCGTCTGTATACTAGGAGAGTTGGGTCCTGCCCTTCTTGTCCTGCCTGAGGATTTGGTACTTCTATGAGTGGGCATATCTCTTCTTCATTCATAGATCGCGAATTTTTATTAATTTGATATAACTCAATATCCCCTCTCAAACTGCGTGTTCGAGACCTAGTCTCGACAGGATCTCTGACAAACGGCTCTGCTTTTGTAACACCTCTACCTAACGGAACAGCAGGGTATTGTGGGGGTGGACCTGCCTGTTCACTCGCTTCATATTCTGGCAAGGGAAGTGGAGGGGGCGGAGGGGCTGATACTATAACCAAGTTATCCTCTTTATCTAAAAACATTGCTTTTGAATTTTTATTTATTTGTTCCCATCGGTTTGCTTCCTCAATCCATCTGTGTGCCTGAGGAATTCCTAATTTGCGCTGTCTTTTTACCTGCCCTTTGGAATCAGTTTTGAGTTGTTTTAAAAGTTTGACAAGTGAGGATTTTTCTAGTTTACCATTTATTAACCCACTTTGTGTAGTACTTAATGTTATTGGCACGTCGTGACCGCATGTATTCTGCGTTTTCGGTTAACGGTGGATTTTGGGGTCGTTTTGCACACTTATTACCAATTTTGTCCTAACCTTATGAATGTTACATAACCCTCCTTATTTTTAACGTGGTACTACGAAGACTTTGTAGTTCCTTCAGACTACCTGCCTACTTATTCTGTTTCCCTGATCTATGACAAGATAGCAATTTTTCTGTCCCTGGATTTACACAAAAATCCTGACTGAACAAATACAATTAAGTCCCTGATCTAAAACAGAAAAAAGTAGAATCACCTTACCAGAGCCTCAGCAATTGATTACCCCGGTCCGATTGAAACCTGCCCGTCAGTCGCAGATCAGAAAGTGGCCGGCCTTTGTTTATACGACAATTCAGTCGGAGGTCTTTTCGAACATGAAGAACTGTTTTGGTAACTTCTTCCGTATGGGTTCAAGCCACCAGGCCTGTCTGATCTGGGATAACCGAGAGGTTTCCGGTCAACGAAGGACCAACTTGTCAAAGGAAAAATCAAAGATCAATGCAGCCAAGGTTCAGTTAAGGTTCCTTGATTCTTGTACAAGGAGACAAAAATGCAGTTCAGACATTTGTCTGACATTATACAGGAAATATTTCATTATTATACTGCTCTGTAAGCCATTGCCCTCTAAGCTGACGTAATTAAATACAACTCTAAGCATTGTTCTAAAACAGGTGTTTACTAAGTTTTTCTGCTGATATAACAATTATAAAAGTTCCCATGAGAAAATTTTCTCAAAAACAACGTGGCCTTGCTGACCACCGGTCTGTAATGATTTGGTGTTACAATTCGTGATTCTTTCTTACTTCGAGCACAAAGCATATACTGATTACAGCCTTATAGTCTTATCTAGTTCTCTACAGCTGCACGAACAAGGTTATTTGCTTAAGTCTAATTACATTTTAGAATACTGTATTGTTCTATTTTTCTAATGCTAGCAAAATCATCTGTTTCTCAGTGTATGAACAAGGTCATTCACTGAGGTGACCAGAAGCAAAGTCAGAAAGTACATGCAATTATTTTCAAGCTGTAACAGAATAAATGTGTTAACCCTTTTAGGCTTCTAATGCAGCAAGCATAATGCTAAAACATATATGAATACATATTTTACTATATATGTGAATACATATTTTACTATATATGTGAATACATATTTTTCTTACAGGTTTCATCTAATCTTTTTTTTTTTTCCTTTTACAGTGCTGTGGGTTTACATGTCATCCAGAAAAGGAAAATGTCAGTGAGCTAGGCAGATTCCCCAGAATGATCATCACAAGCAGTGTCTCATTTGTTTGGGTGGTTTCCATGACCATACAAAGCATTCTGTCTGCTAAGGATTTGTTCCTAAGACTCTACATAGTTGTCTCTCCTCCTTGTCCATTTACCTGGAGAACCAGTATCTTAAATTATTGGTGTAGGGTGTTATGGCGGAATCTTCCCATCCTGATGGTCAGCCAACTCCTAATAAAAAGGCCAAAAGAGTCAAGTATGATTTGGCTGCTGTATCACCTCCCCTGGGTGTATCTCTTGAAGCTGGTGAAAGCCCAGAGAATTGTACAGTTGTTACATTGGATTCCTCTACCACAACCATATCGGAGGCCAGCATGGATCTGACTTCTCACATATCTTCAGAGGCTCTGCATATGTCTATTCTGGATGTAGAGGGGGAATCTCGGCTGATCATTTAAGAGGGTCTGAGGGGGTATCTGGAGATACTTGTTCAGGAGGAGATTCTTACTACTTTAGTAGAGTGCAAGCAAGGGTCCAAACCTACTAGGGTGTTTACAGCAGACATCCCTCAAATGAAAAAAACAAAACAAAACAAAAAGCATGTTTCCAAAGCTCCTATAAATCCTTAGTGTGAATGATAGGATTTTACCCAAGGGTTATTTAATGCATTGATGGCCTTGAAGCCTCCCCAAACAGTTTCTATACCTGCACCTCCTTGGTTACCTACCCCACTCAACAGGCACAGAGAGCAAGACTCCTCTGATGAGGACTTGGATTCTAGGGTTGAGTCTTTGGCATATTCCTCTCAGCTCCCTTCTACCTTATATTATGGCTCTGAGGAGGAAGACTCTTAGTCCAGACTCCCATTTGAATAACTCTCCTTTGGTGATGCTATTTCTCTTATGATTTAATTTTTTAAAATGGCATTGTTTTCATATTTCTGACATTCAAAAGAGGTATTATGAGCTCCTCCATATGGAGTCCCCTTAGCACTCTGTTGCTCCTCCTGTCTTGGCTGCCCTTTTGGATACCTTTTCAGCAGCTTCTGTGGCCCCAAATTCTCAACATCCTGCCCCTAAGAAGCCTGTCAGATTGTACAAAGTGCCCAGTGAGTATAAGTTTCTCTACAAATGTCCTTCTGATGACCCTTCTGTACTGTCTGTCTCTTCTAACAAACCCTCTAAACTTTTGCCTTCTAATAAAATAATTTGTTTTGAGAATGACAGTAGAGCTACAGAACAGCTGGGCAAGAAGGTATATACTATTGCAATGTTGGGCCTTTCTAGCTATTAACTACCAGACTCATATGACTAGGTATGTTTTAGCCCTACTTTCTCAGGCTACCCAGGCTATCTCAGACTTTCCTGATTCAGCCCTTTATTTACTGGGCTCTACTCTTAAGTAGCCCACCACTCTATTAAATGTAGATATAATGCAGCTTATGCCTTCTCTGGAACAGCTGCTTGTGGTTCTGTTTTCTGAGATGATACTCTTGGCTTTTCCTGAAGATATTAATTCTAAATTGGTGGATGCTCCTCTTGATAACAAGAATGTGTTTGATTCTGCGGCTGCTGTGCTTTTTAAGTCCCCACAGGTTAAGGGTAAGGCCTTGGAAGAATTGAAGCATATATATGTTGAGTTATTCTTCTAAATTTGCTTTTGCTAGCAGACAGCCTCGCCCTCTACCCAAAGGTTCCTCCATTTAAGTCTACTTAGACTCTCACTTCTCAGGCACTTCCTTTTCAAAACAAGCTAGTTTCTATCTGACTGTTTGCTTCCCCCCTTCCTGAGCCAGGTTCCCTTATCTCTTCTTCTTTTCATGTCCATTCCCAGTTGGTTAAGGATCACTCAAGACTTTGGGGGTTTGTCTGTCATCTGCCAGGGATACTTTATGGTATGGAAATCCCTTCCTCCTTTTCTTTATGTGGATGATTTACTCATTCAAGCTTCTTCCCCAAAGACCTTGCTTCAATACCTCCATTATGCAGTTTGTCTCTTGCAAAGCTTGGAGTGTATAATAAATTTTCAAAAATCCATCCTAGTTCCTTCTCAAGATCATGTGTTACTTGGTTTCAGGCTCCTGACTATCCCTATGCTCACTTCCCTGCCCCCTCCCAAGGCTTTTTCTTGAATCACCTTTTTCCCTTCCCTTCTTCTTTGGATTTCAATTACAGCCAGGGCATTTGTAAGGGCACTAAAATTCCTGGCTTCCACCATTCCTATGCTATCTCTTTCCAGGCTTCATATAGGTTCATAGGTAGGTACTAGGCTATCTGCTCGAGGGCATTTATAAGCCTAGCCAGAGTGTGTCAGCTTTCACCACCCCATTGATTAATTAACTGATCCTCTGTCAAGCAGAGCCAATGAAGTGACCACAGGGGTGTATTTTCTGTTACCCATCCACTCGTCAAGGTTTCTCTTGAAGAGTGTTAGTGAGGGGCTCTGCCTCATGTAATTTGGAATTTTGTTCCAAAGCATGGGGAGTCTCTGTGACAGGAATCTATCCCTCCAGCATGTTCTATTTATTGTTGTGGTGAGGTTTAGCTCACTAGAGCGCATGGCTCGCAGTGACTTGGATTTCTTTAGGTGGAGCATGTCCATTAATTCTGAGTTGGACATGGCTTTGTAAGTTAGGCAGAGATCACCTCTGAGTAAGCAATGTGCCACTGAGCACAGCCGGAGTTTTTTCAGTCGGGCTGCATAGGACATATGTTTGAGAACAGTAATCCTCTTGATGAGGTGCTTTTGTGGTCTTTTCAGCTGTTGGAAGTGTCTTGTGAGGTACATCCCAAATGGGGCATTGTAGTCTATGATGGGTCTAATGAGTGATGAGTAGAGGGGCACTATAACCTCTTTTTTTCTAGATGCAAACCCTTTAGTAATTAGATGGGCCACATAGAAGGATTTCCTAACTACTTTGGCAATATGATTGTCAAAGGAGAGATTACTATCTACCTGGGTCCCCAGATCTCTTATTACCTCTTCCGAATTAAGGGGGCTGCCACCTATGTGGTAATTCGTGGGTGTTTTGTTTTTCCAAAATGGGATGACTATACATTTTTTGGCATTTAGCTTGAGGCCATGACTTTGACACCATGTGTCCGTCTCAGTAAGGCCCTTTTGGAGGAGAGTCAATTATGGCTCCCAGTTTGCAGTCATCAGCAAACTTGGTTAGCCATAGTCCTCCTGTGTTTGCCTGTACTTTTGAAAAGTATATGCCGAACAGTAGGGGTCCCAGGACAGAGCCTTGCGGGACACCACTTGTGACTGCTTTAGAGTCGGACCTGGAGCCCGCTATTCTTACCGTGTGAGTTCTGTCTGTAAGCCAGTTGGCAACCCATCTCATGATGTAGGGGTTTATGTTCAGGCTGGTAAGTTTTTCTGTAATACCCGAGTGGGGAATGGTGTCAAAAGCCTTGGCGAAGTCAAGGTAGGCTGTGTGAACCACCTTTCCCTCATCTATGGCCTTGGTGACTGTCTCAAAGAAGTCTACCAGGTTTAGTAGACATGATCTGCCATTAACAGAGCCGAACTGGGTCAGGTCAAGTGTTTGGAAGTTCCCAATGTCTTTGTTGATGAGTTCCATGATGATGCACTCCCTAGCCTTGCAGACCAGGCTACTCAGGCTTATGAGATGATAGTTACCAGGGTCAGTTGTAGACCCTCCTTTGTGGAGAGGAATAACCATTGCTGTGTGCCATTCTGTGGGCACATAGCCTGGGGAGAGGCTGAGGCTGAACAGCGTGATTAGGTGGGGGGTTAGTTCATTCTGTAGTTCGTGCAAGATGCAGTCTGGGACACCATCTGGCACCATTGACGCTGTGTTTTTGGCTTTTGAAATGGCTGTTTTCACCTGTGCGTCTGTGATTTTTGGGACATTACACTTTTCCGGTATTGTTGTGGGCCTTTTTGGAGGTGAGAGGGGGGTGAAGCTTGCACTGAATCTACCTGCCAGGATGTTGGCAATATCAGTAGGTTCAGTGTATTTTGTGCTATTTTGCAGTAGTTCAGTGCATATCTGTGAGTTGCCACTTAGATTCTTAACATAGCTAAAGAAGGCTTTGTGGTTATCTTTTGAATCCTTGGCTATTTTTCTTTTGAAGTTAGCCTTGGATGATTTCATGAGGGACCTCAGTTTCTTACTGATACTGATCAAGGATTTCTTTCCTTCTTGGGATTTGTTTTTTTCTGAACCAGTTTCCTCCTTCTATTGTATAGCCTGTTTATTGCAGGAGTCCACCAAACTGGTTTCCTTCTCTTAGAGGAGTGAGTCTTGGTTTTGCTGGGGATGGCACAATCCATGCGCCCTTCTAGGTGCTCATAGAGTGCATTTGTAAAGGTTTCTCCATCTTGGGCATAATTATCCTTTAGTGTGGGGGCTGTGAAACTTACCACTCTGTCTTAAGTAAGGTGAAGTTTGCTTTGGAAAAGTTTTTTACTGTGGTTTCCTTAGTTGGGGGTGGTGGTGGGGTGTGGACATCCAGAGTGATTCATTTATGATCTGATCTAACCAGTGACAGGTTGACCTCTGGTGTGGAACATCTGTTGCCCATGTTGGTGATGACCAGGTCCAATATGTTTTCACCTCTGGTAGGGGAGTTTACCAGCAGATCCAGGGTGTTTGAGTTGATGAATTCCAGGAAGCACTGGGCCTGGGAATTTGTACTCGAGTAGTTTTCCAAGTGAATGGTAGGGTAATTGAAATCACCCAATACCAGGGTGTTTGATAGGACCTTCATGTTTTCCAGTGTCTTCAGAAATGTGGAGTGGTGGTCCTGGGTCATGGAGGGTGATCTGTAGCAGGCCACAATTTGCATTGCAGATTTGCCTGATGTTAGTTGCACATGGATGATCTCAGGAGGTATCATGCTGCGCCACTAACCTGGAGGTGTGGGTATCATTGATGAATATGGATACACCCCCTCCTTTTGTGTTTCAGTCCATGTTCTGTGGCCGAAACGTGTGGTATGAGTTGTAGCCCGGTTATGTCGGGGTGCTCTCTGGAGCCTTGGACCAGGTTTCATTTACTGCACAGATGTCAACGTTCTCCATACTGAGGAGTGCTTCAAGCACGTGCATTTTGAGATTTAAACTCTTGGCGTTGAGTAGCATAACCCTCAGTTTTTTGTTAATTGTGCTGTTTATGAAGGTGGCTTTGACTTTTGTGCCTTGCTTAAAAAAGGCACTATGGTGGCAACAAGAGCCTTGGCTAGTATTCGAAAGCCTAGGGGTGACAGGTACAAGCCATCTCTTGCGAAGCAACGTGGCTTGACGAGCATGTGGTCCCAGGCTGACAGACACTGGATCCCCTTTGAATGACACCAGAAGCGTAGCCAGTTGTTGAAATTGATCATTTTTTCTTTATACTGAGGTATCATTCTTGGTGTGGGCAGGATGCTACTCAGGGTCAGGGTCATACCAGCCTGGGCTACATGATCAGAGAGCTCTTCCATGTCTCTTTTCATGTAGTCCAGGGAGGTATGTCTCAGGTCATTCACACCAACATGAACAATGACAGAGTCATATTTGTACTTGTTCTGGAGTGACCTGAGTGCTTGTGTTATGTGGTGGATTCTGGATCCTGACAGGCAGCTAACAGTAACCTTCTGCTTGTCCAGCCAAGTGAGTGGGACGTCAGTGTGCCTGACTATAGAGTCACCTATTACTAGTGTGTTAGGTATGTTATTTCGCCTAAAGGGCTGTGATTTTGTGGCACACTGATTTTGTGTTTTATGTGTTGTCTGGTTTGTGATGGGAAGTGCACGTTGTTTGGGTGTCTGCTTTGGAGATCTCTGATGCTTTTGCAGGTTTTTATTTAGAGCCTCCGAGTATGATTTTGTGGATTTATGTGTATTTTTTGCCAATGCTGTTTTAGTAGGTCTGTGTGCGGCTAGTGCTGTGGCGCAAGTGTTAACCTTCTCCTCTTGACTGTCTGTTCCAGTCTTGGGTGGAGACAGCTTAGCTTCCAGTCTGGCTGTATAATTGCATCTCTCGCATATGTTAGTGATTTGTGGTAGGAGGAGAGGGTTGTCTGTGTAGATGAGGCAGTTGTAACATTGCCTCAGGATACCCAGATTCATCAGCTGGACTGCAGAATGCACCTGAAGTTGTCCTTTGGTCATGTCTGAATAGTAGGGTGAGCTACTTAGTTGCTTGGTTGGTGAGGGGTGAATAAAGAGCCTTGCCCTGCTGGGCAATCAGTGTCAGGGTATATTAGTGCTTGCTATTAGGTCTGAGCAAGTGCTGGACCGTAAGATGCTTTTTGAGTGCTTAGTTTGAGAGTTACACTAGTTTCAAGGGAAAAACTGAAAAGGAGACTTAGTAGAGCCGGGAATAATTTAACCGTAGCTAACCGGCACTGCCTGGTGTGCAAAACCATGCAAACGCAGTTTTTATAGTAGGGAAATGAAAGATATAGATATGTCCAAAATGGCCAATAAACTACTAACTTCTGGGCTAGAACCACTCCTCCAGGGACAGACATGTTGCTCAAAGCTCCCCTCTCTCACAGGTGAACAGAGAAACTTCCTTCTATCCAAGTAAGGTATGGGCAACTCAGAAACTAGTATCATAGCCCTGAATTTAGCACTAGCCTGAAAACTGGACTTTACTAGCTTAGAAAGGTGGGAAACAAGGAATTTTTTTTTTTGAAAGATAAGGCAAAAACAGTAAAACATACACTTAAAACAGCTTTAAACGACTACAAATGATCAGAAAAGGCTATCGCACTTTAGTGTGTAGCCTACAACAGTTAAATTATTTAAACAAAAAACAACTTTTTAAAAGTGCAGGCAGTCAAATGAGTACAATATGTGAAAAAAACAAGCTTTTAAATCACAATAAACTTTGGAAAATCTGCGTTTAGTCAGAAAACAGTTAAGTACAGCAAGAAAGTACAGAAAACTGATACTTAATCACTCCAAAGTCTGTCTGCTAGGCTAGAAAGCTTGTATCATTTTAAGGCTTTCTAGTGCTACCCAGTAGGTTAGTTACAGAAAAGATGAGAAAAAAGCGCAGATGTGGTCTTTTAAACCAGAAAGTTGAAAGAGATGGACAAACTGTCCAAATGGTCAATAAACTACAAATTCTTGGCCAAGAACCTCTCCTCTTGTGGTAGACAGGCTACCTAGTGCTTATCACTCCCACTGATAAGCTAGAAGGCTTTCTTGAAACACAGAAAGGCTTGCAGGGCTCAGAGGCTTACCAACAGTCCTGGATACAGCAACTCTGTATCTGGACTAGGCTAGTTACAGGAAAGGTGGGAAACAAGAGCAAGTGTGGATTTTAAACCAGAACATTGAAAAATATGAGAAAATATGTTGAAAATATGAGAAAATTGCAGTGGCTCCTAAAGTTAATTTGGCTCAAAACTGTCACTGTCTAGATTTTCTAGTCCCTCTTCTTCCATGACTCAAGCTTGAGTTTCAGTGGTGGATTCTTCACCTGTTTCTCAACCCAATACTTCCTTTTCAGCCCCCGGTTACCCCTCAGGAACTTTTGTCAGATGCCTCAGATATGGGAAGGGGAGCCTTTTTCAGTCTCCTCAAGGACCAGGTCTCTGCTTCCCTCATTAGAGTTCAGAATACATCAGTATCAAGGAGATGAGAGCTCTCCTTTTCACCCTTCAGACCTTTCATTCTCTTTTTCTTGAGGGCCTTTCAAATTATTTACAGATAATACAATAGTGATGTGGTACATCAACAAGCAAAGGGAGGCACAGTCCTACCTTCTTTGCAGGCTAGCTCTTCAATTTTAGAATCAGCTGTCCAGTATCAGATGACTCTTCAGACTGTGAACATTCCTGCAGTGCAAAACATAGTGGCAGACTCTTTGGGCAGGTCTGAAACACAGGCTCACAAATGGATAATTCACAGAGATGTGTTTCTGGACATTATCCATCAGTAGGATACTCCTCAGGTAGATCTTTTTGCCTCGCCTTTGAACACACATCTTCATCTTTTTTGCACCAGAGTCCCAAGCCCTTTGGCTTAAAGGTGGATGCCCTATCTTTCTTTGGTAGGGGATATTTCTCTATGCCTTCCCTCCTCTTCCACTGATTTTGAGGGCCCTGCTCAAGATAGACCAAAACTCCCCCAAAAATTTGTTGGTGATTCCCTTTTGGCCCAGACAACATTGCTTCCCTCTTCTTCTGCACCTAGCCAAAGGCAATCATCACAAGTTACATCACAGAGAGGACCAACTCTCACAAGACAATGGATCTCTCATCCTTCCTCACTTCCACTCTTCAACTGACATTGTGGGTGATAGGTTTTGATCCCTTTTAAGACATGCTTAGGGTTCTGTAGGAGGTCAAGAATCCTGTTACCAGGAATTCCTGTATGTCCAAATGGAAGAGATATTCTGTTTGATGCATTGCTCCCAAGCAGGATCCACCTTTTGTGGAGGTCCCTGACTCTCTTATTTGTCTGAAATTGCTCCATGCTGGGTTAGCATACTCTTCTGTTAAAGCTTACCTTTTATCTATTTCTGTTTGTCTGCCATTAACTCCTCCTCTGGCCTCCACATTTGCAGTCAGGCATTTTTTTAAGGTGTCCTTCATATCAAACCTCCCAGAAAGCTGATTCCACCTTTCTGGGACCTTAATTTTTTTCCTGAAAAATTGACTCAGACTCCTTTTGAATCTGCAACTTCAGCTTCCTTACATTTTGTACATGGAAGACTGTTCTTCCTTAGGCCCTTACTTCAGCTAAGAGAATGTCTGAGCTTCAGACCCTTATGGCTGTTCCTCCTTTTTAGTTTTTCATAGGGACAGGGTGTCTCTTCATACTAATCCTTCTTTTATGCTAAAGGTGGTTAATGAATTATCTCTTAATCAGTTCTCCTTTTTTTTCCTTCTCTGCAGTCTGCTAGTGAGAAGGTTCTTCACACATTAGATTTGCATAGACAGCTCAAATATTATTTAGATAAGACTAGGGGCATTCACACATTTGAGCAACTACTTGTTTCTTTTCATCCCAGATATCTAGATTTTGGCTGTTTCTAAACAATTTCTTCATGGATCTCTAAGGCCATTTATTTTGTTACTCCTTTCATAGGGAGAGAGTCTTTCTGCCTTAGTAAAGGTTCATTTTAATAGGGCCATGACTTCCTCTGGTGCTGTTTTCAAAGGATTGGATACCAATTCCATCCTTGAGGCTGCTACTTTGACCTTTGTCCATACCTTTGCTGAGCATTATAAATTGGATGTTGTTTCCACAGCCATAGCTGACTTTGCCAGGGCTATCCTGCATGCGTTTCTTGAAGGTTGTTCTGGGCCTTCTTTAAAAGTGATATGGAAGGACACAGTACAGTTGTGTAAAATCTTACCATAACAGTAGATGCCCTTCTCTTCACTATTCCAGTATTTGCTCCCTCCCTCCTCCAACTTCTGCTCTGTTTTTTTCCCTTTTCTCCTCCTAGATGCACATGTTCCTCTTACTTGCTAGTTGTTCCTCTTGGGGCTTTTCATTTCCGAAGTATGTACATTTATATGTCACCTGTATGCCAAAACTTTGAGTGGGGAGGATATGCGTGATATACAATGTCTATAAATCTATAAAGATCTTTGGTATATTGGCTGGATATCGGGGCACCGAAAGCAGGGAATCCTTTTAGTGAGGAATACTGCAACAGTGAAGAAAAGGACATCTACTGTTAGGGAAAGATTTTACACAACTGTACTGTCCCCAGGGTTAAGTATAGTTTAGGCTATACAGATACAGGTGTATCTACAGAAACAGGAAGGTCTCACATTCCCCCATTTCCAGTTTGAGGGCCAGTCAAATCAACTAAAGTCCCAATAATATCCCTGTCCAATTGAAAATGGTCACAAGCCATCTGCTCCTCAAATTTATAATGCATTACTCATTGCTGGTAACACCCCAATGTTGGACAACTACAGCCGTTCCTCACACCAGGTGGTGGTATCTTGGAATTAAGCATCTGAAAGCAAGAAACAATGAAAGCCAGACCAAACATCTTCTCTAATTGCAAAGTATCTATAAATGCTGGTTCTTGCATTTTTATTACCAATGTGTGCAACACACACTTGCACAGCAATATGTGACTATGAATTACAAAAGGCCAGAAAGATGCCCCATTAGCATGCAACTGGTTCAACATTTACAAACATTTCCTCATTTAAATGTCATTATGAGCTCATTTCCATACAGCCATTTCTGCAACTTTCCAGGTTTAGACATATGTGCATCAAACCTATATGAATTGTAATATGTTTGTGTGTGTCTGCAACTTATGCAAGTGCACACACACTATGCCTGCCTGTAATTAACTATGGATACCACCCTGATTTATCTAAATCTTTGCTATCATTACAATGATAATTCCATCCAGCAGGCTTTTTTGATTATTCTGCTGGAACTGAACATACTACAGCCTTTAGAAAATGAGTCAGCCAGCAGTCTTTTTTGATTATTCTGATAAAACTGAACATACTACAGCCTTTAGACAAAGAGTCAGTCAGTAATTGTTGCTTCTGTAGACACGTCAGATACCTGTCCGTCACTGTGACAAACACCAGTCATTGAAATGCCAGGTAGAACATCAACTGGAACATGTTTTCTATGAGCAGTAGTAGTGAAACTGAACTTTAACAGACTGCAAATGCAAATTCTGCAACTCCTCATGTTCAATACCAGTAGTTTCTTTAGCAACTCTGTGCTTTGAGGAAAGAGCAATGCAGTTCCATACAAATCTTTATCTTCCTGTGTATCAGAACGCCTTCATTTGTTCTCACAGCATAGGACATTGGTGTCTTAGACATTCTCACAACCGTTTTTTGTTGCTCAAAATGTTTGTCATTAGGATCCTGGACAGGGATTATTTCACCTGGCTTCAACAGTAGTAATGATCTGTCTACTCAGTCATAATAAACTTTCTGTTTTATTTTATTATGCTTTCTACTGTCTGAATTTCTCTTTCAACCTGCACACTTGGATGTGGATTCATTAGTAAAAAAATTATGTGTTTGGGTGAAGAACTTAAGTCCTGTCTCAATACAGCAAATAATTTTTTGTGGTGAGTACATCTAGAATGCTTTGTCATCAGAAAAAATGATTGTATTATGACAACTTGTGATGATGTATCTCTGAGCATAATCACATCAGGATGCTTAGGATAAAATGCAGCATCCAATATTTATTTCTTAGAATTTGATGCTTAAAATAAACAGTTACAATGAGACACAAAATCATAACTAAATTCAACAGTGTAAATAAAACACAAACATACACAGCAGTAAACTTCAGCATTGTAATTAAAAAAATAATGTGGAAGCCAACTAAATATGATAATAAAAACAAGAATAATGAAAAATTCAGGAACTGGAAGCTCGAAAAAATACCTTGGTTTCACTAAAAACAGACCCTCTATAAGATACATTCTAGCTGATTTCAGAAGACAGGAGCAAGCTAAGAAAAAGACATCGCTCCTGATTCTTCAAGACAAGCCTCTGGGATGGCTAACAGCTCCACACCAGATGACCTGAATTTTCTCAATGGGAAATAGGGCCTCAGCAGCAGGACAGGAAAGGCCCATGTTGTATAGTGCACCGAAGGTGCGTGTCTGAATTATAAAGACACAGTGAGCCACTATTGACAAACATCACAGATTCAGCAGAAATTATGTATTGTGGCTGGTTCTTGAAAAAATAGGCATCAACTTAAATGCTGAGTTCTGTACTCAACGTAGGTGTTTAAAATCGATATCTTTAAACCTCAAGTACAAAGCATCACAGTAGTCTATGTAAGCTGAAACAAGTGCATTTACAAGTGAAACTAAGAGAGATCTTGGTAAACAGTACTTGAGCTGGGCTGGGTTCCTTCGATGAAAGTACTTGCTAATCACAAACACTTAGGTTCACACTTCATGATCGTCATCAGAAATCAGATCCAGGTCACATACCTATTAATCAAATTCTGACTGCCTTTCACATAGATCACAAAAGGCAATAACAGTGGAAAGTTAGATGGGTGAACACTAGCATTTACAAGTATATCCTCTATCTTAGCTGGGTTTAGTTACAGTTGATTTAAGCTCAACCACTCAGGAATGAACTCCTGGTAGTGTTCTACTGGGGTAAAGTCTGACTCAAAGCCTAGAGAGAAGGAGTGATAAAGCTGAAAATCCTCAATATATGATTGAAAAAATATATATATATATATATATATATATATATATATATATATATATATATATATATATCAATATAAAATATATATCCTTATAATGATCTACCTGAGTGAAAACAAATACAGAACAAAAAAAAAATCACGACTGTTTGGTCAATACCAATTTGTTACTGTGCCATGTAGGATATAGGAGACAAAATGGTTTACAAGTAGGAAGGATATTGTTCAGTAAACCTTGACAAACAAGTATCATTTAAGAAGGCAGGAGTTTTTTCTTTTTCTTTTCTGTTTTCTGTTGTCTGACAGACTTGCTTAACACAATAATAACAGCTGGCAGCAAGTGTAGAAGATGCATTACATGACATTACAGTCACCATGTGTTTTAATATGTTTTCAGTACATATGAAAGCAGCATTTCAATGCTCACCTCACTTACCAAATCAGACTAATAATCTGTCTTAAGCAAATAAATAGAAGCATTCTGTCTACTTAGCTACCTCTCTGATTCTAACTTTCCATTTTTAGCAATTTTGTGCATAATTCTAGAAAAGTTTAACTGGCCAAGTATTTTATACAGAATTGCTTAGAGATCTCAATATAAAATTATAATGAGCCGCTCAATAAAATACTCCTGACTTCACTAGACCACACTGACAATTTATGTTGAAGAAACTAGAGGAGTCACATTTCCACCAGAATTAACTTTATGCAATAAATGCATAATCCTTTAATGAAAAAAAGTTCATTAGAGCAAAATAATGAAAACTAGTCTGCAGAGATTATTACAAGAAATCAACAAAATGAAGTGACAAGGATGTGTTATATTAGCTTATTGTATCAGGTTCTGTACAGCTCAAAATGAACCTTCATTAAATCAAGTTTCATTTATTTGGCAGAATGAGCTAATAATTCAAGTGCTTTGGGGAGTTCATTCTTTTTTCCCCAAGTCCAGATTGTGTCAAGGAGAATCAGCCATTTCTCTCTCTCTCTCTCTCACTCTCACACACACACACACACACACACACACACACACACACACACACACACACACACACACACACACACACACACACCTTGTTTTTCTTATCTCTCTCTACTGTTAGCAAGATGCCATAAGAGTTGCTTTAGTAACATTGTCAGAGGTAGATCATTTCTTGTTTCATCAAAATAGTATTCATTACTAGAAAACGTTTACAAGGTTGAAAACATAGTGCTATCTTCTGCTCTTGCTTTTTATTATTTTAACAGTAGTATGCTGCACTCCATAAATACATGCACAAATGACTTTCATGGCTGGGGGAGGGGGGGGCATAAGAAAGGTTGTCATTTCCAAAATATAACTTTTGGGGTAAAGCAGAAGACACTGTTGGAAAGTACATTTTTCTGATTAAGTGCTGCACATTTCTAATTCTAGAAGTTTATAAATACTATCAGCATCACTCTTTACATTTGTAACTCATCATTTTACTATTCATCTTATACCTGTCTATGAATTTCTCCAGCATCAGGCTTGAATTTAGCATTGCCATAGTTTTGTGAAGAAAAAACAAACTACTTGACACTTTCTGAATAATAATTTACTTCTAGAACTAGAAAGCCTATAAGTATATGCTAAAGAAGTCATCCGAAAGATATAGGGTACATAAAATTGCTGAAGATATTATGAGATTAAGGAAAAATAAGAAAGATCACAGATAGACTTCAGCTCTGCTTTTAACACAGTCATCACACTTCATCTGGTAATGAAGCTACTCCAACTGGGTGTCAACACTTCACTTTGTAACTGGATTCTTGACTTTCTCACAGACAGACATCAGAAAGTGTGCATAGGAAATAACTCCTCAGATAGCATCACTCTTAACAATGGAGTTCCATAAGGATGTGTACTAAGTCCCTTGCTGTTGACTCTGTTAGTATATGACTGTACAGCCAGGTACAATATAAATCACATCATCAAGTTTGCCGATGACACAACAGTGGTAGGTCTCATCATTAATGACGATGAAACAGTATATAGAGATGAGGTGGAACAACTCATTACCTGATGTGAAAATAACAATTTAGCACTAAATGTGAACAAGACAAAAGAGATAATTGTGGACTACAGGAAAAATCGCAAGGGGCATTCTCCCCTCACCATCAATGCAGTTGAAAGAGTGAAGTTTATGGGAGTGCACATCGATGAGGACTTGCCTTGGAACACAAATACAAATGCCATAGTCAAGAAAGCACACCAGAGGCTGCACTTTTTAAGAAGGCTGAGGACAGTGAATCTCCCATCGGCAGTTCTCACTACCTTCTACAGAGGTATGATAGAAAACATCCTGACGAACAACCAAGTAGTATGGAATGGAAGCTGCTCTACCTCTGAGCGCAAATCCCTCCAGAGAGTGTTTAAGACAGCCGAGAGGATCATTAAGACCACCTTACCACCTATCCACGACTTGTACTTATCCAGATGTCTCAGCAGGTCCAAACAAATAATTAAAGACTGCATTCACCCTGCTTACAGACTGTTCCTGCATCTATCATCCAGAAAGTGATTCCGAAGCATACATTGCAGAACTACGAGATTTAGGAACAGCTTCTTCTCTCATGTCATCAGGCTGCTGAAATCTAATAACCACTACACTCCATGATGTCCAACTGGGTCAGTAGAAACGGTCTCAATTTGTGCAAGAACCTGGTTACCAGTGTCACCTAATACTTAGTGCATTATTCACCATGACTGTAACTTATAGGGCATCTAGGGCAGTAGCAATGCAGTAAAATATCTGTTCTTTCAGTGCAATACATGCAAATTCATAAATTAACCGTAGTGCAATACTCTAAGGTGCATAGTGCAATACTCTTAATATTCACAGTGCAATACTCAAGTCTTTTTCTGTGCAAGGATCAATGCAATGTCTTAACCAAGTACCAGTACAATACTAAAGTCTCATGTAAGTAAGTGTTCAGTTCAACAAATGTTAAAATGTGTTTCTAATTATGTGCAATATTAGTCTGTCTACCTGCATGTCTGTAGCCAGGTGTTACATCTGTAAATGTCTGTGAAAATAGTCTATATGTTGTCTGCACATTGAGTCTGGAGATACAGAATTTTGTTCAGTTTTTGCACTTGTGTGATATCTGAATGACAATAAAGTTTACTTTTACTTTGACTTTGACATCAGTTAGTGGAGGGACATGACTATAGCATTGTTTGGTACACTGTGCAAAAGAGCTTAACACTCACCACTTTCTCATTCTCATCTCGTGTGTGTTTGTTGTGTGTGTGTGCGTGTGTGCGTGTGTGCGTGTGTGCGTGTGTGCGTGTGTGCGTGTGTGTGTGTGTGTGTGTGTGTCTGCTACAAAGCAAGCTAAACAAAATGTAAATAGCAAGATGAGGTTGCTAAAGAGAGAATAAAAAGAGACAAAGAATGCAGATGAAAGCCAGTAACAGCAGCTAGTGGCCAACAGAAGAGGAAGGAAATCATACAGGCTTAAACTGAAGAACAAATAGCTTTGGCCAAAACTCCACTGATGTGTCAGAACTATACCTTTACCTCTGAAGTGTTATTCCTAAAAGCAGGGTCCTTGACTAAAACAACTGCAGGAAAAAGCCTGCAGGTGGCGCTATGACTAGAATGAAGTTATCTATCATCAAACTGCTTCTAATTAGAGACAGAGCAAGCAGTGTGGTAGAATCACATAAGACAAGACTGCACCAAGACTTCCAAGGTGGCTTGTATACTAAGTCTCAGCTTAATTTCAGCTCTCCGAGTGTGAAAAGAGAAATTCATAAAATAAGGCCAGTGAATTTGTCTTTTTGGATATTTCATTTACTGACTAGTAAGTGCACTACCTGGATGACAGCAAACAAAAAAAAAAAAAAATTAGAGAACCTGAAAGAAAATGAACCCCAAAACATAAGTAGAGTCACTGGATGGGAAAACTCCTGCAGCTGTTCTGCAAAAAAAGCTGTTCAAGCTTCAGCTTTGTGCAAGACATAACTTATAGTAACCTAGAGGAAAAAATAAGTCCAATGTGTTAAAAGCTAATTAAAATAAATGCAACACTGAAGGAGTATATCAACTCAAATAACAAAAGGCTGGACAAATGAAAGAAGCTTTAATAGATATTTAGATGAGATGATAAAACTGCAAAAATTAAAGGTCAAAATGAAGGAAAGGCTGCCTGAGTATGAGACTACTCAAGAAGATATATTTAAAAAAAATGGTAGATTTAGAAGACAGATAATGCAAGGAAAACCTGAGATTTTTTGCTGAACCAAACAAACTGGAAGGAAAAGACTGTATTAATTTTATGAAACTACAAAAAAGCAACTGGACTAGTATTCCACAGCAGGAGTTGTTAATGGATGGGGCACATTGTGTATATGCTCCAAACTTGGCCATGAGAAAGCAACCAAGACCGGCAATAGTAAAGATGCAATCCTACCACTAGAATGAGTTGATTCTGACAAAACTGTGGCAGAAGGACAAAGTAGTAAAATCTGGAGACAGTAGGGTGTTTGTCAAAAATAACTACTCAATGTACAGCAGGCAAAAGAAGAGTACATTTTTTCCAGTAATCCGGGAATGTAGAGAGGCAGGTATGAGATTCAAGCTGCTGTATATAGCTATTTTCAAAATATTTTTTCCTGGAGGATCAAAGTCATTTTTTGATTCAGAATGTGTTAAAGAGGAAATACAAAAGTCTGTCCAATAAATAGTGAGCTTTCAAACAGAAGGAGACTCTGGTTCTGATAATAAAGCTCATACAGAGCTATTGCTAGTGAAACCATTTCTATGAACTATATTAAGAAATGCAGAGTGCAAAGAGCTGTGCTACAGGAGACACATTTGACAAGAACTGAGCATGTGAACTTGATAAAGAAATGGTTTTAGGATGGTTATTCAGTGGAATATCTGGGACAAAGGAAAAGGGGAATACTTATATTAATTTCTAGGTGAGATTTGATAGTGTTAGTGGGAAAAAATAATGTTAGATTTGTACTAGTAAGTGGCTGCTGGCAAGAGATGAGCATTACACCAGCATGTATTTATATTTCACCTAAAACTGCTACATGGGGCTTAAAAAATTCTGGGAGAAATAATCAATCGGCTTTCAGCAGAGATTATTATTTATAAGTGGGAACTGGAACTTGATTTGCAACAGTGAAGATGTATCGGGGGGCTAAATGGGAAAATATCGATTTTTGAAGAAATCTGTGGAAGTATTTGATATGGAAGATGTGAATTTAGTAGTAGGAGCTCAGACAGAGAATTTACATATTGCTCAAGGTACAAAAACTGGGCTAGGCTAAGCAGAAATTATATTTCAAAGAAACATGTGCCTCCAATAACTATTTCATATCATGCACCAGTAATAACTAAAATAAAAATGCAAGGTAATTAAATAAAAAATGAGACACCAGTGCTTTCCCAACTATCTGTTAAACAGAGGGGAATTTAAAGAATTGGTAGTGGAAATCATTCAGGATTTATTAGGGAAGATATACATTTCTTCATAAAATATAGCTAGGGAATGGCATAAAATGAAAGTAAAGTTTAAAAATAGGGTAGACAGAAAAAGAGAGATAGTTGAGAAGCAACAATAATTATTTAGCAAGAATGACAAAGGTTAAATTATTGCAGAATAAGGGGAATATCACAGCAGAAGAATAGACATGACTGTACAGTGCTAAAGAGAAATATGGGAGAAGCAGGATAATATACATGAGCTTAGAAAGAGAGGTGTTAAGCAACTGCTTTTTGATATTAACTCAAAACTTTTTAGTACACAAGCTTAGCCAACCAAAAGTAAAAAGGGTTGTTGCCAATCTTAGGGAGCCTATAACATGGAAAATAACCAGAGATCTTGTACTTCTCAACCACTTAGTGCAAGAAAGCCTAAAAAATTGGGGGGACCAAAATAGGGACATATTTTAAATTTTGCTCTTATAAACTTAGAAAGTTTAACATTATTGTTATAAAAGTCCTTATTATCCGTAGAGAAGTTGATACCCAAATATTTAATATTTTCTTTACATGTTAACTTCCCCATCAGGGCCATTAGTGAAAAAGGTTTTGGGGTTCTTAATGGGAAGATATTCGTTTTCTGTAAGTTAATTTTATAATTAGAAACTGTCAGGGTTGTCCCATGTCCCCCTTATTGTTTAACCTATATCTAGAACCCCTATTTTTATATATCAAGCAAAATTTGTATCATAATGCACCAATAATTTATAGGAATAAAATATTAATGTCAGCATTCGCCGATGATCTTATTATTTAAATATATTTCAATAAAAATTTATTATGGAAAAAAATAAATAAATAAATAAACTTAGAAAGTTGTTAGAATAATAGGTGTTGTCTTAGCATGCAGTTTTTGAAGGATTTAAAGTCTGAAACTCCATGATTTAGTGACTTCAATCCTCAGTTAGTTGCCAGAAAACCAAAACTTTTATAATGAACAGACAAAAAATATTAGGCAAAAATCTGGACATTCTGAGAAAAATCTGGACAATTGAGAGCTAATGATCTAGTAGAGGTATTAAAATATTTTGGAAATGTAATGAAAATCTGTATAGAGCATAAAAATGTGGAAATAAGAAAGTACAAATGGAAGTATTTATGGAAGAATTAAATATGCCAAAGTTAGAGGTAGATGAGGATCAATTATTAACAGTTAGGATAGGAGGAGATTGCTTATGTATAACTACATCTATGAGAACGTCTTTAAGAATAGATTGTACGCCTGTGGAAGTGTGGAGTCTAGGAAGGAAGGAAGTAATAAAGATCTGGAAGGTTTTGTTTAACAGTCGTTTAAAAGGAGGAGAAGCACCAACATGCTGGAAGAAAGGTGTGGTGGCTGTAATACCTAAAGATACTGAAGAACCATCAGATCCAGCTTCATACAGGCCCATTTCAATTCTAAACCATGATTATAAAGTGTTTGTCTATAATGACTTAAAGAATAGCAAAGGTGTTACCAAAATCAATAGCAATGGATTGGTATGGTTTTGTGGATGTAATGAAACCATTTGACAACATTAATATAGCAATGATCATCCAGAGTGAAGCAGAATGTAAGAAAATGCCACTATTGCTGGTGGTCTTGATACAGAGAAAGCACTAACAGTGTAAGCTGGGATTTTATGAGTAGGGCAGTGGAAGTATTTGCATTCTCTGACAGAATAATAAGGTTAATTAGGAGGATATATGAAGGATCAGAGGCAAAAATTAATATGGGAGTGTTGTCTCTGATAAGTTCCATTTGAACAGAGGAACCGGGCAGGGGTGTCCTCTTTCACCTTTCCTACTTGTGCTATATTTAGAACTGTTGTAAACAAAATAATGGACTCAGAAATTCAAGGATATAATTGGTATGATAATCAAGAAAAGTTGGCTTTATTTGCAGATATTATTTTGTACCTGATAAAACCAGAAAAGGACATTTCAGTGTTGGGTAACATTCTGAGACAGTTACAAATCTTTTCAGGATACAAAATTATTGCAGATAAAATAAAGGCAGCAGCTGTAAACTAAGTACCCACACATGAATTGGTTCAGCAATACCCATATTTATGGTGACATGATAAAGCAAAGTACTTAGAAGTCTGGGTTAAAAAGGATTATGCTGTGGAAGCTAAGTTTATGTGGGAAGAGACTAAACAAAAGATAATACAAAACCTGAAAAACTAGAAGCTCTGTTTATGGACAGGGATAGAAAAATACAAGCAGTGAAATATTTTTAGTCCTTTTATTATCCATTTGTATAAGTGTATGCTTGCCTATGTCAAAAGTGGTAATTCAATAAAAATGTTTTTTGTTAAAAAAAAGAAAGAAAGAGAGAGAGAGAGGACAGCATCTAGAATGGTATTGTTATCTCAAGTTTTCAATGATATGTAAAAATATGAATCGGTGCAAACTGGGGAGCAGATCAGTGCTGAATGTCACTCTCCCAGGTATAGACTAGGGCAGGGTACTACGTCAGAGCATATAAAACTGCACACCAGAACAGGTTGATTCAAGTTAGCGTTGTCGATGGTTCACATCATGGTTAAGGTGTCTACTTCACAGGCACAAGATACAGGGTTTGAGTTTTGCCATTGTTTACTGTCTGGTTATTGGCTAGGAATGTAATAGTGTACAAACTGATAGCCTAGGATTCACCATTTAACCTACAGAATGATGTTCATTATTTAGAAGTTGGGGTAGGCATAATGGTTAAGGTATTTAAGGTATTTAATTCATAAACACAAAGTTTGGGTGTGATTTTCACCTTTGGGGAAACTGGCTATGTTTATAATGGCTCACAAGGGCAGCAAGTCTAGTACTTGCCTATAAGCTTATGACATTTCTTGGGAAATGAGAAAAGTGTGATCAGACAGGACACATAAGAAAATATATCTGGGGCAAGAAATATAAGGAAGAAAAAAAATTTGGATTAAGCAGGCACAGTAACAGATCTGTAGAGCAGGACATTTATAGAAATAAGTGCTACAGCTACTGCTAAGATGAGAAAGGAGGAAATGAGAACTGCAGACTGAGGGATAGGATGATGAGAGGGATGGAGCAGCAGTGTGCCTCGGGATCTTTGGAGTGGACAGTGATATGGGGTCTGAATGAGACTGCAAGAGCTTCAAGGAAAGATTTAGAAGCAACTTTGGGGAGTGGGTATCTGGTTATCTAACTTGGTAGGCTGATAGAAAAAGGGACAAGGCTGGAAGAAACCACAGACAAGATAAGATGTTAAAATAGTTAGGGGAAATAGTGTTCAGAATAGAAAAGGCAAATGGGGAAGTATAGAATAACAGTCTATGGATGAAGTGAGACAGACGATGAGAAGGAAGACTGAGGGACGAAAGGGTGTAAGAAGGGCATATAATTAGGACAGGGCTGTCAGGAAGCATGAAACTAAAGAAGTTAGTGTAGACAAAAGTGACAAGTGAGTATTGACAGGCACAGGTGATCACACAGAAGGCAGTATCACAGCAAGACAGAGAGAAAGAGAGAGAAGAACAGAAGCACAGAAACAAGGAATAAAAGTGCTCGTTAACTATAAACGTACTCCTAACAATTCAAGACACATTATACTTAAAGAACTGGAAAGGTCCTGTCCCATCTAGTTTCACATTTGAGCTTGGAAAGGAAGGAAGGAAGAAATAAAGCAGGCAAGTGGAGGTTAATTGTAAGATTCTTACCACCCCTACTCCTGCACACTTAGAAGTAACTGCTATACCTGCAGAAACAATACCAATGCCTCAATTCCAATATAAAACTAGACTGTTATACCAGAAAAACGTAAAGGTTTCTGCAGAATTTTAAATCCCCTTGCTGGTTTGAAAGTGAAAATCTTTAGAGATCTCTTTGAAATGATATGGTCATATCAATATCATGTCTACCTCAATGTCCTTTACAGATATTTTTTCTAAGGTAAGTTTTCTCTCAGTTTAGTTGAAATAAGTGTTCTTCCACTGTAGCCACTAGTCACAGAGGATACTATTTGTCTTCAATCCTATTTTCTCTTTCTTACCTGTAATACTTGCACAGTAATAATACTTACCCAAAGACACTCCAGACTATGATACAATAGGAGTAGATGATTTAACAAAAGATTATAAAAGTAGATGACATTTGTATTTCTGTCCCTTTGTATATGCAATAATCAGGTCATCTCCCACAGACCCTTTCCACTTTTTTGAAAACAAATGCAATTATCCTGCTTACCTAAAATAGTTTTAGGAAATCTGTTGAGTCTTTTAAACCTAGTTCAGTCCTCTAGTGCTCCCATTTGTAAAATTACTTAAGAAAACTGCTGCCATAATGCTTACAACTTGCATTCATGGCTGTTGCCTGAAAACTCGTTTGTAAGAATATGACCTCCTCAGCAAATACCAGACCTGTTATTTGCATTGCTAAAATGTTGGCCCTGTCCTATTTAGAGCTAATAGTAGAATATGAAATGTTTGTCTAAGCAAGAAGAAAGCTGAAAAAAACATTTATTTAGAGTGCTAGCTGGCAAGACATTATCCCAAACACAAGTAGTCATTGTTGCTGTACCAAACAGTCCTTTGAAAGGAGCCACTGATGTTTATTGTGTGTAAGACCACTTTTTGCTTGCCTGTTATAAATGCTCTGCTGTGCTCTGACAATAAAATATTTAGTTTGTTGACCTCTCAGTCCCCTTGCTTTATAACAATGTGTTCTCTTTAGACCTGTTTAATGTGCACTGCTGTTATCAGTAAACATTTTTAGTAAGGCACGTGCCATGCTTTATAGTACACACAAAATACTTGTAAAGCCCCCATTGGACTGGCCATTATAGCCCCAGTGGAGAACACATAAAAACAGTAAATCAAATTACTTGGGTGTGCTGTTGAATACATCTCATACAGTCACTACTCAAGTACATAAAATAATTAAAAGATTAAAGGATGTGATAAAAATGCTACAATTTAATCAATGGAGGCTAATAAGAGGTTAGGCAGTGGTGACCTTATCACCACATTGAAATATGGGCTTTCAGTGAAAAGAGTCAGCTCCAAAACAAGTCTGCAAAATTTACAGTTAGCACTAAATACTGTGTGCCTTTCCTTGTGTATCTCTCCCAAAGTGGTACATCACTACTGCACCCACAAAACTTTGGTTGGTTCAGTTTTATTCAGGGAAATACACTTATTACTTACACTGCTATGGATGATCTCATACGTATTACAAAATGTCCAACCTTAGGATGAGGTCAGGAATCAGAGCTCTTTGCTCCTTCTCTTTATCCATATGGAGTGTTGATGTTCCAGAATATACCCCTGAATACTGCCTAAGAATATTCTCTGCCTTTGATTCTAGATTTGGAATGTTTAGCCTGAAGATGCCAATAGCATTCAAAAATTAGCAAATTTGCTGTCTCGCTGCAGTACATATTTAATCTAGTAATGTGCTCCTGCACTACAAGAGTCATAAAGATGATTATACATGCAGTTCACAGATGCTCCCAACTCCGTTTTTTTATAGATCTAAGTTGTGCTGGTGAATATGCCAAATTTCATATATGAATTATGAAATATATTAAAATACCTGTGGATATTCAGTACTTAACATATGTATTTACAAATCTTTTGATTAGATTTTTATTAAGTGTTTCTATGTATACATGCAGTACTCTTTTTTCATGTTATATTGCAAGATCATGACTGAAAAGCGTATCTTGCAGTATAGAGCACCTTCTTGTAAAACAAATATCAAAATAATGGATATTCTGTGATGATGCACAGTGGCAAATGAGGTATGGGAACAAACCGATTTGTTCAGGGTCATTTTCAGCTGAGGGTCATGTAGAAATAGTAATGGGAGTTAATATGGTAGTGGATGAAAGTTAGTGTGGTGAGGATGGAAGGGTTAAATTGGAAAAGCAAGAGGATTGGGAGGAAATGAGGTAAGTGTAAGGAGGAGCTTAACTAGGTTTTGTGTGAGGGTAACTGGGTAAGGGATCAGATTTTCAGATGAACTTGCTGGATAGCAGGCTTACGTCTCTGACAACCAGTAGAAACGTTGGTGTCAGGTAGGCCTCGAATTACTAGTAGTGGGCAGGAGAAGGCAAATAATAGTTGCATGGTATTACCCTTTTTTTGCCTCTGTTTTGCTGTTCTTTCTTCTCTTGGTACATGGTGGAGGAAGGATTTGGGGCATGGGTTGATTTGCTTGCTGAGTTGTTTTGCATAGTATCCAGCTGCATATTAGTTTCCATGCTTACACTGTGGTACTGGCTGTTGCAGGGTCTGGGGGAGGGGTCAAGCATTTTAATATAGTTGTATAGGCAGTTAGGAGTAAGGCAGGATAATATGAGTCATGTTGAGGGATGTTTTACAGTTATAGTTGGCAGTTGGTGGGGTTTGTAACTGGAGGCGTGTAGCGAACTCTGCCAGAATGTCACACGTCCAAAGTGGAGAATTCTGTTAATATAAGGAATGTAGTTTCGTTGGTGGGTTTTCCTGGTTATTTTGTTGGTGATGTAGTTATCTCAGCTTTGTGGCTCAATTAAGTAGCAGAACTGGGAGTGTCTATTATGGGCAGCATTGCGGTTCAGTTATTAAGATCTCCACATCACCATTCAAGTGTCTGAGTTGAATCCTGGCTGCTGCTCACAACCCATGTGAAGTTTACATTTCAGGTGGTTTCACAGGTTGTGAGGTACACACAAGAAATGGTTGATTTCCACTCGTGTGGTGTAAGTTCAACTATTATAAGGAAGACTGGGAGATTCAGGCTTACATGTAGTTCTGTGTTGGGAATTTGTATCAGTTTTGGTTTCATTAATTTCATAGAAGGTCCAGGTTTTTGATTCACAGTTTTGGTCATTTTTTCAAACAGAAGAAGAAGAAGAAAAAAAAAAAACACTAGTAAATTGTTAATAGATCGAGAATGTTCAGATTTTCACAGAAAGTCCAGGTTTTGACTCATGGTTTTGGTCCGTTTCTCATAAAATGGTAGTTTCTGGCAAATTACTAGCAAATTACTGAGGACTGAAATCAAGAAACAATGGCAGGCAAGTTGTTTTAGTTGGTACTTCAAATGTATGCTAAAGCAATACTTGTTATTCTATCAACTTTCTTGGAATACAACTTTCTAAGTTTGTAAGAGCGATATTTAATGTGTCCATATCTTTCGGTCTTTGTCCCCCATTATTTGTGGCTTTTTCAGATTTCTTGTTCTAAGAGGCTGAGGGGTAGAGTTTATGGTTCCCTTTTACAGGAGCAGTTGCTTGCATGGTAGCATGAGCAATGCAAGTATTATTCCTTGAGGAAGAAACTGCGCTCAAGATTGCTCGTCAGTCTGTTAATGGTGAGTGTTATTTACTTCCCTCAACATTGCACATTGAGTGCCCATAGTTTTTTATGCACAGCTGAACCTCCTATCTCTTCTATACTGTAGGGGCTGGACTGATGCTTATCTCGAAGATGGAATGAATAAGGGGAAGAAATGAAAGGACCTATATGTAATAAAAAAATGAGAAGATACAGGAGTATGTAACTACAAACAGCATAGATGTTTGCAGGTGTGAGAAGGGATGGAGGCTTTGAAATCAGGGGAATGAATAAGGGTTAAGTGCTTACTCTCACAGGTGTCCCTTTTTTTTGTGTGTTGTTCTGTGCAGTGTGGTGATTGTTGTCTTTTCCTTTGGCAGACGGCCGATGTACAAAGTTTGCTGCAGAGATGTGTGGTCATCGTTTTACAGGCAAAGGAGCTGTTCTGCGAACTGCCTAACAATGAGGCTCTGGTGGCTGAAGAACTTGGTAAATTCAGTCAGAACAAGAGATGACAGGTGGTGAAGAGCAGGTTGGTGGCCTGAGGGAAGCAGGTATAGAAGTCGAGGGATGCTGTCACAGTGGATTTTCTGGCCATTAGACCATTGCATGATCTGTCTGAAGATGGTGGAAGTGCAGAGTTTGCATCAGCTGGTGGCCTGAGTGTAGTGGATTTGATCAGGTGAAAGATGCTGCTGTGGTGGACATTCCAGCCACTGGAGTGGTGCACAATAAGGTCACAGGTAATGATACACTGTTAGGTGCTCACTTAGGAATGTCAGAGTTGTTACGGTTTGAGAGTAGTGTAGAGACAGATGAGGATGAGGATGAGGTACGTCAGGGGCACGGTAAAGCAGGTGGAGTGGCTGAAGAATGACAGAGGTTTAGGGGGCCCTTTTTTTAGTGAAGGTGGACAGGTTCACAAATAGGCTTTTGGCAATGAGGGTTTAGGTTTGATTATTGAGAGTTTATGGTCATCCACAGGTGGGCTGGAGTCACAACAGCTTGAGGTTGGGTCGGACTTTCGGATCTGACCAGGTGATTGGTTAGCTAACCAGGCCCTGAGGCAAGGGGGGGGGTCTTTTGGCACCCTCACATACCACTTTTAGTTAAAAGAAAGATCTGGAAGGTGGAGTATGTTGATATATTGAACAATTGATGTGGGTGGGGGTTCGATGTCTTACAGAATTGGAAACCACAAACAGTAAAGACTTTTATCAGCTTTAGCAGCCTTGGAGCAGAGTAGTTTAGATAGACTGTGGTCAAGGACATAGGACAGCTGGTTGTTAGACTTCATTTATTATATGGCAGTTTGGTTAGAGAAGGATACCAGCTTGGCCTTACCACTCTTGGCTTATTTTCTTATGATCTGTGAGGCACAGCATCTGTAGGTGGTGAGTGCCTGGTTGTGGTACGATCAGAGATTTTCAAAGTGGAAGGTGGTGGATCAGTGGCTGCACTGGGACATGAGACATACTAACATTTGGCTAGCCACTATGGTAGCTAGCCTTGGAGCTGTTAGCAAGGTGTTATGTTAGGAGGGCCACGAAGTGGTATGCTGGGCCTTTAATGAGGGATGTTGCTCATGGGTGGTGTGAAAGTTTTCACACACCTGCTCAAACTTTGCAGGTATGCATTCAGCTGTGCAGGTGGCAGATGTGAAGGCATGTTGGTTAATTTGAGTTTGAGGCAGCCTGAATCAAGTGGGCTACCTTTATCATTTTCTGGATTTCAGGGTAGTCTATGTTGGGGGAATTTTTGGGGGTGGTGAAGTGGGTGTCCATTCATGTGTCTAAGGGAAGACCGGGGGAAGCATTTTCCCATTAATGTGCATGTATTGTGTCAGCTGGTCATGCAATTTCCTGATTCAGTAGGTGCAGATGAATTAATAGGTGGGTTTTCTGTGGGATTTTCTATTAAATCAAAGGTGGGAAGAGAGAGGTCAATTTGTTGGAATCTGCATTCCTTGCAGGGGAAGGAAGAGATTTTGGAAGGCTTGGTGGAAAAGGAGTGGTCGGATGGTAGGTTATTTGGTCCATTTGATATCCCTCCCTCCCTTTAAAAGCTTTAAGGTTTCTCCACTGGGGTTGGTTCCTAAGATGTTGGCAGGGAATTTCACTTGATTCATCATTTGTCTTATCCTGAGGGGAATTCTGTGTATGATTTTAATTTTGGAGATGATGCAGTCAGTTATGTTTCTTTGGATGATGCAGTGCTGTGCAGGTGATGCAGGAGTTTATGCACCCATGGTTGGTGAAGGTAGATATTGAATCCATTTTTTTCTTTATTACCAGTTTTGGAGGAGGAGTGGCTGTTGTTGGACATGGTAGTTGGGTTTAAGTTTTACTTTGACAAGGCTATGCCAATGGAATGCTCAGTGGCCTGTGCTACTTTGAAAGGTTTAGCACTGCTCTCCATTTGATTTGGCAACAGCGGGTGGGCAATTAGAAGGCAGTACAATATCTGGATGACTTCTTGAGAGTAGGTAAAGGATTTGATGGAGCATTGGAAGGTCTGCATGTGTTTCTGGGGATATATGAGGAACTTGGTGTTCTATTAGCTAGGCAGAAATTAGAAGGCTCAAGCAAAGCATTGTTTTCTAGGGGTGTTAGTGGATGCAGGCCATGGTTTGTTTTGTTTACCAGATGCAAAGGTAACACATTTAAAAAAAAAAAGATTTGGTGGGGAAATTCAAGGACAAGGTACAGATTGATAATGTTATGGGGTTCTTCGGGCTCCTGAAGTATGCATGTCGGGCAATTCACCCAGGTTGTTCTTTTTGTGGTTTGTGGCCTTTTTGTTAATGGGGGGAAGCAAACATCATTGAATGAGGTTTAATAAGTTGCTCCATGCTGATTTAGCATTGTGGTTGCCTTTTTTGGAGCAGTTTAATGATATGGCTTTTTGGCAGGTGGATTGGGTTGCTCAAGGGGATTTGCAATTGATTATGGATGTGGTAGGAAGTATTGGGCTGGGGGCATTTTTTGTGGGGGAATGGTTTGTGACTCACTGACTGGCAGGATGGAAGGATGATTGAAGGAGGGATGTTGCCTGTTTGGAGTTAGTTCCAGTTTGGCTGGTGTCAGAAGTCTAGCAGGAGAATTTGTTGGGAAAAAGGGTTAATTTTCATTCAGACAATATGGCTGTGGTACGAGCCAATGGTGTTTACAGATGAGGTGTGTCAGGTTGGCCTGGGATAATCAGATGCTTGATACAGGAATCCTGGGCAGCTTTTAAAAGGAAGGCGTATGGTAGTGCATTGCAAGATTTTGTTAAATTTGTCTTGCAGCTGCCTGAGGAGGAAGGAGTTTTGTGGGAAGGATTGTTATTGAAATATCTGGTTTAGGCTTTGGAACAAGGTAAAGCAGTTGAGTCAGCCAAGATGAACTTAGCTGTGATTATTATAATTGCACAGGTGGCAGAGTTATGTGACTTTTCTAAATCTTGGACTGTGGTTCGTATGTTGAAGAGTTGGGGTAGGGTTGATAGTCAGAAAACTGACAGATGATGGCCATTGACAAGACAGGTTTTGAAGGTTTTGTTGCAGGGATTAGTGTTGGTAAATGGAGAGTCACTGGATCATAATTTATGTGTGAGGTTCACTTTATGAATGTATTGTGGAGCTGGTAGGGTGTCAGAGTTGTTTTGGTCACTAATTTGCTTTAGTTGTGTTTTTTGCTTTAGTGCACATTTGGTTATGTAGATCTAAAACAGAGCATTTGGGGAAGGACAGGCAGCTAGTATTGGGAAAGGACAGGTATGACTGGTGGCATAGGGTTGGGCTAAGAGTTTGCTGTGGTCTCATGTTGGGAGCCCTTGGGACTTTGTTTTGATCAGTAGCGGCAAGGTGATAATGTGCAATCAGTTTGTATATATGATAAGGAGAGCTTTTCAGTGTGTTGGTCTTTCTGGGAGAGAGATTTTCCTCTCATTCCTTGAGCATTGGAAGGGTATTGGATTTAGCAAGGAAAGGCAGATCTACTGAAGTCATTAAGAGGGTTGGCTGTTGGACATGAAATGCTTTCTTGTCATATTAGATAATAGGGTATGGTGACTGGCTTGGTATTAAATTCATTTTTTTCTACTAGGAACGAAAGTCTCATTTTGGTCATTCTTACATCCATTGGGTGGCAAAAGGGGCTGCAGTTATGCTGGATGGTACACAATTGAGTTTGCATTGTTTCAAGTGGCACTGGGCTTCTTAGAGTCCTGGCAGTACATTTGGCAGGTAATGATCTGGGAATAATTCCAAAGCTACAGTTGGTATTTAGGATAAGTGAGAATCTGTTTATTTTAAAGAGGTTATACCCAGGTATGTGTATTGTGTAGTCAGAGGTAGTACCACAGTTATTTTGCCTTTGGAGAGGGCTCATCAGTTTGTTAATTTTAAACTAGTTAGGCAACTGGCTGCTTTGGGTATTTATATGACAGGGCATTGGGATGTGAATGACAGGGAGCCAGGTTGGTTCAGAGAGGATGCAGTACACCTGAATGACTTTGGTTTGGACCTCTTTAACGTACACTTAGGTTTCTTTTAGAGGGTTTGCTGAAAGTTTTGGAGTGAATGAGGGGGAACAGCCTGTGTCAGGCTGGTTGGCAGAGAAGAGAGACAGGTTTGTCCCTCTACTGTTCCCTCTCTGGTGTTGGATGTTTAATTCAGTGAGCTGGGGAATGAAAGTGATCAGTGGGATGCTGCTTGATAAGTAAAAGTAAGTGAGTGGAAGTGAGGACTCTGCTTATTTGGTTAGGGTGAGTGGGGTTACACTGCCTTAGTAAATGGTTATATGGATGTCCATGTAGTGATCAATAAATTAAAATATTGTTTAATAAAGTTATGTTTATGGAAGTTTAATAAAGGTTGTCAAATGTTATTTAGTGTGGTGTGTTTATTGAAGGGGACCGGGACAAACAGAACTAATATATCAACCCATGTGACATGCAGATGCAGCCTATGGGGACAATGGCAGGTAGATTTATCCAAGAGGATGCACCAGCAGTGCTATTAACAAAGAATGCAATCACTAGAGGCACCATACAGTACAACAGGGAAGAAACAATGACTGGTAATGAAAACTTGGTTGCTGGCCAGAAATGGGCTTGCAGAGACAAAACTGTTTTAAACATGATGATCAGACACAGTATGCTCAGTCCAATAAAGCTGAACTGGTACTAGTTAGGAGGTTTAATGTACTACACATTAAAAATTCTAACTTGGCTGGGTTTTTCTTTCAGTTTTTACTGAATGGTTTCTGTGTGACCTTTTTACCCTTTGGTTTGGGTGTTACTTGGGATACTTTGCAGGCACCTTATTGTTTACAGACATTAGGCTTGATCTGAAACTGTCTATCGAAAGTAAAGCTAAACAATCCACTTATGCTGTACTGGTAAGATCACTAAAAATGTTGACACATGTATGTCCACAGCTAGTAGGATTTGGCTTTATTGGCATGAATGTGTTCGTAAAGACAAAGAAAGTAAAAAGGCATGGATATTCAGAAGCCATGTTGCTGAAACACTCTATGTCCTTAAGGGATCATTTACATATATCCCATGGGACTCCATTACATGAGGTTTAAGGTATTACACACTGAAAACTCTAGATGTTTCTTTCTGGCCACTCTGCCAGCACAAGGGATCAGGCATTTCAGAGTTCAGTACTCAGTTCTATTCTTTCCTCATATGTTTCTCTAACAGCTACAGAAATCATTAGTTCTTTCAACTTGGCCAAACTCACAGTTCCAAAATCAAAGTGCAGTCCACAAGGATGCTCCAGATTAGCCCCAATTGCCTATCTCTTATCCCTTGCCTCCAGGACTTCCTTCAATACTGCTCATCCAGGTTATAACTAATTTACTGACTTTATCCCCATAGGATGCTCTCTTTAGTATTTGCGAAAGGCCTATGATTGGCTACGAGCCCACTGGGACCAATGGAAGAAAATTCCCATACTTTGCAAAGATAAAGAAATCACTAACGCACATTTTTTATCATTGTGACACAAAATCATAGTAGTTTTCCACACTTTTATTCCATTTGTATAAGTTCAGCAGGCCTCAGAATGTTAACACATACACACACACATAGATACATACATACACACATGGAAACAAATCTGTTTTCTTTCATAAATTAGCATAACATTAAAAATCAAACAGTTGAACCAAGTACATCAAACAACTTTCATCTAAACATGTGGATAGGCTTTAGTATATATTTTTAAAGGGGGTAGCAAGTCTTGTCCTCTGTGCAGAGGACAACTGAGAAAACACTTTTTGATATATTGGGCTTGATGTCATGTTCAGACAAGTGAGAATTTGATGTGCATTGTATCTCTCTCCCTCTCTATGCATTAACATGCTGAAACTTTACAACACTGAATAAAAAATATCTACTAATAGCATACATGTTTTATATATATATATATATATATATATATATATATATATATATATATATATATATATATGTGTGTGTGTGTGTGTATATAGACACACACACACATTGCCCGAGTATACAACTAACACCTAACAATATCACTCCCTGTTAATGAAACTATGAAACAAGCGCTAACATGGGTCTTACGAAGGGAGTGGGGGGGTCATGTCCACCTCTCTACACATCTAGAGGGAACAGATAATCTGATTTCAACATTTTTACATTTTAGGATTTTGACATTTCCACATCACAAATTTAATACTATGACTTTCAGTGTATTGCTTTTCAGTAAGTTGACATGAACCCATATCTATATCTATATCTACACACACACACACACACACACACACACACACACACACACACACACACACACACACACACACACACACACACACACACACACACACACACACACACACACACACACACACACACACACACACACACACACACACACACACACACACACACACACACACACACACACACACACACACACACACACACACACACACACATACACACACACTACCAGGTTTGTATAGGAGAATATTATACAGTAATATATAAAGTGACAGACAAATGAGTGACACAGTCTATAGGGACCAGATTACAAATGGTACAAAATGAATAAGTGCAATTACGATAAAATAAAGACTCTAGTATGTCAAACACTGACTGATAAGTGTAGAATGTTAATGGGTTATTGAGGAAGAAAGAAATAAAAGGTGATTGTGTGTGTGTGTGTGTGTGTGTGTGTGTGTGTGTGTGTGTGTGTGTGTGTGTGTGTGTGTGTGTGTGTGTGTGTGTGTATATATGAGTGTAAGCAATTGCTAAAGGTAGTATGTTTGGCTGATAGCTGTTTAGATGACCATTTGTGATCGACTAAGCAGCTGGTTGACAGGTGTCAGAGATTGCACAATTCTCCAGGTTGGAGATTATGCCCTTACCCCATGCGTGTGTGTGTGTGTGTGTGTGTGTGTGTGTGTGTGTGTGTGTGTGTGTGTGTGTGTGTGTGTGTGTGTGTGTGTGTGTGTGTGTGTGATCTTGGAGTTAGTATATGTAATTTGTAGAGGATGCGGGGAGTGCAGACTCCACGTATGGTATGCATGGGGGCCTGTCCCCATCAAAAATGAATTATTTGTATTTATTAAGTTTAAAATTTGCATGCATGGAGGCTTTTTCCTCATAGTTGTGTTTTGTTGTCAGTATGTCAATGTTTTGCATGTAGACAAGTGGATTTGATGTTATTAATACTTATATATATAGAGAGGGAGATATAGAGAGAGACATAATAGTAATGCATAGATAATAAGTTTAGAAGGAACATTAACATTTTATAAATTAATGTAACAAGGAAGTTTTTTCTTGATTGAAAAGGCAGTGGTAATAATATTAATTATAAAGTATATCAGAATAAAAGTAATGGAACAAATGGAGGATAGGCAAGGATTATTTCTATTGGTGAAACGTTGCTGGCAGAACATACGAATTTTAATGTCTGCAGTATAGATTCCATTGAAATCACTGAGATAAGGTATAAAGAATATTATGGGGGAAGTGATAGCATTTCTTCAAGGGTGTATGGCTGTAGATGGATATTGAAGCACTACAGGAAAAACAGGAGACATCCTTGGAGAACCATGATACAACAGAATGAGGACAAATATTTAGAGAAATATATTTGTGTTTGGGATGTAATAAAAGCAAGAGAATGATTTTGTTCATATACATTTCTCAGGAAAATATGGTTGGTAGGCAAGATTAGATAGATGTTAAATATTAAAAGAATACATTTCCATGGTGTAATTTATTAAAACAGTTGTGGCGATACTGTCAGACCAAACACCTTTACAAATTAAGCTTTGTGAGACACTGTTGTGGCAAACATTGACATTTTTCATTATTTCTTTTGCAAAGGAAGATGCTTAAAGATTGAGTAGATCAAACATTAAGTTAATTGTTACAATAGTTGACTGAAAGCAAAGAACTAGTAAACAGTTGGGATGATTGCAAATTAAAAATTAGAAATGTGATTATAATAAAAACAAATGAGATATTAAATAATAGCCAAAATAAGTATTTAGAGATGTTAAAAACAGTATGGGAATTTTAGAAGTGGAAACGATTAAAAGGAACACAATAAGCTGAAGAGCAATTGAAAGAAGACAAAAATCATCTACGAGTATTTAGAAAATCTGAACATATAGAGAGGAATGACTTTTAAACAACTACTTTTTTGATAATAACCCTATAGCAGCCAAATTGCTGGCTCAACGTTTGAGGTAAAAACAAACTAAAATCTGAACTTACAATAATGGTAGGATAGAGGCAGAATCAGGAAAAAATGGATGTAACGATACAGTATTATAGTACTTTAGATGGGATGTAGAGATTGAGAGTAGGAGAGAAATGAGAACATATTTGAGACAGTTACAACTTTCATAATTAACAGATGCAGAAAGAGGGGTATTAACATGAAACTTAGAAGAAACTGAAACTAATGAAGCAATAACAATTCTAAAAATATTTGTCTGACTGGGAGACTACTCCTGACTTAGAGAGAGAGGCCAGAATGGTAGATCAAACAAAGGAAGAGAAACATCCTCTTGAGGGTCATACAGACCCATTTTGATTCTGAATCATGACAACAAAGTTTTTATGATGATATTGTCAGTGATAATGAGGAAGGTATTACCAAGAAAATATGACCTGGATTGGTGTGGATTTATGTAAGGTAGACAAGCATTTGACATTTTTAATAGAACCCTTATGATTCTAAATGGCACAGCAGGCAATGATAATATATTTATATTAATAGTTTTGATTTGACATAGTGAGTTGAGGATTTAGGAAGGTAGCGCTTTAAGAATTTATTTTTCTAACAAAAATGGATAAACGGTATTTAACATTTACAAAGGAGCTCAAACTAAAATAAAATGTGGTGGTGAGCTGCCTGAAGAATTTAATTTTGTGAGAAGAATTAGGCTAGATTGCCCACTCTCACCATTATTATTTGCTTGCATTTAGAGATATTAGCTAGACTCATAAGGGAATCAAACATAATAGGATATAAGTAAAGTAAAAAGCATTTGCTAAACCTAATTAGGAAATCCAGATCCTGATTAAATCAAAGACAGATAATAGGTAAAAGAACATGCTACCCAAGTTAAAGATAGCCAGAAAGCCTTCTTTAACTATATTAAAAACAATACCCAGTACTGTACAGAGCTAATAGAAAATGATGTCACATACTCAGATCCATACAATGCAGCCAGTCTACTAGCAGATACATTTAACTTTAACTTTACCCCTGTTGCTATATTCTCAGATCTCATGCCTGCATCTGCAACCCTCAAAATCTTCCATGAGCATGACCTCAAGGCTTTATCCATGGCCAAGAACATTGCATCTATGGTACAGAATAAAATTCAGGGCTGCTTACTGGCCAATTTTAAACTGGACTTGATCCCCCAAAGAGACCATTTAGTGTCATCAGCCATATACTCATTTTGCTGGTTAAACTTAGGACAGCAGCTATAATCTTCTTACACAAAGGAGGGCATTCCCTTGAGCCATGCAATGGGAGTTGCAACTGATATTCAGGACTGACATGGACTGATGACTCTTGAACAGTTACCACTTGGTGAAATATCCCATGTGACTGGAAGAGTCTCATAGATGCATAAAACCAGTTGTCAAGCCACCAGTGGCAGAGCTCTCACATATTATATCAGACATGGAGGTGAGTGACTAGGACAGCTTGGCAGGCAGTTTTCTCCCACCATTGCTTGTTTATCACTCACTCTCCATTGTTTGTTTGTTGCCTATTCATCCCTATTACCATTTGTCCTTCCTCTGTTTGTCTGTTTGTCCGGATATCTCATTTGGGTTCCCTCTTTATCAGCACCTTCCTATCAGGTGCCTGTGTTATATGCTTGTGCACCTGTCTCTGCTGATATCCCTAAGCCCTCCTTCCTGCCCATATTATCCCCTTCCATCACCCAACCTCTACCTTTCTTCTTTAAAGATAAAGAAAAGCAACTTTCCCCTCCTCCATTCCCCCTCCAAAAAATCTGTCTTTCCCACAACTCATGCCGATTTTCCATTCCTGTTTTCCTTCCATTTATTCCTCTGTAATTTCCACCCCTGATTGTTCTATCATCTCATTTCCTTTTTATATCTAAAAATAAACAAAGTAGGTCCCTTGCTTTGTAGATCTTGTATTGTCTGTCAGCTATGTCCATGTTGCGCTTATGCAAGGTTTCAGTTCATGTGTGCATTATGACAAGCAAACCATACCCATACCAATGGACCCAGGTCACATGGCATCTTGTAACATGGTCTAGCCAAATACACAGTGACTGCTGTTTTACCAAATTAGTTTCTTCATTATACAGCACTATACTGGAAGAATTGTACAGTGTTGGCAACATATCATGCAATCCTGACCATGCTACTTACTGGATCATGATTGTGTAATTCTTTGTGAATACCCTTAATAGCAGTGACGTCTAGAAATATAAGAAGAAAGTTTTATTGTGAATTCTAGGAGGCTTAAAGCTGTCTAGAATAGTGTGCAATACTTATTCATAGTTTTTTTTTAATTTTTAAAGATGGAAAGTATAGCAGCAGAATGTATGCATGTATTAAAGTCTAAAGCAAAAATAAAGTTTTGTTAGAGGACAGATACAAAGAATGTTTGAGAAGGCCATTGGAATTATTGTTCATTACTAGGATACATTATATACAGAAGTAATAAAAATATTTTTGGAAGGAGTTTGTTTTAAACAGAGGCTAAAAGTTTAAAGGGGCAGTACAATGATTCAGTTAGTACCATTGTCACCGCATAGCAAGATGTTTTCCAGTTCATTTCTTGGCTAGGGTGACTTCTCACAAAGTCTGCATGACCTTCTTGCGTTTGGGGGGGGGTGTTACCAGTCTTCTCCTCCCACATTATAAGGACATGCAATAAATAGATTTATGACTCTAAATTGTCTATACTTGTGTGTGTGTGTGTGTGTGTGTGTGTGTGTGTGTGTGTGTGTGTGTGTGTGTGTGTGTGTGTGTGTGCACCAGCGTGTGTGTGTGTCGGTGATACAGATGCAAATTCTGCCAACTTAAGTTCATTTTTCCACTTTTCTAGTGAGCTCTTGGTGGAAGCATGTGGTCATGGGGTGATTATAGGAGTAAGATGCAACTCACCACCTCTGGCCAAGGGCAAATCAGAAAGATGAATCAGGAAGTGAAACCTCAGAAATGATGTTTGAATTTAAGTATGAGGTTATCTTCTGTTAACCCAGAAGGAATTCTGTTTCTATGCGAATATGTGCCCCTATTTATCAGGAAGTATTTAAAAAATATGTTAATTTTTAAGATGATTTTTTTATTAACACATTACTGAATTCTGTCCATTTAGGAATGCAGACTTTGTTCTCCCCAACATATATGTTTACTGTTGATTTTGCTTGTAACCCTGTAAAAAGTAAACCTAATGTGTGTAACAGTCCCCCATGTACAGACCAATGACACACTGTATACTTCTTGTTTGTGGATCTGCCCTGCTGAGCTGAATATGTTTATACTTGTACCACCTCCGGATCCACAGACAGAACAGTAACCAGAGAAGCATGACTGCTTAGAAAAGGGGAAAGGCATCTGAGAGGAATAACAGTGTAACCTAAAAAATACACAGATGCTTAATATCAGCAAATGCCAAAATAAATGAGGAATTAAATGCTTTGTTCCATATTTTGTTTAGGCACCTAGCCCCTACACAAAAAAGAGGTCATCAACTGTTAAAATTGTGAAGTGTGTGTGTGTGTGTGTGTGTGTGTGTGTGTGTGTGTGTGTGTGTGTGTGTGATGTCTGTAGGCACTTGTATACATAATATATTCTGTATGTGAAGGAGCAAGAAGTACATATAATTTTCTAATATTCATTTCTGTCTATTAAACATTAATTCACTACACATTTTTCCATTTGCTAGAAAGAAGATGACATTTAAATCATGTTTAAATGATGTGAAGATAATGGTTTAACTGATCTAATAAGGCAGTCTGTTCCCCTGCTGCAAGAATGGTCATATGATGGATTCCATTTTAAAAACATTTGAACATGTAAGATTCAGCCCTTACATATGAGACATTTTGGCTATATGGTACTTGTTTGATACTAACTTTTGAGCAAATTGTTGTATGTTTATGTTTTTTTTTAATTTATGGCTACCTTAGATGAAGCTATTAATTAAATGACTCATCCTTTGGCTACTAAACAGTGCAATCTTGATAATGTTTCATGTACTTATATTTAATGATGGACAATGTATCTGGGGCAAGGCTGCCATGAAACAAACATTTCAGCAGATGGCAGAGTGGTGCAGCAGTAGCATTGTTGCATCATAGGAAGAGGTTCTCCGGTTCGATTCTCAGCTGGGTTGCCTTCTGTGTGGAATCTGCATGTTCTCCCTGTGTTCGTGTGGGTTTTGTCCACATTAAAAGACATGAATCTCGAGTGTTTCTCCCCAGGCCTCTGCTGAAACTTGGCTGCATTACAAGTCAGGCTTTCCCGGTTAACAAATGTTAAATAAAAAATGCAAAAGCCTACGATGGTAGACTTGTTATATCACAGTTTAGAGCTAATTTTGGCAGTTTTAACATCACTGGTATCCTACACATTTTTTGTACATTTTCGTGGTTTATTAATTTGCATAGAATAATCCAGCACTCATCTAGGAATACATACTCTACTGATTTGCCCGTCAGATGACACTAACATTTTGTAAACTACCTCTCAATAAAACTTTCTACTGTCTCATGTTTAAATTATATTTTAGCTGATCTGCCCTGCTACAAAGACATTATATTTAAGGTTTTCATGTGGAAAGGCTGCACATCCGGTAACAAAATAACTTCCCATTTTCAGTGTCTACCTCTGCCACGATGCTATCTTGATTAGGATACACCCTCTAAAAGTGTTTTTTTCCTGGCTGCATCCAACAAGAAGTTTGCATACAGGTACCCTGTCCAATAATTTTACTTTATCACCAAGTTATCTTTTTTTTTCTTTTTTTGGATAGCCACGGATTGGGTGATTGATATAAAATTTAACTCAGTACAACAAGACAGACTAATACATTTATGCTTCCTACATTATTCTGTTATGTAAGCCTTAGTCTGCCTCTGGATTTTTTATTGAAGTTTAAAAGAGTCATGAATCACAGCTTTGTTCTTATATTGCCTGTTACTCATTGTAAATGGCAGGATCACTTACTCATAATGCTAATTTGTTGGATTTCATGGCAGTGATTCTAGGTCTGTACTCTACATTTCCATTAATGTTGTAACAGTCTATTACTTATCAATAGATCAACAATTTTCTTTGACAAGTGTGATATTATCTGTCATGAAAATATGATGTTTGTTATTAAAGAATGTACTAATTGATATAAATGGCTTTCTGTTCGATTTGAAAAGTTAATTTCTAAGTATAAGTGACTCATTTTTTTGTTTCTTGTCAAATGATTTTATGAAAATCACTGCAGTAATTAATAGGCATGGCGTCCCTAATAGATGTTTAAAGAAAGTATTTGAAAAAGTCTGGCTCACCCTATGTTTATTATTTTTTTCATTGTACTAAGTCAAGCTGTAAGCAAGTATATTATTGTGGTCAAATTTATACAATCACTCATCGGTTATTGAGTGGTGCTATTTGACCTTGTGAAGGCTTATGCTAAAACTCATTGTAGTATAGGAAATATTCAGAAAAGACACACAAGACCAAAAATACATAATTTCCTGAAAGCAATATACATACTGATTTATCAGCCTTGGCCAGGATTCATAGAGACACTCGGTTCTCCTAAGCAAGGCTTATGGATCCTCTTCTAATATTCAAAAGGCTATATAATCAAATTTCATTTTTGCAAGATGAAAATCATGAAAACAAAATACCCACACAATGAATTTTTCCCAGAGTAAGTAAACACTTGCCCTGCTTGCCGTTTCTACACTGCAGTGCGATGCTGGAGTTGGTATATATAGTCGGGGTGGTGTGGGGGGTGAAGCCCCCACAATGGTGGGTGTGGGAACATATCTCCCCACCTAGGTGGGTTTTATTTACTCTGGTGGTTCTTTTTTGAAGTTTGGGCAAATATTTACTTGCCCTGGTAAAAATTCACCATTCAGGTATTTCATTTTTGTGATTTTTGCCTCATGAAAACAAAATCCAATGATATGGCCTTTTGAATATTAGAAGTGTATCCAGGTTTGTAGTGTTTAATGGCAATATATTAAAGTATAAAGCAAACATGAATACACAAACAGTGACAATTTGCATTACTGAGCTGGCTTAGTTGCAATGCCATAATCAGTGCAAAGAAAAAATTACTTGTCATCCAAAGCAAAGAAAAGCAAACAGTAAGTTCTGGAACTTAGTGGAGGCCATATAATGTGCAGTATGGATCGTATGGTACTTGACAGCAACAGGTAGCATGAATCAGCATGTCATACAGCAAGCTGTAGGCACGTTCTGCACATTGCAATCAACTTTTGCTAGATTTTAAGTTGGATAGAAACTTACTTGGTTCATGAAAAGGAAAGAAAGGGAAAAATGTAATCGTAGCAAATGAATAAATGTAATGAGTAGTGTTATGAACAGAAGAGAACCTTAACTGGAAACAAGGAAGGGGCAAGGTAAGGCACATTTTTTTTGTGTGTGTAGATAGTTAAACATGTTTTGATATGCAGGGTAAGAGAAGATATGATGAAAAAAGGTGGGTAAGGATAATCTGTGAAAGAAGTAAGATAATTTTTTGTGTGAATTATTTTACTTTTTTGGATATGTATGTTAAGAAAAGAGATAAGGATGATAGCTTAACAGGAAGAGGAAATGTAGGTAAGAGTAACAAGGACAACAGTACAGACTAATGGGGTGGATGTGAGTACACTAGGAAGGGAGGACATGGTCTCAACAGACAAACATAGAGTGTAAAAATGGTGATAGGGAGAAGAAAGCAATGCACAATGGATCAGTTGTGGCAAAATAAGATAGGGGTACACCTGAATGAGAATAGGGTGGCGTAAAGGCAGAGTACTGGCTGCCAACTGCCCCAGATGGATTTCAGTTTGACTTATAAGATGGGTTGGATTGGTCCAGCTGGCCATGGAATTTGGTCACACTCTGCTCTGATGGCCTGATAACAAGATTATTTTTTGGCTGAACACATCTGACATGCATTTCTGAATGGATATGGCAGATACCACACAATGCTCCTAGTGAACCTGCAAGCTACCCTAAAAAATATAGACCAATAACTTGCCTTCCGATGACATATAAACTATACACTGGAATTGATGCTAACAGAATTTATAGTCATTTAGAAGAAAAATCAATTATGGCAATACAGCAAAAGGGTAGTAAAAGAAAGTCATATGAAACAAAAGATCATTTGTTGTTAAATAAAGTCATAGTGGAGAACTTTAAAAAGGGGAAGAATTTATGTATGTAAATCTTAACTGCTTATCTTGGAGCTTTTCTCCCCGGGCCTATACTGAAAATGGACATGAATCCAGTTGGACTATGCCGGTCAACAAATGTAAAATAAAATAAAATAAGTAAGTATGGCATAGCTAGACTACAAAAAAACATTTGACAGTATCTCACATTCATGGACAAAAGAGTGCTTAACAATGTATAAGATACACCCTACACTGATAAACTATGTCACAGTAAACCATGAAACAGTGGCAAACCACTTTATAGTTAAGCCATGATAAGGGACAAATTATTATTCCAGGGTGACTCTCTGTCACCGCAGCTCTTTTGCTTTGTCCTTAACCCATTAAGCTGTCTACTTAACAGATTAGATCATGGCTAAAAGTTGGCCCCCAGAAAGCAACAAAGGGTAAAGACTTCTCATCTTCTCATTGTCAATGATTTAAACCTGTGTAGCTCATCAGAAGAGGAACTGAAAGCACAACTGCAAGTTGTCAAAACTTTTTCAGATGATATAAGAATGTAATTTGGTCTTGATAAATGTATGAAAGCAACCTTTAAAGCAAGAAAGCTGCAGCAACAAGAAAACATCAGTTTGGAATAAGAATGTGATATAAAAGAAGTTGAGCAAGAGGGAGTGTATAAATATTTGGGAATTGATGAAAAATCAACAATAAAACATGAACAAATGCAAATAAAACTCAATAAGTAATATTTTAGAAGACTTAAATTAATCCTGAAAACAGCATTGACATCTAGGAACAAAGTTCAAGCTATAAACCGATTTGCTCTTTTTGTCCTAACTGTTGGATAGATTAGAAAGGAAAACAAGAAGGCTGCATCATGCTCATCAAATGATTTATAAAAATCAGTGTATAACGAGTTTATATATTCCCCATTTCAAAGGAAGTATGGGTCTCCTTGAAACTGATTACATGTATATATCTGCAATTGTGGGACTGCATACATATTTGCTGACCTCACAAGACCCAAACATAGTGAAAGTTTTGAAATATGAGGAGAGTAAATCTAAGATGGCTTCCCTTCTTACTGTAGTAGACGGATATCAGCGTCAAGCGGGAATGGAAATCAAACCAGAAGTAGATAAAAATTAGGCAGCAACTGAATGTGCCAAAAACACAAGAAAGAATATAAGGTGAAGGATCAGATGAGAAGTCAAGAAATGTGGAAAATGCACAAATATAGTTGCAAGTATAGAAAACACCTGAACAACCTCAAGTTGGTCAGGATCCATCGCACAAATGGTCAAGGACAGGCAAATTCAAACCAAAAGATGAAAGGCTGATACTGGTGGCCCAAGATAGTGGACAACATACACATTACTTTACAAAGTCCATTGAACATGGGGGACAAACAGATAAATGTAGGTTTTGTAAAACAGAATTGGAAACCATTGCATACCTTATTGCTGGTTATGACATACTAATGGCAAAAGAACTTTAAACTGAAAGACATAATAATGTGGCAAGACTGTTGCACTGGGGGTTGTATAAACATTATGGTATTAAAGTAGTTGAAAAACACTGGAGAAATAAGCCACAAAGCATCATAGAAAATGATGAAGTCTACATAACATGGCATCACCTATTACCAGCAGTTCAAAAGACAGATGCGAGAAAAATCAGATATAGTGGCCCATGAAAAGAAGACAAAAGTATCACTGATCATTGAAATTGGTACACCCAGTGAATGCAGTGTCTTGCATACAGAGTGACCCAAAGTCATAAAATATCAGGATTTGCAGGCAGAAATGAGAGTGATGTGGAAGAAAGACACCCAGACAGTTCCAATAGTATTAGGAGCAAGGGGTCTTATAAAAAAGATCTACAATCATATTTAGATATGCTACCAATACATGTAACCCCATACAAATTGCAGAAGAAGTTATCACTGGACACATTGTGGGTGCTGCGAATAGCACTTCTGGCTCACATCAAAGACTGAAACAATACTAATTTCATAAACTTTAATCACACTTTGACTTAGGAATGGTGTCCATTCCCATCATGGTATTAGAAACCCAAAAGATTTGGAGAAATTTAGAATAGAAAATGTTACCTTCAGGTACTTCCCACACTTCCTGCTGCTCTAGCAGCACACTGCGACAAGCAACTTAGCTAGACTAACTTCCTCAGAGAAATCAGTAATCTTTCCATAAGACATACTCAGCCAAGGCCAGATCCAGCACAAGGTGATGTACGTAAATGTCAAGGGTCCACTGTTAATGGAGGGGCATAAATGTAAAGAATTTAAAACAAAATTGAGCCTAATCTGCTGCTCCATTTTGATGTGCAGTTGCCCATATTTCTTCTCGTTCACTGACTCACATGTACAGCCAATGAGAAAAGAACTTCCTAGAGCTTGTCACTGTCAAAATGGACTAATAAAGAAGAAACCTAGAATCAAACACTAGTGCAGGAAAAAGGTGGTACAGTGTAGTACTCAAGATGTCTCGATGTTTACTGTGAATCTGGTAAGTGCATTTTATGTGTGCATGCATGTGTCTGTGCATGTTCATACATATGGGTGTTTGTGTGTGAGCAGGGAGCATAGTAACAGTCCTCTTCACCTTCATCCTAAAACACTAGTCACTAGCATTTCAGAGGAATCCATTTGCTGCGGCAAACATTAAAAGTAGACCAGTGTATAGACTTCAGCATGGCCCTTTATCTTAACAAATTTGCAAGTGGTTTATTGGAGAGCTGCATATCACTAGCTGCATTTGGTGTTGAGAAAAGAGGTTGTGAATAAATAAATATCTGATCAATTTTTTCAGGTATTGTTTTATAGAAGTCAGAACATAAATTCACAGCAGAGAAGGAGTTATAATGTAGAATAAAGTATTTGGTTTGTAACATTGGCTGGTAGTGATATAATTAAAGATTTATTTATTTTTATTTTAACACATACTTAATTTTCAAATTTCTGTCTTTTTAAATTTCAAAAAGGGGATGCATTACTTTGTAAACACAGCTTTATAAAATCAGGTATATGTGATTTAGTATGGCTGATATATTTGACTGCAGTATGCTTTGTGCGTTTTTATTTCTGTACTTGAACATATTTTTCATTTGGTTCTCATAGCTTCCATCCTGTTGTCTCAAAAATTGGGGGTCAACTCAAAGCAATTAGGGGCACCTTGTAAGTAGTGTTGCTATTCAGTTAAGCTGTTGATAAATAAATGTGACTTGCTTTGCTGCATTGCTTCAGAAGAGTAACTGTAACAATCACTGCTTTGTCACAAGAGCAGAAATTTTAAGTGAGATGGGGCAGTTGAAAGATTTTTTTCACACCATTACATTGTTTTCTGGTAACAACATCACTGTTGGATTTTCTCATCTGAGCATGTGCATAAGGAATAAGAAGTACTGCACATAACTAGCAGTGTCTTTTGCAGTGATGCTGAAGAAATATCCTCAAGTTTCAGCTTTTTGCAACTGCAGTATCCTTTTCACAGTAATTATACTCAATACTTTCCAGGGTTATCTTTTTCAACAGTAACTTTGTTTTTGATCCTTTTGGCCTTCCACTGTTTTGAGATTTCACCAAATGCAAAGAGTAATGTTTTTTTAATTTCAGTATTTACTGAATGCAGACATTACAGATTGTACTATTTTCAGTATAATTTGCTCAGTAGAATGGAAAAAAAATAATGTTCTTTGCTTTTATAACTGGGTTTTCTAATTTATTTTTTGGTTGGTGCTTCTTTGGTACAGAGCCAGCATGCCCTACCTGTGTCTTAAAAGGTTTTTTACTTGCTGCCTTGGCACCCTTCCCCACATTTTCAAAGCCCAGATAGAGAAATAGCTGATCTATAGACTACCCCTTGGTATATGGGGCGTGTATGTGTCTTGTAATAGATTACAAACATTAAAAAAAAAATGAACAAGCACAAGAATCTGTCTAGTTCCAACCTCACTGACATGAGTGTTGAGGAAAAAATAAAACACAGAGAATCTGGTGGTCTTAAAACTTCATTGATGAGCAAAGTTACAATAAATACTTGTTCTAAAATGCACTTTTATGGCCATGTTTATATTGCTGGCCATGAATATGCTGGTTTATAATTGAACAATAAGTATATTTTCCACACCTTCTTCTAATATATGAAAGTTGTTATGTTTAACATTATTAAAATATTTCTGATTTTTTTCTTAGAGGATCATTTGTCTGTGATGAATAAAGGCTTGTTGCTTTGGAACACTACCTGGGTTTCACAATTTTTGGAAATTATTGTGACTGAGCTCATCAATGAAGCTTCAAAACCATTAGTTTTTCTGTTTTATTTATTTATTTATTTATTTATTTTTTATCTGGGAATAGATTGGCATCCTGTAGAAGATTATTTTCCATTCCACTCATTGGGTTATGAGATATGTCTTACTGTGTTGGGGGGGTGCATTCTGTACTCAGACATTGTTTGGGAGGCTTTAGCCTCACTCCCATTACTTGTGTGTCCTACCTCCAAGGATATACAGCTTCTGTAATGACAGCAATGTATTGCTTTTACACTGAATGTGTGTGTGTGTGTGTGTGTGTGTGTGTGTGTGTGTGTGTGTGTGTGTGTGTGTGTGTGTGTGTGTGCATCTGCACATTCACACGTGCACAAGCATGCTTGCAGAGAGCATAACTCTGAACTATCCTTGATTTTTGCCTATATCTGTAGTCTGTCCCTCATAATTTTTTTTGGTTTTGTGGTAAAGTATTATGGTCTGTAATTGCAAAATAATGATAAATGAATGAGTTTCAAACTTAATATCCTTCAGTAAATGCTTGCATTATACTAGTAATTTTCTATGTATACAAGAGCTGTATTTAAAATCTTTTCCTGAGTTTAGGTCTCCAATACTTCAACTGGCAGGGCATGGTGGATGTGATGAGATCCAAGTAGATAAATCTCACAGCAGTGAGATGAAATACATTTCTAGGTCATTATTTATATATTAGTTCATTTGATTGCACACAACCAGCTGAGTATACATAATCATTGTTAAAGGAAAAATATACTTTAAAAATGATCAAAACATGGTAGGTTCAGGTTAAGGCACTTTAATCTTGCAGCAAGGAGACAAAAACGTGCTAATACAGAGTTTATCTAACCAGAAACAGGAAATGCATTCATTTTATAGGTTATCAAATTAATCCTGTCCTACCATGCTAACGTAACAGATTACCACCTTTTCATTATCATCTGCTGACCATCTTTCCCATGATTTTCTGCTGATTTAAACAATTTTTATGTTAAACTTCCTGAGGAAAACAACATGGCCTTGGTTACTTTCAGTTAGATACTTGTTATGTTACATTCAAGATACTATGGCTAAATCAAGCACAATGCTAGCAGTTCATTTCTCTAATAATCCTTTGTCTACCTTATCTCTAAACTACTGCAGCTGCAGAGGTTCCCATCCTCTGAACAAGGCTGTTTGTCTAGAATCATTACATTTATAATATAGAGTATTGTTCATTCATATGCTTCTGACCTAGCAGATAAACACCTGCTTCTCAAGTACATTTCCACAAGGCATAAACAAGAATATTGCTGTGCTAGCAGTTACTAGGTCAGAGGGCAACTTGCAAGTTTCAGTAAGCATGCTGCAGTTTTAGAAAAGCATATTTTCAGTCTCATATGAAACTCAATTTGTATATAACACAGTGCATGAAAAATAGAATGAAAAGCATATTAAAAACACTTGATTATTAATTTGGCATTAAGCATACGCATGTTAATACATATTTTTCTAACATCTCCCTCCTGTTAATACTTTTTATTCTATTTTCAAAAAAGGATAAGCAGCTTGCTTCTTTTCATAACCTCTTCCATTCAGGATTTGCAGTTAAGAAAGTCATTCAGTTCAAACTTTTATGAAAGTGCCTCGCATTCTAGCAGCTCTTCGAATTCAGTACTTTGATACATAGTCTCAGATACGGATATATCTATGAATTCTTTAATTAATTTCTTCATGCAGGGGATTCCGCAACAAATGCAAACTCCTATTAGGAGTAAACCTACCCCAATAGCAATCAATATGTTCATAAAGATAGAGCCCCACCCCCCGAAGGCATTCTGAAAAACTCTGTCAGAGGGTTTAGGCCTGGTTTGGTCATGGCCGACACTTGCTGAATCACCTCGAGATGGTCGTTGATCTCATGCTGATGGTCAGGAATGAACGCACAGCACTCTTCTTTGATTAAAGCGCAAGTTCCGCCTCTCACCGCTAGGGTGAAGTCAAGAGCCATTCGGTTTTGAAGCACTACAGTTCTCATGGCATTCAGTTCATCAGTTATCAGTTCAAGGGCAGAAAAAGTCGCATTACTCATTATCTCGAGAAGTTTGGACAGTTTTTGCAGCTCCCATATTGATTTAATTCCGCCATACATGGTTGATATACCTGCCCAGGATATAACAGCATCACTCAAGTAAGTTTGGTTCCCACATTACGATGGTTTTTCCACCCTGCTTCGATTCGTCCCACTGGATTCTCAGGTTTCTTAACAATCTTTTTGGTTACGTCTCGAGTATTTCAAATACTCCCCTGAGGCAAAGCTGCAGTGTGTCGGATGGCCGGAACCAGGTATCCCAAAAAACAACTGCCAGACCAATTCTCAGGTAACCATTTCTATGCCTTTTTGCCGCATACAAAATAACAATCCTCTACCTTTGTCATTACTTTGTTACGAAATGACTGCCCTGCATGAAACATTTTCCTATCTATCACTGATAACTGTTTGAAAAGTACAGGATTATGCTGTACCTGATCAAGAGTTTTATGCATAGATTTCAAAAATGAGTCATAATCTGTACTACAAGATCCACTCAAATCATTTGGTTTTCTATAACACTTATACTGTACTGTAACATTACATTTACTCCATCCAACTTGGTTGGAGTCATTTTTATAAAAACATACAATTCCTTTTTGTGTCACAGCAAATACAGTGCTAACTTATCTTGTGCTTTAATAGCGACTGTGTCGAAAAACAGATTTTCCCAGGTCTCATTGACCCCTAGGGGGATAGCAGTCATTAATAAACCCCCGTATGCTGTTGGTATGGCAGTACAGACCCAGCAGTTCGAAACATTGAAAGTCTCGGCGTACACACATGTAATTGCCTGATAAGTGTTAAAGTTCGGATGCCTGTCTATGTTTGGTTCATTACGTCTAATCAGTTCAACATTTGTGGCAGGAAAAAAGTATGGCTACAACAAAAAGAACAGTGCGATCAATATTGCAATAAAAACAATCATACAAGTTTTCTGAAGTTGCTCAGTGTCTCTACTCACTCTGTATCTGGCCATTTTGTTCTTATTGTGCAACAGTAACAAAGTTTTTGTCCAGTTCAAAGTTTCTAACCAGTTTTCAGTGTGTCAAATGAATCCAGGAAGCTCGTTCTGCAATCTTGACTGCAGTGGGTGTCGACAGTAGTACCTGGTACGGACCTTCCCACTTTGGAGCGCTCCAATTCTTCCGTTTCACAATCTTCACCCAGACCCAGGTGCCTGGGGCTACTGGTACTTCCGATTTTGATTGCTCTTTATCTGAAACAGAATTTAACTGCAAAAGTTTGTTATTCAAAAATCGCCTCATATATCCTGCAAGTGAACTGTCAGCCTCCTGCTCTGTAGACATGAGAGGTTTCCACTGAGGTATATAATATGCCCTCCCAAACAAAGTTTCAAAAGGAGTTAATCTCTTTACATTTGGAACAGTTCTCATACTCAACAGTGCTAAAGGCAAACAGTGCACCCAATTTTTCTGTGTCTCTTCTATCAACTTCCTAAGTTTATTCTTCAATACCCCATTGTGCCTCTCTACTAGCCCTGCAGATTGAGGGTGGTACGCACAGTGGTTCTTTAACAATATCCCAAAATAACGACTGAGTTGCTGGTTTGTTTGGTTCACGAAATGTGTCCCGTTATCACTATAAATCTTTTCCGGTATACCAAATCTAGGTATAATTTCTTTAACGAGGACCTTTGCAACAGTAGCTGCATCTGGATTTTTAGTTGGAAACGCTTCTACTCATTTGGAAAACATGTCTATAATAACAAGGCAATATTTCTTATTCTCACATTTATTCAATTCTATGAAATCCATACAGATAGTATGGAACGGATATGGTGGAGTAGGAAAATTTCCTCGCTTAGGCTTCAACGCCCCTTGTGCATGATGCTTGTTACAAACATGGCATGCTGCACAAAAAGTTTTTGTATAGTTTGTAAACCCATAGGTTGTAAACACTCGATTCACTAACTGCACCATCCCCCCTGTTGAGACATGGCTCTGCCCATGGCTCAACAATGCTGCATATCTAAACAAATTAGATGGCAAAATCGGTTTCTTTTCCTTGGAGATGTACAGTCCCTTCTTGAGGATTGCTCCTCGTTTTATCCACTTTTGTTTCTCAATATTTGTAGTAAGTGTTTGCATTGTTTTTAACATTTCTAAATCTAAAATCTCTGAGGGTTGTAATTCCTCACTCAAAAGAAAGGTTTCTGTGGCTGAGGCTGCCTGTTTTGCAGCTGTATCAGCTTGTGCATTACCTTTTGAAATTCTATCCTGTTGTTTTGTATGAGCTACGCATTTGCAAATAGCTACTTTGTTAGGTAACTGAATTGAATCTAACAAGTCTAAAATAATTTGCGCATGGTTAATTGGTTTACCAGTAGATGTTATCATTCCTCTATTTTTCCACTGTTGCGCAAAAACATGTACAGTAGAAAGAGCATACTGACTGTCAGTATAAATATTCACTTTCTTACCTTTTGCTAAGGTACATGCCCTTGTTAAGGCAATCAGTTCTGCTGCTTGTGCAGATAAGTTGTGTGGTAAAGATTTTGCTTCTAAGTTTCAGTATCAGAAACGACTGCATACCCCACTAGGTTCTGTCCTGTAGGACCCCTCCTGCACGAGCCGTCCACATAGCATGTCACCTCAGCATCATCCAAGGGAACATCCGTAAGGTCTTGTCTTGGTAATGTCTTTTGTTCAATCTCCTGCAGGCAGCAGTGTGGTTTGCCATCTGCTGGGGTTGGAAGCAAAGTTGACGGATTCAAAGTTGTACATCATTCAATTGTCATATGAGGCTGGTGCAACAATATGGTCATACAGGAAAGATGCCTAGCTGGAGAAAGATATGCTACTTTTTCTTGCAGTAAAATAATTGCGACTGCATGAGGCACTCTCAATGTGAGAGGGTGGAATAACACTACTGAGGCTGAAGCCTGCACTGCCATTGCAGCTGCAACTACTGCTTGTACTCAGTGGGGCAGGGATCATGCCAATGGTTCTAACTGTGATGAATAGTAAGCTATGGGACGTTGTTTGTCCCCATGTTGCTGTGTTAATACTGATGTCATATAACCTTGCTTACAATCTACAGTTTGAATAAACTGCTTGTTATAGTTTGTTAATCCTAAAACTAAGGATGATGCTATCAATTGTTTCAGCTTACAGAAAGCTGCTTCTGCTTCAGGTGTCCATTGTAATAAATCTTGTGCTGCCATTGGCTTCTTAAATATTAAGTCAGACAGTGGAGCAGATTCCAAGGCATAGTTCGGTATCCAACTCTGACAAAAATTAGTTGTTCCCAGGAAGGACATCATTTCCTTCTTGGTAGTTGGTCTAGGTGCTTGTAAAATTGCTGTTTTTCTGTCTTCATCTAATATTCTACCTTCTTTGGATATTACATATCTCAAGTATTTAACTTGTTTTCCCCAAAGCTCTAACTTGTCTTTGTTTACTTTGTGACCTTGAGTAGCCAAAAATTGTAATAAAGCTATCGTGTCTTCTTTGCATTCTTGCTGGGTGGGGGCTGCCAGCAGAATGTCGTCTACATACAGTAGAATCTGACTACCTTTCGGTGGGATAAATCCCACCAGGTTGCTTGCCATTTCCTGTGCAAATATTGTTGGACTTTCACAATATCCCTGTGGTAATCTGGTATATGTGTACCGCTTTCCCTGAAATGTAAATGCAAACCAATATTGACTGTCAGGGTGTATCGTTATCGAGAAAAATGCATTACTAATGTCTACCACTGAAAAATATTTCTGTTCTGGCTTTAAATCATTCAGTAAGGTGTGTGGATCTGGCACCGTTGGTGCCCTGGATATAACTGCATTATTTACTGCTTGTAAGTCTTGGACCATACACCATTCCCCGTTTGCTTTCTTTACAGGAAATAAAGGTGTATTACATGGTGAATCAGGAGATTCTATTAAGACTCCTTCCTTAAGTAAGACTGCTATGATAGGTTTGATTCCTACCTCTGCATCTTTTCTCAAGGGATACTGTCTTTTCTGGGGTCTAAAAGCTGACTTTGGCGTTATGGTAACTGGTCCTGCTGTTCGTATTAGTCCTACATCTGATTTCCCTGCTGACCAGAGAATGTCTGGTATGTCTCACAAGGCTTTTTCCTCTTCTTCCAATAAGAGTAATACTCAGCTATTCTCACTGGCCTGTGAGTGTACAGCTGGGTGTGTCTGTGATCCAGTTCAACTTTTGTTTCTGTACTCCATGTTCAGAGAGCTCTAATTCTGTCTGCTTTTCCCACCTTGTGACTTTTTCACCTATGTCTGCCCATTTTAAAGTTTTGTTCTTAGTTAAACTAACATGTGGCAATCAATTAGATTTGTAAAGTGCTAAAAATTCCTGGGGCAATGAACAGCTTGCTACACTGTTCCCTTCTGCATCCCAGTACAAGTTTTGCAATACTAGCCTATTTGCATGGTTCTGAAACAATTCTTGTTCATAATCTTTATCAGGTCCTGATCTATTACAGTAATATAGAGTACAATGCAGCAAATGCTGTTTGTCAATGTCGAGGGAGGGGAACTTGCTGATGGCTACGTTCATCAGTTCTTCGGTTACTGCCCCCGGACCAGTCGTAACCAAGTCCTGGCTGTACCAATAATACATTTCACCCTCCGGTCGTACTACAAAAGTGTCCATTTGTCGCTGTGCTTCCATACCCTGCATGGTTGGAACTACGGCTATGCCAAATATCTGCATCAAATCTCTACCCAAAAGATTCACTGGGCATTTTGCAGAAACTACAATTTTACTTTTCTGAGTCATCCCTGAAACGGGGTCTATTATTGTTATATCACGGGAGAGTGGCTCCCGATACAGCTGTCCATTAGCTGCTTTCACTAGTATATAATCTGGTGATTCTGTATCTTCCGGTAATTTGGAAGGGTGTATCAGGGTTTGTGAAGCCCCTGAGTCACACAAAAATTTAACTTCCCTCCCCTCCACCAGAAGCGTCACTTCCGGTTTCGTGTCTGCTAAGTAATGCTCTAAGCTCAAAAGAGCTAGGTCTAAAATTTCATTTTCTTCTATGTCTGCGTACTCATATACATCCTCTATCCTTTGTGTCACATCCTCTTCTTCTGCTATCACATTTACACTTACCTTTCCCTGCTTACTCTCTTCTAATGATTCCTGACTATCATATAGTCATTCCTCATCCTCCTTATTTTCTGTAGTCGCCTTCTTGTTTAGCCTGCAATCCCTCGCTAAATGTCCTTTTTTCCCACACTTAAAACACTCACCCTTTTTCTTTCTTTCCTCAAAATCTTCTGATCATTTGTCAGATTGTTTATTTCCCTGGGTATTTTTCTTACCCTTTTTCCCAGTTTGTACTACAAATACTTCTGACCCATCTTCTGCTGAAAATACTTGAGTTTTCTTTTTCTTTTTACTATTGAAATGTCTCTCTGCATGTCTAGCATATTCAAGTAATGGCTGTAATCTACTTGTTCGATGATCTACCATATGCTTCGTGATAAAGCTACTAATGGGAGTTATACTACCCTTCAAGAATGCGTTCTTTAACTGTTGTTCATATGAGGAATCATGTGTCTGTTTTTCTGGTATCTGCATTCTGCTGTGATTATTAAAACACTCTAACAGTCTAGCATAATATCTATCAACCGTTTCACCTTCCTGTTGAATGCATTGATTAATGCAAATCCAATCAGCCCTAGGCTTCCACTTTTCAGAGATTCGGTCTGTGAGACCTTTCACTCTGCCATCCAGTTCTGCATTAGCATGTGGGAGTGGTCTAAGTTGTGCGTCACGAGGATTCCAGTCGCCACTGATCATGTGCCAATCTGGACCCACAATTTGTCTAACTACTTTTTCTACTTCTTCTCCATTTAGATGGTAACTTAATGTCATGCCCTGTAAGTCTTCTAAAAATTTTCTAAAGTTCACTTTTGGGTGGGGAATACCTTCTGTGGCTTTTCGGACATCTTCCGGTGTCCACGGTCTATAAACTAAAAGTGTCGGATCTTGTCCTGCCTGTCCTGCCTGAGGATTCGGTACTTCTATGAGCAGACATATCTCTTCTTCACTCATAGCTTGTGATGCTCTATTTAATTCATTTAATTCAATTTCCCTCCTCAAGTCGCATGTTCGAGACCTAGTCTCAATGGGATCCCTGACAAACGGTTATGCTTTTGCAGGGACTGCTGGGTATAGCGGAGGTGGATCGGCTTGTCCACTCGCTTCATATTCTGGTAACGGAAGTGGAGGGGGCGAAAGAAGGGCCGTTGCTATTACTAAGTTATTGTCTTCTTTGTCTAAGAACATTGTCTTTGAAGTTTTAATTCTCTGTTCCCTACGGTTTGCTTCCTCAAGCCACCTATGCGCCTGAGGGACTCCTAATTGTCTCTGCTTTTTTAGTTTACCTTTCACGTCTATTTTTAACTGTTTTACAAGTTTCATAAGTACAAGTTTATCTAAATTACCCTCAAAATTATACTTATCGACCCATTTGGTGTAATATTTAACATTATCGGCACGCTGTAATTGCATATACTTTGCTTCTTCAGTTAGGGGCGTGTCCCGGGAACTTTTTGTGCACTGATTTCCCATTGGTGTCTTAGCTAAGCTGTAGATTGTTACATAACCCTTTCTATCACATGGTACCACAAGTCTACACCTTTTCACAGTTTATCTAGAATAACTGTCTACCTATTCTGTTTCCCTGATCTATGACAAAGAACAGTAACCCCTTTTTCTGTCTCTAATCTGCATACGCAAATTTACCTGACAAAAAACAGTTCTGTACCTAGTCCCTGATCTTAAAACAGAAATAAGGTAATTCCTCCTTACCTGACCCTCCGTGAGTTGATCCACCGGATCGTTGACTCGTCCTCCAATCCCAGATCAGAAACAGTGGCTGGCCTCTTTCAAACAACAATTCAGTCGGAGGTCTTTTAAAACAGAAGAGCCGATTTGGCCTCTTCTCCGTATGGATGCATGCCACCGGGCCCAATTCTGACCTAGGTCCAGAGCGAGAGATACGTTTCCGGTCCATAGGACCAATCTGTTAAAGGAAAAATATACTTTAAAAATGATCAAAACACAGTAGGTTCAGGTTAAGGCACTTTAATCTTGCAGCAAGGAGACAAAAACGTGCTAATACAGAGTTTGTCTAACCAGAAACAGGAAATGCATTCATTTTTATAGGTTATCAAATGAATCCTGTCCTACCATGCTAACGTAACAGATTACCACCTTTTCATCATCATCTGCTGACCATCTTTCCCATGATTGTCTGCTGATTTAAACAATTTTTATGTGAAACTTCCTGAGGAAAACAACATGGCATTGGTTACTTTCAGTTAGATACTTGTTATGTTACATTCAAGATACTACGGCTAAATCAAGCACAATGCTAACAGTTCATTTCTCTAATAATCCTTTGTCTACCTTATCTATAAACTACTGCAGCTGCAGAGGTTCCCATCCTCTGAACAAGGCTGTTTGTCTAGAATCATTACATTTATAATATAGAGTATTGTTCATTCATATGCTTCTGACCTAGCAGATAAACACCCGCTTCACAAGTACATTTCCACAAGGCATAAACAAGAATATTGCTGTGCTAGCAGTTACTAGGTCAGAGGGCAACTTGCAAGTTTCAGTAAGCATGCTGCAGTCTTAGAAAAGCATATTTTCAGTCTCATATGAAACTCAATTTGTATATAACACAGTGCATGAAAAATAGAATGAAAAGCATATTAAAAACACTTGATTATTAATTTGGCATTAAGCATACGCATGTTAATACATATTTTTCTAACAATCATCATACAGGGTTGGGTAATTGATGATTACATCTGGGCAGGTGGGTTGATTTGTGTGTATAAATACTTGGTGTCTACATCTCTACGTATTTATAGTGTAATGGAAACAGGAGCATCATCATATCAGCCATCTTCTGATATGCAGTTCTGTGTTTCCTTGTTTTGTTGACTGCTGTTTGTGTCTTTAATATTTGGCTGTGAATAAACTGACAGCATGAAGTCTAGAAAAATGTCATTTTAACATTTTAATTATGAATACATTTTTTATTTATTTTTTTTTTGCAAGTACTTGAATTTGTCTGGCACATAGTGCAAAATGAATAAGGCAGGGGTAAGCAGGGATTTTCAAATTTATACTGGCAGATCCATGACTGGTGCCCCTATATAGTCCCATCCATATCAATATGTTGCTCTCACCATCTTACAAACTGCTATCCTAGCTATGGCTTTTCAGCATTCTGTTCTCCAAACTAATCACTGGCAAATATATTCCCAGATGCTAAATCCTTAATCGATGAAGCTGTAAGACATAGAATGAATATTTCACTCCAAATCTGTATCTGTCTTGGATGAAACAAACACAGAGTTTCCCATTTACATTATGGTAGAGTTCATCACACTGTAGCTGTACTTCCCAGCCATGACTGACTTTTAAAACATTGTCTCAAACTCCAGATGTCTATGAAACGTGTGCTGACATGACTGGCTTTGAGTAGCAATGATACACTGTTAAAAGTCACAGTGTTGCACTGCAGCAAGCCTCTCTACATGTCAAGCTAGCCAGTCACATGGAAGTGCACATGCAGACATGTATATACACGTGCACACACGCACGCACGCAAGTATACTCACACACACGCACATACGCATGCACACACACACACATACGCATGCACACACACACACACACACACACACACACACACACACACACACACACACACACACACACACACACTGACACACACATACACACGGACAGACACACACACACACGCACACACACACACACACACGCACACACACACACACACACACACACACACACACACACACACACACACACACACACACACACACACACACACACATATACACACCACACATACACAGGCACACAAACATACACACACTCACTTACTCAACAAAATTACACTAGGTGTAGACAGATACCAGTGCACTAACCAACCTAAAATGTTAACACTATGCTCTAATTTTCGTTCACTAACTATAAGGACGTAAAACATTTGCAACAAAACAGCTACTTCCCAGTAAGGATAAAAAAGTAGAAAGAGAGTGATCAGACAAGTATGCAACTATAGTGGAATGTCAAGCTGAAACAATTCTGTAAACTATATACTGCAGTACTGTATTTTAAGGGAAGACTGGTCGGTCAGAGAATGATTTGTTGTGTCTTTCGGCTTTTCCTGGTTAGGGGTCGCCACAGCGGAACTCTGGTCTGCTAATGATTGGCAGTAAATTTTTATGTGCCGAGTTGCCAGCTCTGACGCACAACCTTCAACGAAGGTACGGCCATTCACGCATGTCTCCACACAGAAGCTCTAGCTGAAAATCGAACAGGACAATGTCTTACTGTGAGATGACAATGCTACTGCAGCACCACCACTGCAGTGAATAATTATGGAATAAAATATTAAAGTAAAGCTGAACATCTGGTTCTGATATAGTTTGTAAAATGGATGCACCTAGTGGCTTAAAGTACTTGATGCTCTAATTTTAGTTCACTAACATTAGCAAGAAGTTAAAACATTTGCTAAGAGCAGCTGTTTCACAGTAAGCAAAAATAAAATATGGTTCAGAGAACAATTAATAAGCTTTGTGCCTATTGTGTAGAAGTGTCTATAAGAGCAGCACAATAGAACCACAATACAGCTGTCATACCTCAGCCTGAGCAACTATCCACAAGGTCTACACTGAATCTTACTGTTAATACACATAAGCATACACATGCATAGTCTCATGGGAACCACTTTATGTGCATCTCAGTGAAATGCACAATTACCTGGGAAGCAAATGTATGCGCCAATTATTGCATGATTTGAATTCTCTCATATCTTGATCAGTGTCAATATCTATATAATTGTGCATGTGCATCAATGCTGATCCTCTTAAACAATGTTCTGTTATGCAGTTTTGGAGCCAGGCTTTTTACTCTGAAATGTACTGAATGTCATCTCTCCTCATGCAATATTGGCTAGCATTATAGCTATTGTACTTGTTGCAGGGTTGATATCAGCTTATAAATTTGGGATTAACTGCTTCAGTGTTTCAATAATTGTGGTATGCTGCTGGATTGCAGATGAAGAAGAAAGTAAAGAAAAGCCTCAAGAGCACAAAGGGATTATGTGCGACTGACACTCCCCCCAACACACACACAAAACCAACATACCGATTATGGGTGAACAAGTGAAAAGGGAAAGAAAACAATGCATTACACCTTTTACTTACTTCCATTTAACTTGGCATTGCCCTTGGCATCAAATCAGTAATCATGAAAAGACTCTTTGAGTATTCGGTGTATTCATGAATACATGAAAAAGCTACTTCCACCTAATTTGTCAATTAACCTTAGTAAACTAATCTATTTCTCCAGCAGCACATTCATTGCTCACATAAGCGTGGAAAAAGATCTGTCTGCAGAAGGGTTGTATAACCATTCCACATGCATCTTTCTGTGTTGGGTCAAGAATCAAGAACAAATCTAAAAAAAAATAATGTAGATAAAAACCAAAATCAAGGGCAGATCTTAAATGTTGCTATAAAAGTTTGTTTTATGAAGTATTTTTTGAAGTATAGGATGTCTAAAACTTAAATATTTATCATTATTTAGTAACAATAAACCTCAAGAATTTGCCAGAAAATCACAATAGCTACAAAAAAAAAAAAAAAAAAAAAAAGACCAGAAATATGAAGCAAAATCAGGAGCAGTTGAGAGGCCTGCACGTAGGCTCACCAGTCACTACAATTTTGTTGCAGTTCTCCAATTTTTAGTCAGAGAAACAGGGACAAACCCAAAAAATAATGAGGGACAAAGACAAAAATCAGGGACTTATTTTAAATATTGTTCTTATGTATTTAAAAAAACTGATTGACCAACAGATTTTTCATTAATATGCATAATCTGAAGGATATGAAGTCTAAGACTCATAATTATTATTTATGAGGAACAGGCCAAACATATAAGGAAAAATTAGAGACAGAGTGTAAAAATCAGGCACATCTGAATAGTATGAATACAGAAACCACATGAATAAGAGACAACAGATCCAGATAAATCAGGGACGAGAATATACTTTGTTGTGATTACAAGCTAAAATAATGGGGGGAGGGGTCCACAGAGGCAGAGTTTATGTATTATTCTTATACACTCACATCTGAACTTAAATACCTAACAGAAGACAGAAGTAACAGAAGATGGGACTGATAAATGAACTAACATATAAACATACCATAACACCAGTTGTTCTATTAGATGACTATTGCACCAGCCTAAGCTAATTGGGTCTTACCCCAGTAACCAGTCAGCTTTCAAAGCTTAAAGTGTTGTATTAAAAAGCATTTTCAGAAAGACATGAAGTCCGAAACTCAGATGTTTGTCATTATTTAGTAACTTCAATCCTCAGCAATTTGCCAGAAAACCATAAACATTTAACACCAGTAATTAGGGATCAGACAAAAAATAATGGGGGCAAAAGCCAAAAATCAGCCAAAGATTTTATGTGAAGTTTGGAACAGATGAATTTGTCATGGGATGACCTTGGTATGAATAGTGTGGGGGGGGCAGGATGTAGGAAGACAGGTATGTTAGGTAGTGAGGATAGGGAGTGGGTAGGAAAGAGTTAATTAAGTTGGGAGCTGGGAGAGGAAGTGAGGTAAGGCCTAGGGGTGGGTCTTAGGGGTTTTTGTAGGGGAAACTGGTATAAGTAAGCACATTTTGATGAGGTCTTGTTGAAGCAGGATCATGTCCTGACAACCTGAGGTATTAGTAAGGTAGGCCTTGGGTAGTGCTAGTCAGTGAGGTGAGTACAGTATGGGTTATTTGTATATATATCTATCTATGTTTTTGGGGGGGTGATTATAGTGGGTGATGAAAAAGGCATATGGCAGTATTGTGTAGACATGTAGTGTAGACATGCGTGTAGTGTAGACATAATTAGGTATTTGTGACCATGGTGGTTTAGTGGCTATTTCTCTCATTGCGTTTCCTCATTTTGTGGGTTCCCTCATGGTTTAGTGGCTTATTCGTCATGTTTTTCTTTATCTTTTGGTGTGTTAAGTGGTTCCATGGTGGTCTAGTGGTTTTCACTTGGTTGCAGTGGGTTTTAATGGCTGTTTCTGGTTTTCCTGGTTTCTAGTGATGGCTGTGTAAGATTTCCTGGTGTGTAGTGACAGCTTGGTGAGGTTTGTGTGCATGGTTCAGTTCCTGGTGTCTAATGGCGGTGTTGTGAGGTTTGTGTGGATGGTTTCACTTCCCTGGTGATTAGTGGCAGCTTTGAGAGGTTTTTGGATGGTTCCGTTGTTTTTTCTTTGCCCCTGGTGGTGTAGTGGTTATTCGCGGGCTTGTAAAGTTGGTTGCGGCCGGGTGCACATGCGCAGTAGCACTATTGTGGTCTTTTATGAGAAGGAAAAAAAAAGCCTTCTCAAGTGCAGCAGGTAAGTGCTGATGGTGGGGGGTGGGGATGGTAATGGTTGGTTTCTGTCCCTGGTGGCTGCGGAGTCTGTGTGAGGTTTGTCTGGATGGTTTTCATTGGTGGTTAGTGTTGGCTTTGCAGGGTTTGAATGGATGATTTCTGTTCCCTGGTGGTTAGTGGTTACTTTGAGAGGTTGTGTGAATGGTTTTGGTTCACTTGGGTCTAGTGATGGCTTTGTGAGGTTTGTGTGAATGGTTTTCATTTCCCTGGTGTTTCGTGATGGCTTTACGAGGTTCCCTGGTGTTTAGTGACAGCTTTGTGAGGTTTGGGTGCATGGTTCGGTTCCTTGGTGTCTAATGTTGACTTTGTGAGGTTTGTATGGATGGTTTCGGTTCCCTGGTGGTTAGTGTCAGCTTTGAGAGGTTTTTGAATGGTTCTGTTGTTTTTTTTCTTTACCTGGTGGCTAGTTGCGGCTTCGGGAGGTTTGCATGATGGTTTTTGTGCCCTGGTGGCTTGTGGTATATCCTTGGGTCTTGGGGGAGTGTTTCTGGGTCTTTGGTATGCTTTCTCCTTGGTGGTTAGTGGTTTCTGGGCTGCAGGTAAGCTGTACGGCATTCCACGTTTGAGCGGATAGTGTGTGCATGCACAGTAGTGTCAGCAATCATGGTTTGCTTGCTTTATTATAAAAAAAAATAAGGAAAGCAGCAGAAGAGTATACATCAGTAATAGCTAGTCTGTATGGCCAGGCAGGGAGATCAGGCTAGGTTCTTTAGTTAAGTAGGGTTTGTGGTGTATTATAGTTAGTATTTAGTATATAGATATATATTTTTATATCTATATATATATATATATACATATATATATATATATCTATATCTATACATATATATATATATATATATATATATATATATATATATATATATATATATAAAAAAGGAAATAAATATATATATCCTATATGTATAATGAATATATAGCAGATTATATGGCATAGTCTGGGGTGACTGGAATTAGGTGGTAGAATTAACTAGCTGTTAGACGCATGGGATTGCAGTGACATGCAGAGGTGCATGGTTCAAGTCCCAAGACAGTCATTTTTTTTTCCTTCCCTAGGGTGACTTATGGAAGGTAGGTAGGGGATTAAGTAATTGAGGGTAACAATTTAGGAGAGGTGATAGGCGTAAGCATTTTAGGAATTATGGGGGGTTGGGAGGGTGGCCTAATGGTTAAGGTGTTTGCCTTACAAACACAAGGTGCAGGGTTTGAGTCTCAGAAGGGATAACTGGCTAGGCTTAAAATGGCTCGCAAGGGCAGTTAGCTTAGTACTAACCTATGAACCTATGAACCTATGTGTGCTATTTGTCTACAGGTACTGGTTGGTGCTAACATGCATTTCTTTAAAAGGTTGTTTTAACAACAATTTCTCTTTTGTTTCTTTAGGCTATCATGGCCGAAGGGTTAAGACAGAGGTGGGCCAGTATTGTGGCACAGGCTGAGGACCTCTTCAAGGACATTTCTACTGCAGTTCCATCAACTAGTGCTCAGGATCCGAAATCTTGGCGGAAGAGGCAGATGGTGGCTACAACCTGGCTGTCGAGGATGAAGAAAGCCAGACAGTAAGCATCGGAGGATGTGGCAATCGAGGTTGGGATACATCTGGTGGCCCTTTCGTCTTCCACTGATAATTCTTTATCAGGTCTGATAGGGAGTGAGGATATAGCGACAGCTACGGGAGGGGTGTCAGGGTGCAGTGAGGGCATCAAAGGTTAGCTAGCGGGCAGGGGTTTAGAGGCATTGATTGACTGTGAAGTAGTTTTTGAAAATACTTGATCTGGTTTTGGGGTCTTACTTGGATGTTGTGGGGTCTGATTTTGGGTCGCAGCCAGGGGATTGGTTGGCGAGGCAGGCCTTATGTCTGGAAGGGGCTCCCATTGTTTTGACTCCCCACATATCTTTGGTGGTGAAGGAGAAGATTTGGAAAGGGGAATTTGTTGATATTTTTGAATTGATTGATGCTGATGGGGTGCAATGGTTGACAGAGGCAGAGTCAGCTAATGGGAAGGACCTTTTGGCGGCATTGGTGGCCATAGGTCGCAGAAGGGTAGGTAATTTTAGGCCCAGGTCATAGTATAACTGGCTCCTTGGTTTTATTTACTATGTGAGGGGGGTGGGGGGCCTGCTGGGGGGCAGATGTTTTATTCTGTGAGTCCTAGAGGTTAGGTTGGTTCTCACCTGGCATGGGTAGGTGGGTGAGGCCAGGGTACCTTTTGAGGGCAAAGGGTGGTTCTTTCATGGAGTTAGGGGGTGACCGGGGGACTCATTCCCCTATTAAGGTCCAGGTTTTGGAGTTGTTCCTTACCCATTATCTGCTGCCAAGTGTAGCAGGGGAATTGATTGAGGGTTTTTCAAGGTTTTTTTCAATTAACTCCATGTTGGTGGGGCATGGTATGGTGGGAAAAAACTTGAAGTCTGTAAAGGGGAGGAAGGGGGTTTTGCAGGATTTGATTGACAAGAAGTGTCAGGTAGGGAGATTGTTGGGTCCATTTAGATGTCCTCCATTTACTAACTTTAAAGTGTCACCATTAGGTTTGGTTCCTAAGAAAAAGCAAAGTGAATTTCGTTTGATTCATCATTTGTCATATCCTGGGGGTAAGTCTGTGAATGACTTCATACCCAGTGTAGAGGTTAAGGTCACGTCTTCATCATTGGATGATGCGGTCCGAATTATCAGGAGTTTTGAGGATCATTGGTTAGTTAAAGAAGATATTGAGTCACCGTTTCATTTGTTGCCAGTGCGGGAGGAGGATTGGCCTTTGTTTGGCATGGTGGTTGGGGAAAATTTTTATTTTGACACTGCTATGGCCATGGGATGTGCAGTGGCATGTTCCACGTTTGAAAAGTTTAGTTCAGCACTCCACTGGATTTGGCAGCAGAGGGTGGAGGATCAGCAAGCAGGTCACTATTTAGATGATTTTTTGTTGGTGAGTGATGGCCTGGATAAGGTGCGGGCAGCTTTACATGAGTTTGTGGGGATGTGTGAGTTCCTCTGAATTCCTTTGCTTAAGTACAAGTTAGAGGGCCCTGCGAAGGTGTTGGATTTTTTGGGTTTGACAGTAGATGCAGGACAAGGCCTGTTTTGTTTATCATGGAACAAGTTGGTTTGGCTGCAGGAGAAAATCTGTTGGGTGAAGTCCAAGTCCAAGGTTCGGGTGTGAGAGGTTATGGAATTGTTGGGTTTGATGAATTTCACTTGTAGGGCTGTGCAACCGGGGTGCACATTTTGCTGGTCTGTAGCATTTCTGTTGAAAGGATGGAGGAGTAAGCACCACAGAGTGCGGATCATTAAGCTAGTGTAAGAAGATTTAGAGTTGTGGATAAAATTTTTGGAATTGTGTAATGGGATTTCATTCTAGTAGTCTGATTGGGTAGAGCAATGGGAGATACAGTTGTTTATTGATGCAGCTGAGGGTCTGGGCATGGGAGCTTACTTTGCAGTCCAATGGTTTTCGGCCTCTTGGTCGGAACATTGGTCAGAAGAGTGCAAAGGTGATGTCACCTTTTTAGAATTGATGCCTATTTGGGCGGCTTTGGTGGTTTGGCAGGATCGTTTTAAATGTAGGAGGGAGTTTTTTTATTCGGGCAATGCTGCAGTGGTGATGGTGTTGCAGGTTACGATGGCTAAATCTCCTTGTTTATTGCTTGTTCTCAGGAAACTGGCATTGCAGAGTTTGATGATTAACTTTTCCTTCACAGCATTGCATGTGCCTAAGATTAAGAATGAGATAGCTGTTAGCTTGTCTCATTTTCAGTTTTGCAGGTTTCAGCAGGTGGACCCAACAGCAGTATTGCATCCGGAAATCGTTCTGGAGGACATTTGGCAGATTGGTCCATAGTAATTGGCAGGTTGGTGCAGCAGTCATAGGCAGTGTCTAAGAGAAGAGCTTACGGTAGGGCTTTATTTCATTTTGGCCATTTCTTGAGGCACTTACCAGATGAGGAGTGTCAATGGTCAGAGGTTTTGTTGTTGTGTTACTTGGCCATGTTGAGGGAACAGGGCAAAGTGGTTAGGACAGTGAGGGTAGAGTTGGCAGCCATTGCTGCTTTTTCTCATTTGGCTGGATTGCAGGATTAGACTGGGTGGTGAGTCGAGTATTAAAGGGTTGGGGCAGAGTTGAAGGTGGGATCATAGATAGGAGATGGCCAGTGATGAAGGAGATCTTAAGCAGGTTGCTATAGAGTTTAGGTAAGGTGTGCAGATCCTTGGAGGAGTATGTGTTGTGGAGCATGGTCTGTGTGTAGATGTATTGTGGGGAGTTTAGAGTGTCCGAGTTATTGGGTTCATTACTATGGGAGGATGTGATAATGTTGCCTAGGGTGGTGCACATTTGGCTGTGGTCTTCAAAGACAGATCAGGAGGGATGTGGGGCCCTGATGGTATTGGAAGTGAATGAGGTAAGTTGGAGATGTCCTGTGGTGTGGGGGAAGAGATTGTGGGTGGTCCAGAGGGGTAGAGTGCAAGGTTTGTTTTTTACTTCATTAGGAGGTAAAGGCTTGACGGGTGAGCAACTGAATTTGATTATGAGGGAGGGCTCTTTGTAGTGCTGATTTAGAATGGGATAAGTTTTCTTCTCATTCTTTTAGGATGGATAGCGCATAGGACATAGTGAAGGAAAGAAGTTCTATAGAAGTTATTAAGAGGGTGGGAAGGTGGTCTTCCAATGCCTTTTTGTCTTATATTAAGTAGCTTTGTGGGAGGATTTGTTTACAAGTTTTTTTTTTTTTTTTTTAAGGTAGCAGAAGGATCATCATCTTGGGGCATTCTTTCATCTTTCGGGCAGCTAGGCATGCAGCAATTAGAAGCAACGGAATGAATTTGGGGCTGGATTGTTTTGGATGGAAGGTCATCTGACATGGTATTAGAGGGTTGATGTGGAGCAGGATATTGCAGGTATTTATTGGGTTACAGAGTCAATGGTGGTTGCTGAAGTTGTTGTTGATTCATTTAGGGGGGAATGATTTATGTAAGGTTCTGAAAAGGCAGTCGGTACATCTCATTTGTGACAATGTGTTAGCATTGAGAAGGATGTATCCGTCTTTGCTTTTGATATGGTCTGAGATTATTCCCCGGTTGGTGTGGAGAGAGGCAAGGAATTTTGTGGCGGTGGAGAGGGCTAGAATGTATGTTAATTTTACATTGGCAAAATGCTTGATGGACATTGGGGTGCATATGATACGGCCTGTGGAGTTTGAAAGCAGGGACCCTTTATGGTATATGTCGGAGGGAGTTCATCTCAATGAATTTGGGCTCCATGTATTTAATCTTAACCTGGGCATGAAGGTGGAGGATCTATTGAAAAGTGGTATGGTCTGAGGGGGAACAGCCCTTTGGGCTGGTAGGCAGAGAAGAGGGTCAGGCTTAACCCTTTTCTGTCCCCCTCAGCAGGATATTTGGAATTGATGGTGGATGACTTGGTATGGAATTATGGAATTTATGATATTAAGGAAAGCGGGGACATTGCCTTCATAATTACTTTGATAAGTGAGTAAGTGGGGGACGCTGCTTATCCAAGGGTGAGCGGGTGCACTGCCCTTATGTTTACTATCCTATTTGTTGTAATGTTGAATTTGTGTGGCTCAATAAAATGTTGATGTGTGTTATTCATTTTCATTACAATAAAGGTCGTCAAATGTCTTTGGTTGTCTGTGTTGATTTATTAGGACCGTGACAAGTGAAGTTTGGAACAGACGAATTTGTCACGGGATGACCATGGTATGAATAGAGTGGAGGGGAGCTGGATGTAGGAAGATAGGTATGTTAGGTAGTGAGGGTAGGGAGTCTGTAGGAAAAAGTTAATTAAGTTGGGACCTGGGAGAGGAAGTGAGGTAAGGTGTAGGGGTGAGTCTTAGGGGTTTTTGTAGGGGAAACTGGTATGAGTAAGCACATTTTGGTGTGGTTTTGTTGCCCACCTGGCCCGCCCATTTGGTGTGGCTTGAGGGGCAGAGAAGAGGGTCAGGCTTGACCCTCTTCTGTCCCCCTCAGTAGCATATTTGGAATTGATGGTGGATGACTTGGAATGGAATTATGGAATTGATGATATTAAGGTGAGAGGGGACGCTGCCTTCATGATTACTTTGATAAGTGAGCAAGTGGGGAATGCTGCTTATCCAAGGGTGAGCAGGTGTGCTGCCGTTATGTTTACTATCCTATTTGTTGTAATGTTGTGTGTCTCAATAAAATGTTAATGTTTGTTATTCATTTTCATTACAATAAAGGTTGTCAAATGTCTTTCCTTGTCTGTGTTGATTTATTAGGACCATGACAAATAATGCTCTTATAAACTTAGAAAATTGCTAACAAGTATGGCATTAGAATGCATTTTCTGAAGGATATGAAATCAGAACCTCAATTTTTACATAATTGCAACATTTAATTACTTTGCTTGACAGCTAACTACAGTGTTCCAGTGGAACCCTTTTGCAATCATGACCTACTTATGTGAATGTCATACAAAAGAAATACAATAAAGTTAAACAAGAAGTCAGAATTACCATTCACCCTTACTTGAACTATTCTTCATAACTAAATAACATATATGAGGCATAAATCTATACATTTTACAAAATCTGAGTTCAGATAGATGAACAGAAGAGCTCTGCTGTCATTGGCAATAGCTAGATTACAGCTTATAAAAAAAAACAAACAAAAAAAACCTCTGAATCGTCTGTTTAACTTATCTTCATATATCAGCCTGAGTCTCTCAGTGAAAGAATCAAGGACATAATTTAAATACTGGTCTTATAAATGAATGAAGGACATGAGGTTGGAATTTAAAATGTGTATCTTTACTTAATAACTGCAACCATCAACAATTTATTTATTTATTGACATTTGTTTACCTGGAAAGTCCAGTGGGCCAAAGAGAGCCCATTTTCAGTGGAGGCCTAGGGAGAAAAGCTCCAGGACGATAACAATTTAAATACAATATTTACAAGGTATCATAATATAAAAAATAAAAAATCCAGAGTATCAGTGGGAACAAATTAAAATGAGCAAAATCCACCAGAATCAAGGTAGTCAAATGCTACAGAATTTATATCATTAGCAGTTGATTTGAAAATAATATACAGATGAGTACAGAAGAAATCAAAGTTCCAGTGGAAATTCAAAAATAAAGTAGTTACAAAAGGAATTAAAGTTAGTAACAGGAAGAATCAATTTAATACATTCTCAATCAATATGAGTGTTGAGAAATTCATTTTAGGCATTTTCTACTGAAAATATAGAGCAGGAGATAGAGTGGTTAGAGAGGCTAAATAGCGTATGAGCAATACAAGGCAGTTAGAGTTGTTTAGATAACATATATGCAGTGCTGAGGCTGAAATGGAGAAAGAGTCAAGTGATGGTTTCATATATAGTAGGAGGTGGATCTCAATTTGGAGGTGGAGGTCAATTTGCCAGAAAAACACAAATATTATGATGCATACCTCTCCACTGTACAGATTTTCACAGAACGTCCATATTTTTGCCTCATATTTTTGGTTCATTTTTCATAAAATTGTGTTTTTTTGGCAAGTTACTGGCAAATCATTAAAGAATGAAGTTAGAAAATAGTAAAAGACATTTTAGTTTCATACTTCATACCCTTCAGAAAATTCATGCTAATGCAAAACCTGTCATTCTATCAAATTCCGATACATATTATCGCAACCACATTTCAAACAGGAGAAATGGCTCATTTCCAAGCTGTACAGCTGTATCTCCTGTTCAAAATCTGATTGCAATAATATGTACTATTCTAAAATCCTATGTTTTGCAAGGGAACCACACATTTTATGAGGAGAACAGACCAAAAAAGGCATGAGACAAAAATCTGGACATTCTGCAAAAAGCTGGAGAGTTGAGAGGTATGTTGCCTACATGTGTCATAGTTATAATGTGGTAATAGTTAATGTTCTTGAAACAAACTGTGTACTGGCACTGATTTTGAAATAGTTTTGGGGCTTTGAATAATTCCAGACATCTCAGTACATGTGGAACCACTTGTATACATTAAAAGCAATGTCTGTATGTTTCTGCTGAGCAGAGGTTCAAAGAAAGACTTCTCTAATGTAAAGGTACAAGAGTATGACAGCTGCTGTAATCATACACCACCCAGGAATACAAAATGTGACTGTTACTCCTCTTCCTGCCTCATACACAATGTGACAGACTAATAACTAGTAGTTCAGACACTCCTTTTAAGATTAACAGAAATATTTTTGGCAAAACATAAGGAATTATTGCAGGATGGAAATGTGGTTGTGATAATACGTAAGCACCCACATTTCTAAGTGTGTAAGAGGAATAGTTAAAAATTGTCCCTATTATTGGGCATTTGTCCCACTTTTATTCATGGCTTTGTCTGGATCTAATAGGCTGAGAGGTATGAATGAGACACAACAGAACATGTAAACTAAGATTAGAGGCATAGTGCAAAATCAGGGACGCTTGAATAGTTGATCGTCTTGGTACAAGAATCAGGGACAAAGAAAAAATAATAGGGCTCCAAAGTCCCGCAAATAGCAACTGTTTTAAATACATCTGTTATAAACATTAAACCTGCTACAATTAGAGTTTTTGTATTAAAATAATTTTCTGAAGGTCATGAAGTCCAAACACAAGTATTAACAGATAACGATGAACACTTAGTACAACAATCAGGGACAAAGACAAAATAAAGGGGGACATTGGCCCAAAACCAAAGACAGATCTAAAATTTGCTACTATAAACTTAGCTAACGGCTAACAGGTTTGGTAATTACCATGTATTTGCTGAAGGATATAATGTTTGAAACTCAAATATCTGTCATAATTTAGTAACTGCAATCTTCAGCAATCTGCAGGAATTCATGAAAGTTAAGAAGAATCAGGAACAACTGAAACTTATAGCAAAAGAATGCAAAACAAAGACAAAATAATAGATGGATAAAGGCTCACAAATAGGGAGTGATTATAATTATTGTTCTTATACTTAAAAAACTGTTACAGTAACACGAATTTGTATTAAAAACAAATTTCTGAAGGATGTGTAACCTGAATCTAAACTGTCTATAATTAAGTAAATGCAGTCCTCATCAATTTACCAGAAAAATACAAATGCTTAGCAAAAGAATAAGGGTCAAATCCAAATATAGTGTGTGTGTGTGTGTGTGTGTGTGTGTGTGTGTGTGTGTGTGTGTGTGTGTGTGTGTGTGTGTGTGTGTGTGTGTGTGTGTGTGTGTGTGTGTGTGTGTGTGTGTGTGTGTGTGGGTAAATATCTAAAATTGAAAATATAATTTTAAATATTCCTCTTTTAAACTTATAGTAGTTGCAAATAGGTTTTGCATTAACATGCATTTTCTTTAGGAGATAAAGTTTGAAGCACAAATGGTTATCATTGTATAGTGACTAAAATTCTCAATGATTTATCAGAAAACTCTACATTTTATGATGAACAGATTAAAAATTTCAGCCAGTAATCTAGATATTCTGTGAAACTCTGGGCAGTTGACAGGTATGCTTAAATTGTTTTGGTTGATTGCACTAAAATATGGAAACTGAAGTCTTGTTGCAGAGGATAATGCACATTGACTTACAAATTAATAAATAAATAATCAAACTAATTACAGAGACCAGTAATCACCACTTACTGATCACTGCTAGTGATTAATTGGAGAAAATGAACAGAATCAAGAATGGCGGGAAGCTACTGCAGAAAACTACCAGTGGGCAAAGCCAAGCCCTAGCAGATAGCTCAAGAGTATTAGACAATTAGAACCAGCTTTGAGGAACAGCAAGTCAGCACCATCAGCAAGTACAGAATATCCAAATTCTGTAAGAAGCTGTTGGTGCTGAACATATTTAAGCTCTGCCCCCTCTGTTTTGCCTGTGTCTGCCATAGCAAAATAATATGAAATTAGCATCTCCCTCATCACCATCTGCACTCTATCAATAGGAGATGCAGCACTGTCCAAAGGAATTAGGGAAAGCCACACCAGAGAACAAGGAAGTCATTTTAATTTCTGTTTCTCTACTGAATGTATTATGAATTCTCACCTTGCAAAAGATCGTGGATGAAAACAATGGCTTGCATTTACCAACCACTGAGTTGTAACTTGCTAGGTAGCCTCAGAGTGTTTTTGTGCCATGCATGAACGTTTCATTTTTGTTTTGATTTTGAAAGGAAGAGATTGTTTTCAGTGTCTGATGTTATATAACTACAGGTCTGCACTGTACTGGATTGTGTTCAGTGAGTATGCCTCTTGATGTCTTTGGAGTAAGGCTATGAGCTGTTAATGAGCTGATTCCTGTGGACAAAGGTTTGAAACCCTCACCCATCATTTGTCTGCTATGTGGTTCTCATCAAGACTCTTCATCAAACAGAGCTCTTGGGCTTTCATCTGAAAAGGGTTAATTGTGTCCAGTGGAATGTCGTGGCTATAAGCAAATCTGTTGCACATTGATTTTAGAATCCATACACCCTTCAAAGAGCTGCTAATTAGTGTTGTATAGTTATTTGACTATTTATCTCAGTGCATCTAATGTAGTTTAATGACTTGCCAGATGTGCTTTCAAAAATTGAGTGTCAGGGGAAGAGACACTTTGAATTGCTTGTGCTGTGCCTGTTTTCAGCGCAATAGTTTTTGTTTTGTTAAATAAGTGGCTATCACTATTTTTGCTGCAAAACTTGAATTAAAAGTTTTAAATTAAATCAAAATATCTGATCATTATAAAAATAAAAATAAAAAATAAAAGAAAATAGTACGCAGTCTAACAGATATGAACAGAATGTTATGGTAATTGAGGAGTGATAGCAAAGTAATGGGATATTGGCATAACTGGAGTAACCCTGGTTTATTGGCCTGCTAGGGTGCCATTATACCTTGCTCTGAATCTACTCATAACCATGATGTGAGGTTTTCTAATTGTTGGACTCCACAATGCACTATTGCACTGCATTGAGATTTTACTGTGTGAAAGAACTACTGAAACCCAGTTTTACAACTAGTGCTCTGTGGATGTCTACGGATGTATGCCTTAGATTCTTGGGGATGAATGATCTCATTCAGTTTGAGACTTTTTTGGCTGTACCAATATTTTGGAACACTTTGCACAGCTGCATGATAGATTTTCCAATTAGTGTAATTTTAAAGTCCGTTTAAAATGTTTTGTTGTTCATATTCTTTGCAATAACATGATTCTTGTTGTTCATTTTTTTTTCTGTTTGTAACTTATAACTTACAGTTCACCTTTGCTTTTATGTACATTACTGTTTTATTTTTGTACATAATTCAAGTTCTGCCTTGCATTTCCTTACATACTAATGGCTTCCATGTTGTCTATTAACTTTATTTACAGCTCTGCCCTTTGATACTTCATATAGCTAAAATATTAAGTTATTGATTCTCTGAAGTAGTAAAACTTTTATCTTGAGTTTGCACATAAAATTGATATAGAGTAGCATAAAATATTAAACTATGTGCACAAATAAATTAAAGTGCAATTAAGCCACCTGCATTTTCCCTTTTAGGACACATGTGCCAGACAGAGAGCACATGTATGTTCCTCTTTTGTTAACAATCACACCCTTCTGTTATTATATATGTTTTTTACATGTTTGCTACAAATGTATGACCATCCTCGGTGAAGTTTTTTTTTCATTAATTTAATCTGTTCACCACATTTTACAAGTATTTTGATGATATTTTGATGATATGACATTCCTTGAGAATTGTTCTCATTAATAAAGTGCATTTCAAACAGTTTTGCATGAACAGCAGTGATTTGTCCAGTATTTTACCAGTTATAGCTGATTGTTTATAAAGTACAGAAAAATAGAAATCCATCTCTAAATCTAATGAAAACTACAACAAAACTGTGTGTGTGTGTATAACCCCCCCCCCCCCACAACCCCAACTCATCCAAGGGTTTACATCATTATACAATGATTTTGTTTTATGAAATCTGATGCTGTTACATTATTACCCACTGTAGCCTTTGTATAAAAATTATGCATGTCACATTGACTAAGGGTTTTTTTATGCCCTGCGCTTAACAGATTCATATTATACAAATTAATTATCCAGTCAACAAATGTACTCCCTTTTACTATATACAGTTGCATTCAAGCAGGTAAAAACTGCAGCTGAGACCAGAACTAAAATGACCATGTGTCATTCCTTTTTATGTAATATAATCATGAGGGAAAAAGCAAAACATGCAGAAGATGATGTGTACTAAGGACGGAGGCAAAAAACACATTTTAAACAGTTGTGATACAGCACAGGAGCCCAAAACTGGTTGAAAAGCCTGCTGAAATCAAAACAATTGTGAAATATTTGGGAAACGAGAATGGATATAAATAAGTCCACAAGGAGAGGATGGTAAAACAGCAGCAAAATAAATTTTGTGACAGAATTTGAAAGTAATGCAAGTTTAACTAAAAATAAATTTCATACAAAATATGCTCAGTCAGAAGTAATATTATGTTTAATACTTACATTTGATATAATGCTTACAATACTTAATGTAAATAAATGGAAACCAGTTCAATGCTAGTTTTGAGAGCTGTGTTAGTCTAAACAGTTTTGCTTATATCTATCATGGTCCCATAAGTAAGTGTCTGGGCTTAAATTAACTAGGTTTGCAATTACCTAAAACACAGAAAAAGAATAATAGAAAGTATATCTCAATTTAATTTTTTTGTACACTGGTATTTGATCTGGGTCTATATCATGGTATCGAAAAGTGATTTAATCAAATGGCACTTTACATCAAACTGTCATTCATGGAGGTATTTATAGTGAGATCACTGTACAGTGAAAATCGGAAAATTTGCCCTTTCCTAACTGTAGTGAGATCTCGGAGTTGGCATATATAATTAGCGGGGCACATAAGTGACTTTGATAAACGGCATTTTCGATGTAAATGCCATTCAGTTACATCACTTTTCGATTTTGAAATATAGACCCATTTGCTCCTTGTCATTACTTTAGACTAATGGTTCATAAATTGTGATAAAAGCCTCCTTGAGGTGGCAAAAGTCTGTTTCAGAGAATGTTGAAGCAAGCCCTGAAAAGCATGACCAAGATAAGTGAATATGGACAGTTATCAATGAATGAGTGTTGAAAGAAATAAATAAAGTGATAATGCATAAGCAAAATATTAAGCACGTAAAGATTGACTGGTTGTTACTCTGTGACTGTGTGTGTTAGGGTGGGGCAGTTAGCTTCTGCATATATGCATTTTGTAGAGGAAAACCCAAAATATTGTTGTGCCCTCTTAGGAAATTCATGGATTGTTGTATTTAATGTAGATTAACTGTCAAAATGTCTGAGAATGTGGGTTGTAGATGTAAATAAAATACAGAATAATGGAGTAAAAGTAGAATTATATCATATGTACATGGAAATCCTGCATTCAGATTGTAGATAATCCTCTATGTATAGCCCATTAGCATTTTCTCTACTGGTCCATTATTGTATCCATATTATTTCCCAAAGTAATTTGGAATTTGCTTGGCCATGATGTATACAGTAGCACAAAGCATAGAATGAATGCAGGCGCATACTATGTATCCTGCAATGGATTTTCATAAAGCATAGAATGAATACAGATGTATGCTATGTATACTGCAATGGATTTTTTCTGCATTCTTATTTTCATCATCTGTTTTGTCTGAGACAATGCAACTGATGGCTTTATTCATTTTTGTTGCATTTATTTTCTTCCATGCAGAACCAGGGTAATTATAGATGTAATTCTCTTCTCTTTAATGGAGTTTGTTTCACTGTCAACTTTTCCCTTGAATGACACAATCCTTTTCTTTCAGTTTAGATAGCTGCCACAATTAAGCCTTGATGTATGTATTTATGTACATGCATATGTATGAATGCATCTCTCTATCCATTTGTATATCTATCTGTATTGCAATTGGTTTATCTATATTTTTGAATGTGCAGAGATGAAACATTCTTTAGTTCAACAAGGTACACTTTATTATGAAGAAAGCTTTTAGCATTTTGTTCACTAAACGAACTATTCAAGCACTTTGTTGCAATACGTGTGCCATCAAACCATGCAGCATCACTTTATGCATGTACCCTTTCATAGCTTTCCAGCTGAACAAAGTATGCTATCTGTTGTTTGACATATACTTGTGTGTAATATTTGAACCATGGCTGCCTGAGATCCAGTATATGTCTACATTAAGCTTCAGTCAGTGATACGTAACAAAGGTGCTACACTACAGCTAAATAATACATAGGCTACTAAGTTATAAATTGAAAACATTATGCAGAAAAGTCTTTATTTTGGTTATTATGATCAAATGTAATGCCTGCAGATTTTTTTTCTTTTCTTGTTGTTTCGCTTTTTCTTTTTTCTTTTTTAATTAAAGAAAATATCCAGTTTGAGAACTATACAAACACACTGTGGTTGAAGTATTTTTCATTTATAAAATCATAACATTAAGGAAAATAGTCAGAAATGGTGATAAACCAACTTAAGCAGATACTTTACATGTAGCCTACGTTCTCCTCCTATGCACAACATCATTACATCAATATTAAAAGGTTCGGAAAACTAACTACGAAATGTATAACTTTAAGGTCAGTTTTCTAGTCTAGAATGGTTTAACTCAAAAGGTAGAATACACTTTTGGTAGGAAAGTGTTTGTGTGTGTAAAAAAAAGGAGACTGCAAAAATGAGCAAATTCTCCATTTGTATGAATCCCATATGGTTGAAATGAGTTTTATATAGTGTAGGTAAGCAGGAACTTGCAGGAAATTAATGTTTGAATGAAAAAGTGGTGGTTATAGAGATATGCATGGCTGTGTTACAGCAGTTGTGAATATTCAAGTGTTTGCAGGATAGGGTTACAGTAATGATTAAGTAAATGGATAGATTCAATGCTGTGCATGTTTTGTCTTGTGTTTGCTCTGTGTCCTTTTGTCTGGTGTAGGGATACATTTAGTGAAAGGGTTTTAGAAAAGTTAAGGGGACAGAGTCAATGCTGTGCATGCTTTATGTTGTCTTTGTTTTATGTCCTTTTGACTTGTATAGCAGTGATACTGTTAGGAGAAGAGTTTAGGGGTGGGGTAGTCGTAGGTTTAGGGTTAGGGTTAGAGGTAGTATAGGTTTAGGTTTAGGGCTAAGGGTAGTAGTAGGTTTAGGGTTAGGGTTAGTGGTAGTAGTAGGTTTAGAGTTAGGCCTACCACACATGTCTAAGGTGATGCAAGAAATTACTCTTATAGCAAATTGTGTCAGAAGAAACTTGTGCTTTAATTTTCCTTTGTACTGTGGTACACACACATCTATGGATCATTCATAGGTTCAAAGGTCCATAGGAGGTTACTAAGCTAATAGCCCTATGGCCCTTACAAGCCTAGCCAAATTCAACCCTTGTTCCATTAAGGACCTTGCTTATGAGGTGAGCAATATAGAAGACTTCCTTACTACCATAGAGACTTGGTGATCAAAAGTAAGGTTGCTATCAACCTGTGTGCCCAAATCTCTCACCAGTCATTTTGATTAGGGTGCTGTTATTAATTTGATAATCTGCATGGACATCACCTTTGCCAAAAGATGATAATGCATTTTTTTCACTGAGTTTAAGACCATGACTTTGGTGCCAATCATTGCTTTGCATAAGTATTTCTTGTAGAATGTTAACATCATTTGGGGACTCAGTTAACATAGTACATGAGACATGGCTTAGTGTGTCTAAATGTCTAAAATGAGTAAATGTGGCCTATGCAGTACTTGTAAGTTTATAAATGATGGACTCTATGTAGCAGTTCAGAACTATAGGAGAACCATTAGATGTCCTGGTCATTGCAATTGCAATACCAAAATGGTGGTTTGCATTGCGACGTGCTTAATCTGTCCCACTTTCTATGTAGTGAAGACCATTAGAAAACTTAGGCTATGAATTTTAGAACATTTAAGGGACATTAAAAACAAAAAACAGTGAATTCTTTATATTTACACAGCCAGAAATGTAACCAATTCAAGAGATTTATATTTTTTGTGATTGACAGAATTCCTAATAACACCAAAGGAGGGGATGACAAAAATCTATTGGAAGCAAAGGAATGTTTATGGCAACTGAGATTGGATGCCACCAATCCACCTGGAATTAATGACAACATCTCCATTTCAAGTATATTAAAACACAAATTGTATTGTATATGATTAATTGGACATTAGAAAAGTTTTTTGATACATTTTTATGTCTTAGTATAAGCAGATATATATATAAATATGTGCTAAATTTCTAATAGTTAAAAGTGTTATACTACATTAATTTTTTACATATTCATAAGTTATCTAAACATTGTACTAATTGTTACATAATATCAGAAATTTATACAATTTTTTAAATATACTTTAGGGTAGTGGTTGTAATTTTGTATTAGTCATATTGTCTTGTTACTTTATTTTATTTTATTTTAGTCTATTCTATTTTATTTTAATTTAGAATATGGTATTTCTAATTAACATACAAGACTGATGGAAGTTAGTGATTGGTTTTAACATTAGGGCATTGTGTTCTTAGTGTATATAAGGATGTAAGTTTTTATGACAAATGTACTCTGAAGATGCCCACAATGGTCATGGGTGAAAGCGCTTAGTATATATTTTTTATGGTTTGCTATTTTTAACCAGTTTGAATAAACGGGACCTTTTACAATACCGTTTTGGATCTTTCCTATAGGTATTTGCATATGGAGTAACTCTAGGGAATCATTCTGTTTAACCAATCTGGAGGTTTATTTATCTTTGATTAATATTGATACTCCTCCTCCATTAATTTTCATGCATGAATTTTGTGTTCTGAGTGTGTGGAAGGCATTATCCCGGTATGGCCTGGGTGATCTCCATGGCCTTGAACCAGGCCTCTGTCACTGCACAGATGTCCGCATCTTCCAAGGTGAGGAGTGCTTCCAGTGAGTACAGTTTCAGATTTAGATTCCTAGCGGTTAGCAGCATAACCTTAAAGTTGTTTTTTGTCGATATTTTTACTCAGGAATTTTGTTTTTTGTGACATTGCCTAAAAAATGTACTACGGAGGAAGCAAGAGCCTTAGCCTATAGCCAAAAGCCCAGAGGTGACAGGTGGAGTCCATCTCTGGCAAAGCATTGTGGTCTATCACCATATCATCCCAGACTGACAGATACTATAGCCCCTTAGAATGACACCAGAAACTAAGCCAATTGTTGAAGTCAATCATTTTTTTGTCTGTACTGAGGGATCATCCTAGGTGAAGGTAGAATGTTGCTTAAGGCTATGGACATACCTGCCTAGGCCACGAAATCAGAGAGCTCAGTCATGTCTCTCTTTATATAGTCCAGTGAAGTACATCTCAAGTAATCCACCCCAACATGCACTATGACAGAGTCATAACAGTGCCTTTTGTTGAGAGACTTGAGTGCATGTGTGATGTGGTGGGTCCTGGCACCTGAGAGAGAGCTGACCATACCCTTTTCCTTATTCAACCTGGTGAGTGGGACAGCTGTGTGTCTCACAATGGAGTCACCTAAGAATAAAACATATAATTTTGTGTTTTGCCTTAGGAGCATGTTTGGTGAGACACTGGTGAGTGTGTTTGTATGTGTACTGTGATTTGCTCTGAATGTATTAAATGAAGCGGGTTTATGTTTGGGATATCTCTTATCTTTAGGTAGGCTTCTAGTGAGAACTTCTGCATATGTAGATTTGGGTGTTGTACATGTGGATGGTGCAGGAGGTGAAGTGTGTGAGCTGACAACCTGCTTAGTATCTGATATACTGATTTGTGAGGGAGAGAACATAGATTCTAGATTCTTAATATAGATGCATCTCTTATATATTGAATTTGTATGAATTAAGGGTAGTGGGTGGTCAGTGTACATGAGGCAATTGCTACATTGCCTAAAGATGTCCATGTTGATCAGGTTAGCTGCAAAAATGGTGGGACATTGGCCATTCATGATGTGAGGTGAAGTACTGTGGTAAGTAGCAGGAAGGGGACTAGAAGGACCAGGTATGGCTAAGGGACAAGAAACAGTTCTAAACTCTGAGAGCCTTAATTGATAAGACTTGTGGAGGAAACTCAGAGGCTCAGCTGAGTGTCTAACTTGGCAGTGAAACAACAGCTAGAAACCTCCAATGGAGCACAAGCAGTTGACTAAGAGAAAATTCTGTCTAAGAGTTTGCATCTCTAACTGCCAATAGTATCCTTCACTGTGTGGTAGTGCATGGTTATGCGCGTGTTGTGCACTATGCAAACTCACGCTAAAATGGGCAACAAGTAGCAATGAAACTAAAGCGATTTCAAAGACTCTAACCAATAGTAGCACACCAGACTGGGTCCTGGGACAACAATCACCACTCATATAAGTCCATAACTACACTCTACTCTCACTAGGGTGTGGTGGAGACACTCTTTTGTGGAGGAAAGCTGGATTAATGCTGAGAAATTGTAAAAACAGACTGGGTCCAGCAAATTTGAACCAAGGCTAAAAGTGCAGGAAACAGAAAAAAACAGTAAAATACAGTTCAAAAATAGCAGCACAAGGTAAAAATACAACACAAGAATTGCAGGTCAAGTAAAAATTATACTTATTTTTCAGTAGCAGACAGTAGATGCTTCAGATAACATAGGAGACTGATTGCTTGTTGATAACCTCTATGCATACAGTTTCTTCTGTGCGAATTGAAATTACTTACCATTGCTTCACAAATGAAAAATGGAGAGTAGATACTATTACAGTAGCATTCCAATTTAAAAAACACATGCATTTCTATTATCACATTTTTAAGGGGTAAAATAATTGTACTTTCAGTAGCTATAAAATGCTAACTTAACACAGCCATTAAGAAATAGAAACAGTTAATTGCCTGCTATTAAGTTGTTTATTCACCAGTTCATAAAGTAAAATATAAAGATGGATACATATGGCAATATAGGTACAAAGTTTCTTCACAAAGTGCATCATTATAAAGCTTCAAATAACTTAAAACATCTTATCAGCTTGTTTATACTAAGAGAGGTAATGCCATATTGATGCCTCTCTGACTTAATAGGACATTCAGCAGATAATAACATCTCATTCATATGTTTACAAATTCATGTTATTAATAAGCTTATACTTATGCTCACAGAGACCACAGAGAAACTCTACCATATCACCCATTATTGGTGGAATGTTAATAGTAATCTCCATTGAGTAGATTTTTCCCAAATATTCCAGGCAAAAGTTTGTGATCACTCATCAACTCATGCAAACTGGTTTGAAAGGTTGCCATAGAAGTATTCTTTTTGGTACTTAAGAAAAGCATAATCCAGAAACAGTAGCTGAGTTAGTTTAGGTACCCTTCATACAGGCATGATAATGTTAATGTGGCAGTAGAGGTTTAGATTTTTAGCATGGGGGTTTGTTTTACCAGAGGTCCTATTTAGACAAAGGAATTCAAAGTGTGTGGAGTTGTTCATAGACTAGAAATCTAAACAGATATCGATCCTCAGAATCCTCCCCTCAGGATCAGATGTGAAACTGAATGCAGGGATAAGCCTTATAATCTGTCAGAGTTGCTAAGGGTAAGAACCTGAGACCTTTTTATCTAGAAAACATTGAGTCTATCAATTTGGGTTAAATGAACAGTGAGGTACATCCTGGAGGGGCTCTGTATAAAACAATGTATCTAATAATGGAGGAAAAAAGTAGGACTTCAACTTCTTTTGTCCTTAGGGAGACACCAGGAAGAATAAGTTATGCACAACATGTGAATTTATTAACCATAGTAGTAGAAACATAGTGGTCAAAGAATGGTTGGTTTTCAAAGCAGGTACCCATGGGGCATTATAAGGAGCTATAAAGCAGCTTTCAGGGATGACATCATATTGAGATTGTCTGATTTTTCTTTTTCTTTTTTAACAGATGAGCCAAGTTTATTTGCAGAAAATTCAAAGTTAGCAATGCTTTTGTGCATTCCTCATGCATTGTGCACTGTTATCATTACCACTGGCTTCTGTTACAGTCATTTTGAACTTTCTTTCTTAACATTTTTATACATCCTTTTTAAATGAACAAGTGTTCACAATATGCCTTTTTTCACTACTTGAAATTATTCTTAGTGTTGAACAACTTAGTAACATCCTGTATCTTAATATATTTCATGGAATGTTCCCATGGTTCATCTCTTTACAATCACATTATTTATTTACAGACAGCAACCTAGACATTATATAGGACACCATCTGACATCATTGTAGAAGAGCAATGCATATTTTAACTTACATCACAAAACTGTCATGCTTCTGTACCTGTGTAAATGCACTCCGTTATGCTTATGTTGTATGTATTTTGTCATATGTGGAGCATTTCTCCCCAGGCCTCTGCTGAAAAAGGACTTGTGTCCAGTTGGACTTTCCAAGTAACCAAATGTAAAATAAAATAAAATAAATAAACATTAGTCCAGCTCCGTGTCTGTTTCAGTGGGTGATCACCACATTATTTTCTTTCTCATAATGTCCATTTTTTATCATAATTTCTCTTTTCTTGTCCCTTCACTCATTCAGTTCCATTCCTTTTATTTCATTTCATCATTTGCTTCCTTAACTTCTTTTTTTCTGTCATTTTCTTTTTATTGATTTGTTTTATGCTGCTATGACGGATAAAGCAAATATGCCTTTTCATGCCTAGGTATGGTTTCTGTACCCTAGTTAAGCAATAAAAAAACATTCCTTGGAGAAGGAGATTTTCTATCCCCAGGTACCTTCTTCAATTCCCCTATATGCTGTTGTTCTTTTATATTCGGACAAAATATGTTGCATGTTCCTCTTTCTTTGCCTTCACATCAGTGCCACCACCTCCACCACCATTCTCATCTGCAGGGAAATCAGTTCCAGCTTAACTGGCATATAAAGTATCTGTGTAGACACTTCCACACAAGTACTTTAAACTTTCTTGATCCTGTAACAAATGCTGGTGCTATACATGAATCTTCCAAAAATGTCAGTATAATTTTCTTTCACAGTTTTAAACACAGTTTAGACTAGGACTCTGTCTGATTTTATTTTTATACCTCAAGAACGGTATTGAATAAACTATTTATAGTTTTCCTTTTTGTTACCACTTCAGATCTTTCTTATACTAGAAACTCTACTAAATCTGGTTTGTCTCTTTTAGGTTTACCTATCCTTATTACCAAAATATAGGAATAGACAAACCAGGAACAACTTCCATTGTAGGCAGTAGAAGGCCAAACAATACAAGCCAGCAACTACATTTACTGTTAAAAATCATTTAAGAGCTTTTGTTCTTACTATTTTCAGAACTTCTTCAGAACTGATACATGACATCAAGTACCAGAATTAAATAATAAAACTCAAGATCATATGACTAGACAAAGCCAACAGGATACACAAATACATTAGGAATCAACATCAATTTACATAATATATTACATGACATTAAAATGCTTCAGTTTTAAAATAGGATTTAAAGAACAAGCATCATTCAACTCAGGCAAATTCATGGAATTTAACTTAAGCTGCCTGTTAGGTTCACAGGCTTTTAAATGTTCATCTGTTATTATACTCTGCAAGTCATTGTTCACTTGTTCTATGACATGGAAGCGCCCAATTAGGAGCAGGATGACAGCGCACCATGCATATTAATAAGGCGTGCTGCCCGAGCTCCTAGGCTTACATGGAGCGTGTAAGAGTGCAGGGGGCGTGTCTGAGAGCAGACCTCTCAGAATAAACATGGCCCTGCAATGTAGAATAGCAAAAAGGGGTAAGGAATGAGCAAGACCGCTCATAGGTGTCCGCATATCCCCACCAACAGTCCCCCATGTGTACAACAGCAACAGTATATATAAATAAAATGAAGAAACCCTTTTATTTATTTTTTTAAAATCCGATTAAAGCTAACCGTAAGTGCGTGTTGTGCCCTTCACATAGCTACGGTTAAAGCAGCTTAAAAGGCTGAAGAGGATAACAAGGAAGATATATGCAAATGAAGCAGCATAGCAATAGTATAGTAGGCAGAGCATTTGCCTTCCGAGCAGGCATTCCCAGTTCGAGTCCCACTGCAGCACATTCCATTTTCCATGGCAAAGCACATTATGACCAACATTTTTGTTGCAAAACCCACTAAATAACATATATTTATGAACTGGAGTACTGCAGGAAATGCACATGTGAAGTGTCAGTGTCATAATGAATAAGGCACTAGTAAGCAGGTTTAAGCACAAATAAGCAGTAGTAAGCATATTTAAGCACTAGTAAGCAGGTTTAAGTGCGTTTGCACAGGGGTAAGCAATGCCTACACTGCTAAGCAATTCTGAAGCTAACTCTCTGTAAACAGATGTAACATCAGGTTAGCAATGCTTACCATTGCGCAAACCTGCTTACAACTGCTCAGAAGTTCTTTAATCACTCTGTAAACAATGGCCCTTGTTCTGCCCATCAACAAAATAAACAGCCATGCAAATCTCGAACCCAGGACTCTATACACCATAGTCCCAGTAGTTATCCACCAAGCCATCACAGAAGTACCAAAGAATGAGGTAGTAGCAAACAAGTCCTCACCATAGTATAACCAAACTGAACCTGTGAAAGGAATCAGTATACAGTCATATGTACCATAACCCACTACATAACATAAATATGTGAACTGGAGTATAGCAGTAAGCCCAGAAGTTAGGTGTAATTGTAATAGAGTGTTGAAGTCCCCAATAAAACACAAAGACCCCACAGAGTGTATGTACACATTAATCATGGATACCAGTCATACATATTAGGTGTAATGAATAATAACACAATGCCAAAAAGGCATTATAATGAAAGTTTAATGTAAGCGATGCTAAGCATTGCACAGGCCAGCATAGGAGGTGTGAGCAATGTGTAGACCAGCTAACTCATTGTGCCTAGTGGTATACCCCTTTAAACAATGCCAACCTTAGGTAAGCAGGTTTGACCATAGCTTACTTTTTCAAACCGGCCAATCACAGAAAAGTGTGAGAAATCAGCCCTACTTAAACCCAAGAGGCGGGAATACATCTCATAACTGTTTGTAGCTTCCCCTTGCAGGCAGTATGGCAGTAAGGGGAGAAGGAGTGCATTTCTGAGTGCAGCGCTGGTGCATCCAGGAGTCCAAGGTCATGGCAGGACTCCTAGTTAAAGACCATGCTCAGAGACTGCTGCAGGGCCAGTACCAGGGCTCCCAATAGAAGGTGGAAACCTGGAACTGTCTTGCCCATGACCTCACCAGTGCCACTGGCATACCATGAACTGGTGAGCAGGTCAGGCACCACTATGCTGACCTGAAGCGGAGGAAAGGGGACATCTTGGAGGATTGGCTACAAGACGCTAAAGTGTCAGAGACTGTTCTAGATGTGTGTTGGTATCACCCCAGTATTGTGCAATAATTGCCAGCTCAGGTATATCATGGATAGGTATGGCTAAATATTCCTCTTATGTTTCCCTCAGCTGCAAAGGAGTGGGCCATGAACCAGGAGGTCCACATCAGTCGCCTAGCGAGGTTGCGACGTGAGGCAGATCAGTAATACCCATGCATTTACTGTCATAGGAAATAATAATAAAATTAGTAGTAAATTAATTGCTAGTATAAAACATGTATTGTTCAAGGCAAGTACTGCATACACTAGAAAATATGACAGTAAGTGTATCATATTGTCTGTAAGTCAATAAAAGTGTAATAGCCTGACAAAACAGGTCTAACTGCTGGACTGCATGTGTATATCCTGGTATCATACGGTAATGTAGATATGCAATCATGTAATAGTACTGTAGTATTAAGCACTGTTACCCACACTATGCACCAGAAATTTAATGTGTAGGAATGCCTGTAGATGACAGGTGTAATCCCCAGAGGACATTTAGTACAACTGAGAGACTCATAGAAAGTAAACAGGAAAAATGTAGACAGCAAAACTGAATAGCACATGTAAATGAGATGTGAACTGTCATTTTTTAGCACACACAGCCATGGTTTGAATCCTGCCAGTGGTAGTAGTCTGCATACAGAATCACACCCCACAACTGTACAGATATGTCCAGAATGTCTAGTAAAGTGGCCCATATCTGTTGCCTATCAACCTGGCCCCCTGGGAAATCAGTGGGATGATCCCAGATGTATAGGCAGCAAACAGGAAATACTACTGATTGACACACAACTATGAGAACAAAGCTGGCACACTAGCAACTCCCTAATGCCTTATGTGACTAAGAAGCCACATATGTCCCATTTACACCCCAACTTGTCAAGCTGTGGTTAGAGTGTGTACAGTAACAGAGTGAGATGTATGTGCATAATAGTAATGTGGACTCTGGTACTGTGTGTGGGAATATTCAGGTAGTGCTAATAAACATTCCTCCCACAGGTCTGTCACATACCAACACTGTGCCCAGAAATACAAGAATGATATGCAGTTGCTCTGAATAATGAGGTATTACACATCACTGTCGCCCATACTGACTCACAACATATAATGTCTAGGAAACTGTATATGAGTGTTGTAATACAAGGTGAAAATGCAAAAGCACAGGGTATTAATGAGACAGAAATCAGATAGAAGATATACAGCAATAGCTGTATAGCAGACACAACTGTGATGGACAGTGTTTAAGTTGTAGCAGAAATAGCCATGGTCTGAATCCTGGAAGTGGAATTAGGTTGCATACAGATGCATACCCCACAACTGTACAGATGAGGCCATAATGTCCAGTATATGTGCCCATATCTGCTGCCTGCCCCCCTGTCCTCCAGTCCCCCTGGTAAGTCTGTGGGATGATCCGAGACGTGTAGCTAGCAAACAAGGAATACAAGTGATTGTCAAACATCATGCGAACACACCTGTCATTGTAGCAACCCCCAAAACTGTTAGGAGAGTAATATTTCAAGTATGTCCTATCTATACTCCCATGCGATCAACCTGTGACCAGAGTTTGTACAGTAACAGAGTGAGATGTATGTGCATAATACTAATGTGTAATCTGGAACTTTGTGTGGCAACAGTCAGGTAGTGCTAACAAACGTTGCTCCCACAGTTATATTGGATATGAACACTGTGCTGAGAAATACAGGCCATTATAACGTGTACTGGTACTATTCACTTTGGTATTGTAGGGAATTGTGAGTGTTGAAGTTTCTCTGAATAATAAAGTATCACTGGCCACTGTCACCCACACTGTGCTACATAATATAACTGTGTAGGAAAGCATGTATATGTGTGTGTCAGGTCACTAAAGGTGGAAGAGGGCAATATTATAGATATGCCCAGGCACACCAGTATGTGGTCAACACATGGCCAGAGTCTGTGCAGAAAGAGTTGAATAGCTATGCGCAAAACAGAAATCAAGAATCTGGGAGTATGTGTAGAAACAGTAAGTTAGTGTTAACAAACATTCCCTCCACAGGTATACCAAGTAAGAGGTGTATACTGAAGGTAAAACCAGGTCATGTGTAACGATGACAACAGCCATATCACTGTCCAAAATAAGGCTATAGGGTAGTGTATTAAGACTTGTAAGGTACAGATAACAGCACTGATTAGGAAAGTAATGTGGACTACAGGAATATACTAGTTGTTAATTGACACCCCCCCACCATATCTCCAGCAATAATCAACATACCCACCCCAACTGGTATGTATTGACACTGATAATGTCCAATTGTTTGATAAATATATTAATGGTTCCCATGCATGTGCTATATTGAATTATTCCAACATTGGTGGCATGGTGCCATCAACCTACCTGCATGCTGTTCTTATTACCACTGTGTTCCCATATATGCATGTGTCCTGTTTGCTATGCAACTGTTCCATATCTGGTGTCTGGGTTAATGGGAATATCTATGCATGCTGTTATACCTAACCTTGGGATGTGTTGACTATTACTAACCCATATATGATGATGAAATCTAAAGACTGTAGCACGCTTGGGAAGGCCGGTCCCAGCGGACCCACCTGTCCCACCTTAGCTAGCCACCAGCATGTCTGGGGCCCACCCACGGACCTCCCTGTCCATTGGTCCTGCACCACCTTCGGGTAGAACTGCCTCAGGGGATGGGGCTCGCCCCCCCCTGGGTGTGGGTGTAGACAGGCACCTGTCACCCATCCCCAGGTCAGAGTAGTGGTGCGTAGAGTGATCACGAGCAGTTTGGTGATCTTCTACACCAGCTTGAGGGCCGCATGTCGCGATTAGAGAGTCAGCCTGGCTCTGCGACTCAGCCCCTAGCACAGCCACTTTTGAGGATGTGAAGGTGCAGTGGTGACTGCCCATGGGTGGGGACCTCAGTCCCACTGATACCACTAGGGGGCTTGTGGGTTTCCGATATCCCACCAGCCCTACGCATCAAGGTGTTTACCCCTCACATGTGTCATATACCACCCCTGTATGCATCTTGTTTGTCTTGTCTGTTAACCTACCCAATCTACCTCCCCAAATATACCTACTACCCCTCCCCAATATCCCACTCTCACCTGAAAAAAAGAAAAACAGGGCAATCTGTTCCCACAAAAATATCTCGCCCCATACATAGCTGTCCATTTTGCACGTGTCCACTGGACACATGCAATCCGGTCTAATTGGCATCACAACTTATTATTGTTGTCCTCATCCCTCTCCCAGGGGTTTGAGTGTCCAAATCTACCTCCAAATTCAGTGTATATGCACAGCTGTTTCTGTAGAGGAAATGGGCAGCTATGGACCTTTCTTACACCCTTCCTGCACATCCCTAGCTATTTCCCCTACTGTCTTTCCCTCTTTGTGCCCCTTTTTCACCACTTTCCTATCAACCCTTTTTTCTTTTCTTTTAAAGAAATTAGCATGGGGGTAAATGGGAGCAAGCACTTTTAAATAGCAGTCAGCAAGCCTAAGCCTGTTTGCGTGGGGGTAAGCAATGCCTACACTGTGTAAGCAATTTAGAAGCTAACTGAGTATAAAAAACTCTAACCGGAAGTTAGCAGTGCTTACCTCTGCACAAACATGTGCAAACCTGCTTACAACTGCTTTAAAGTGCCTTAATCACTTTGTATCCAATCGCCCGTGTTCTGCACAGCAACAAAATAAACAGCCTCTGCAAGGCTTAAACGCAAGATCCTGCACACCATAGACAAAAAGATTTACCACTAAGCCATGCCAGATATACATAACCCTGATGTTTTTAAAAACATATCATCCAGCCCAGTCATTAAACAGTACAGAGAATGTATTCCAACATTTAGATGTGTGTGTGTGTGTGTGTGTGTGTGTGTGTGTGTGTGTGTGTGTGTGTGTGTGTGTGTGTGTGTGTGTGTGTGTGTGTGTGTGTGTGTAAATATATTAATATCTAAACAGATACAACATATCTACACATGTGTGAATATATATATATATATATATATATCTATATAAATATCTATGAACATATATACATGCAAATCCCTACATCACCACATATATATGTCTACAACCTATATGTCTACATATACACAGCACATTACTTATATGTAAGTATATATATATATATATATATATATATATATATATATATATATAGGTAGGTATATACGGACATAGTTATATATATATAAATATGTAAGCAGATATATATATATATATATATATATATATATATATATATATAGATATATATATATATAGATATATATATATATATATATATATATACATATATATATATATATATCCATATAGGTATATATGGACATACATGTGTAGATATCAATGGGAGATTAACTAAATCATATATGTCCACATGCACCGTTAATGGGGTTCAGAGGCCCCAAGCAATATATGTCTTGTACAAATAGGTATATCCACCCCCCCACAGCCAAACACATACGCCCTGCAATACACTACCAAGTGTTGCAGATCCCATAACCGGGTCCTGACACGACATGGGCACAAGATGTTAACATTACTACATCCCACCTGTATGATGCCAGGCTGGTATTGGTAACATATCATGCAGTACAGTCTGGCTCCCATAGGTAATGTAAAATGTGGAAGCTATCAACATCCCCAGGATACATATACACAGACACATATATGCAGATACATATATATCTATATATATATATATATATATATATATATATATATATATATATATATATATATATATATATACATACACATATATATAGATATACATGTGACTACACATACACATGCAGAGATATGTACAGCAAGATACTTATGTAGTAGGCGCACACAATATGGAACAGCCACCATGCCTACAGTTAAAACCCTAACAACTGGACACTGGATGAGCCACCCATACAAATGACATTCGTTTTCTGCAACATATACCCACAGGGAGGTCATAGGATAAAACACCACACACAGGTTTGCAGAAATGGAAAACCTTTATTTGTGTACTATTACAGATTTATGTGCCATATCATATAGATGTTCAGATACTGACATCCATATAAACAGAGTAATGCAACTGTGAAACAGTTATACTAATACAGTAGTCTGGAAAGGTCCACAACTGTTGCTGTCCATGCCAAGCCCTTCAAATCATACAATAGTAAGGACAGACTGGCCCACAGGATACCACACAATCAACAGTAAGTAATGCAGGTGTATTTTTCAGCAGCCGCTATCTACACTCTGTACACAATCACTAGGTAGTAAAGACTTCAGTTGACCAAATGGGAAGTAACTGTTACATAACAAGGCATAACTGACACCATCACAGGCACACTGACAAACAGAACAGTCTGTATGGCAGGAGGCAGTAGGCCTGCAGTAACCCACTTTATGTAAGTAATGTCAAGATAGGTGAAATGTATGGTACTGTACATCCAGATACCTTAAGGCATCTCACTCCTGATACCCCCACATTTTGTAACAGCATAGGTTAGGTATGGTGCATCCTCCCCCAGACTCAATAACACAGGGTCATATACCTCTGTAATATACACTGGCATCTGGAGTGCATATGGGTAGACATGTATTGTGTAAGTGAAGCCCACACATATATGCCCCCAGCTCCACCGTATGTGTAGGGGATACAACATCAGTGGACTGCTGGCAGGAATGGCAGCGTGCTATATGTATATGTGCATATGTATCACTATCTGTGTATGTGCAGACATATAATGCTTTGTATATATATATATATATATATATATATATATATATATATATATATATATATATATATATATATATATATCTGGGTGTGTATATGCATATCAATGTACATATACATACCCATCTATATATGTTGATATGTACATGTGTAATTATCTATATAGATATCTGGATAATCATATGTACATATATTTTCACCATATGTCCTGAACATGGAGTGTAGCCCTTCCTCAGCCCCTATAGTCCCAACTTCGTAGTGCAAGGCGATGTCAGGTATGTATAGCAGGTATATTAGTCGACTGTTGCTACTGTAATAGGGATTGTCTTCACAGACATGGTGTGTGTGGGAGGTCACATCTGCTTTTCACATGTGTGCCATCGGCTACTGACAGACATCCTAAGGACATCATAGTACAGTACTGCTGCAAGCACATAATTCTCATGTAAACTACAGCAGAGATACTGGCCAATATATGTGGACATTCTGACACACTCTGTACAGTCCAGAGGTATACACAGAACCCCTTAGTGCAGAACATGTGGACCAAGCCTGACAATATGGATGTTAACAGCCATGTAGATGGGTATAACACATAATGACTGGTATACATTCGCCCCCATAAGTTATGCATTCACACACCCCTGTCTGTCCTGATTTATAATAACTTCTGGTACAGAGGTGCCATGGCCACATACTACCCACTAGATATTGACATACATCTATACGGCATCCCACTGCTCTGTCTGACATACATGACTGTTAAGGGAGGCCTGGCAGCAGTACATCTGGCAAGTATCTGGACATGACATCTCACTGGGTAAGTACACTAAGCTGCTAGGCATGTAACAAAGCACTGTGCAGGCTACAGGCAGACTGGCTCCACACTGGTCTACATCTCCTATGAGGGAATGCACATGTACTTGCATATATAGTAGTCTCTACAGGCATGTCACAGCACAAAGTAAGATACACCTGCATGAAAGTGCATAACCACAACCAGTGTGAACACAACCACAGCCACATATGGTAAGCTAGCATAATATTAAAGTATATGGGCTATCTTTTCAACACCATCCTCATCTGTGCCACTCATACACTAACGCTACATATACTGGGCCACTACACAGCACGGTCTGATGCCTGTCTGTGGTATGGGACATGTGTGAGTATGGCCCTACAAACATGTAAGCCAATATGGTAACATACAGTGGAGTAGCACGTAACATAGGATAGGACAGGACCTAGAACCATGACATCTACCACAGTCTGTACACAGGCCAAAGTACATATTAACAATACACACAGTCGACATTCCCCATAAGTGCACAGACCTCAGTATTGTACAAACATCCACAGAATGTCCAGGTTATGTCATCAAATATAACCCCTACTGTACATAACATGTGTAGCTCTCTGATATCTCACTGGCTTGTTATCAGATGTGATGACACTAATTATGGTGTACAGCACATATGCACCTCTTAATGCATGACATACGTACAAAGGTTTACAGAGTTGTGGCTGGAAGTTCATACACAGGGCTAATATTGACATGTTGCTGTGATAACCTCATACATTTACTGTTGTAACAGGGTTTGTTGCGACATATATCCTATAAGGGATATGAAGTCAGTAACTGTCACGGCTTTCACCAGCTACAGACTGCAATCCTCACACTACCTTCTGCAGTTCACAGATAGATGCTCTGTGGGTAACACATGAAACCAAAGGCATCACACACTGCCCAGTCTTCAGATGACCATACAGATGGGAGTCCTCATAAACATAGAACTGACATGGTAGGTATTAAAACATGTAGCACAGCCATATCCGCACCCACCCTGTTAAACCAACATTACTCTGAATGCAGTATAGCAGCACTTACAGTCTGTAGTCAGGTCAGGCACATCCCCCTCCTGTGTGTTAGTCTGTTTCCACAGTGTATGTTGTCAAACGTAAATCCCCAATCCATCTGAGATGCTGCTTGCCAAACAACAGATCGAGTTCCTGCTCACAGTGAATGAAAAGGCCCAACACCAACATGATGTTCCAAGATATCGAAGTGTGGTTCCATGCAATTGGCTATGGCAATGTTACCACAGCTGTTCCACATGCAATCAGCTAGGGGAGGGCTTGAATTCATGCAGAGGCCATCAGCTGATCATGAGGATCACTTAAAATACACATGCTGTTGCCTAGGCAAACCAGTTGTAGGTCTCCACATCCACCAGTGAGGGAGTGAGAGAGGCAGACAGAGACAAAGACAAGTCAGGGAGGGGTGGGAGAGTAAAACTTAAGCATGTTTGTGTCACACACTTACCAGCACAGGGTATCAAACCCCTGATGACTATGTAGTGTTATCACAGTTCTATGCAGTTATTGGATACAGCACATAGGTTACCTGATGTGGAGCCCTCAGAACATATATGTGATGGTGAGTGACATATGCAGTAGATGTAGTACACGTGCCTGTCCACATAAAGAGGTGCCAGCATCAACAGAGCCACACTCCCACAGGGACGCACACACATTGACACACTTGGCAGGGCCAGGAATACAACTCATCACTAGTGAAATTGTCACAACACATTACTATGCAGGTATCACATGCACCACACAGGTCATAAGGAGGTTATATGGGAAAAGGGTATGGGGAGGTGTCTGACATCAGACTGTATGCTTCAGTATGCCAATGGGGGTTGTAGTGAGTGTGGATGTGATCATATGCATCATACAACACACACACACAAACACACAGGGTGCCAGTACTGACATGCATGGGGGCATTTCTGTACGGGTGTGTGGTGGTCGACTGTGCCAGATGGCTATACAAGGCTAGGTGATGGGTATACTTTGACATCAGGCCACATGACAATGGTCTGCATTGTGGCTCAGGGCTATCACTTCTGCATTTACCCACACAGGTGGGTATTTTATCCAGCATCCAGTCACCTGGGTGACTATTGCGTGTGGCCAATGCTGTGCATCGCTTGTCATGCATGTGTTCCTTAGTCCATGACATGGACAGTGTCTGGGATGTGCACACCTCCCACATGCATGTATAGTGACATTTGGAACTGTACCTGGGGTGTCTGTCCCATGTTGTGTACACCGATTATCATCAGATTTGCCAGTCTTGGCCACCTGTGTTGGAAACTAGTAATGGACAGCAGGTTTACCCTGCATCTACATTGATAGCATGCTAATGGCATTCCCTGGTGTCAGTGGCATCTGTCCATACAGGACATGTTTTCAGGCATGGCATGTCCTTTGTGGGTCACATTTGATGGCAACAAAGGTGTTGCAGGTGCCCAGTGGGGAACATGGAGAAAGTGCACTGTCTGCATGTACGAGCCTGTTGGACAGATGAACAGGGTGCCATACCCTCTGTAGCCCACTGCAATCACTCCATAGTTACTATCAGTGGCCATTATGCAGTGTACTTCCAACATATTGGCTGTTGCCTAGGCAAGTGTGTGTGTGTGTGTGTATGAAACATGGGTTGAGAGTGTGCTCTGTGTAATACTGGGGTTACTAACTGTGATTGCCTGGCCTTAATGTCACATGTATGGGTATGGATTTGCACCCCAGCCTCTCAGCTATTTCACATCTGTTATCCCTGTACGGTGGACATTGTGATATATACTATGGCCACCATATAAGAAATTTGCAAAAGCCACTCCACATTAGGCCCAGGTGTCACACACTCACCCACCTCCACACAGGATACAAGTTCCAAACACAGACACACACACACACACACACACACACACACACACACACACACACACACACACACACACACCTATCATGTCTGGGATTAGAACCCCTACCTAACTAGTTTATTACACTACAGCACTATGCAGTTATAGTGCATGCCACGGAGATTACTGGAGTACTCCTTCCCCAAAGGTGTATATCACATTGTATGACATCAGCAGGATTGCCAAAGTAGGACATTTGAATTGTAGTGAGTGTGGCTAGGCTAAAATGCATTGCTCCCTACACAGACAGTGAAACACACATAAAACATCCGCAACTGACATGTGTGGGCATAGAACCCCTAACAGAGGTCTATATCAGACTACAGCATAGAGCTGTTATAGGATGCACCACGGGGATTACTGGAGAGCTCCTTCCCCAAAGGTATATTTCACATTGGATGACATCAGCAGAATTGCCAAAACAGGGCATTTCAATTGTAATGAGTGTGGTTAGACTTAAATGCATTGCTCCCCACTCAAACAGTGACACACACACAAAACATCTACAACAGACATGTGTGGATATAGAACCCCTAACAGGATCTATATTATACTACAACATGGAGCTATTATAGGATGCACCACAGGGATTACTGGCGGTCTTCTTCCCCAAAGGAATATTTCACATTGGATGACATCAGCAAGATTGTCAAAGTAAGGCATTTAAATTGTATTGAGTGTTGCTAGGCTAAAATGCATTGCTCCCTACATAGACAGTGACACACACACAAAACATCCACAACCGACATGTGTGGGTATAGAACCCCTAACAGAGGTTTATATCACACTACAGCATGGAGCTGTTATAGGATGCACCATGGGGATTACTGGAGAGCTGCTTCCACAAAGGTGTATTTCACATTGGATGACATTAGCAGGATTGCCAAAGTAGGAAATTTGAATTGTATGGAGTGTGACTACCCTAAAAAGCATTGCTCTTTACACAGACAAAGTCAGAGAGACACACACACTTGCCCAGTCTGGGATTAGATATCCTACCTAGCTAATTTATCACACTACAACAGTACGCAGTTATAGGATACACTACAGAGACTTCTGGGCTACACCCTTCCCAGAGGTGTATTTCTAGGTGGATGACATCAATAGCCTTGCCAAAGTAGAGTATTTAATTGTAGGGAGTGACCACCCTAAAAAGCATTGCTCTCTACACAAACACACACACACACACACACACACACACACACACACACACACACACACACACACACACACACACACACACATTTGCCAAGTCTGGGATTAGAACTCCTACCTAACTAGTTTATCACACTACAGCAGTACACAGTTATGGCACTCGCTAAGGAAATTACTGGGCTACAATCTTCCCAGAGGTGTATTTCTAGGTGGATGACATCAGCAGCCTTACCAAAGTAGAGGATTTCAGTTGTAGGGAGTGTGACCATCCTAAAAAGCATTGCTCTCTACACAGACAGACACACACACACACACACTTGCCAAGTCTGGGATTAGAACTCCTACCTAACTAGTTTATCACACTACAGCAGTATGCAGTTATGGGACATGCCACAGAGATTACTGGCCTACAACTCTCCCAAAGGTGTATTTCACAGTGGATGACCGCAGCATGCGTGTCATAGTAGGGCTATAGGGAGGGCAGTGTGTGTGCATGGGTCATAACCCATTCATCCAGGGATTGACACACCACGTGCGGGCAGAAAAAGGGTCATATTTCACAGGTATGTGTATAGAGCTGCTAGATGACTACTTCCTTGTACAGTCATGTTGCACAGCTAGCACGTGCACCTCACAGTCTGTAATGCTGACAAGTAACGGTGGCTAGTATCTGCAGTGAGTGACATCTGACCCTCATGTGATTGTGGCCCTTTGGCTGTGTGCTGGATGGGACAGGCCTGTATGGCACCTTGGCACAGTCACCCTCTTCCACACATCTATGTATGTCTACCTTTAGCATGTTTTCATTACATATATGCCTGTATTCCTATCCACTGTGTATGCAAAGCATGTGTGGTGCATACTGAGGAGCGTCTGCACTAACATCTGTGACTGCCAGATATGTCTGGTCCACTGGTGCTTGCAGACATGGCCTTCATGCATTTGTGCGTGAGCATGCCCAGTATGTCCATCTGTATTGCATGTGTGGATCGAGTCCAGGTAGTTTGTACTGCAGTGCTAACCTTTGTGTTGTACACCTACAGGTAGCATGCTGTCTCTGCAGGGAATCCGTCGATCACTTGGCATTGACTGCTACAACATTTCTGCATAGGATGGGGGGCATACCTGGCTATTTCTACATTTCTACACAGGATGGGGGGCACACCTGACTGTTATTACATTACTAAGTAGGATGGGTGAGGGGTATAGCTGACACTTGTACACATTTGCTAGGACTGTACTGGTATGTCGGGAACTCAATTTCATTCTGTAGTCTTACCTATCACGCTGACTAGAGGCATACCAGTGTACTACAGATCTTAGCTTTTATTTACCTTCAAATTAATTTCTGACTTCCTACCCTTCAGAACTGACATCCCACTGCCTGACCTGCTGTAGTCTGTCTGTGTAGGCCTGGGGGGAGGTTACCCATAGGCATCATTCAGAGGCCATACCACAGCCTTTATTTGTGTTTGTCTGCACCTGTCCTGCTGGCTGTGACTGTTAGTTGGGTATATGAACCCCCCCTGACTGGCATGTGTGAGTCACTAACCTTGTGGGTGTCCCAGTATTGAGGGTGGTGCTGCAGGGCTGCCTATGTTGAATGCACATAGTACACTCCCTTCACATGGCTAAGCACAGATAGTGTAATGTTTGGCATCTCTTTTACTGTATGTGAGAGTCAGAGAGAGGTGTTATTCCCTGGGTCCCTCCTGTGTCAGTGAATGTGCTATGCATTGCCTCTTTGCCAAGCCTAGGGCATACTGGGCACGCCTCCTTCTGCCTGCTGGGCAGGCTCAGGTTGTTCCTCCTCTGAGTCTCTCTGTGTCTGTGCAGGCCTTGGCAATGGTGTGGGACTGTGTGGCCCTGCCCCATGCTGTTCCTGTTGCAGCTGTTTCCACAGGATCATATTGTGTAACAATGGCACATACAAGGGCAATTTGGGTACATGTAGCTGATGAGTACTGCAAGGTTCATAGGTTCATAGGTTCATACTAGGCTAAGGGCCCGAGCATAGCTAGCCCTATGTTTCCTAGGCTTGACCCCTGAGGTTATGGGGCCCATTATATTATATTTGCCCCATTGTTCTGAGCTTTCTCTGTATAAACTAGTGAGTATATCCATTCCTCATGTATATCTGCTTTTTCTCCACAGCATAATATGGCTGGAACTCTGCTCTCCTCCCCACCCACATGTTCTCTTGAACATGGTTTTGATTTAGTTCTCCCTCACATGTAATCCTCCATCCATCATCTTCGGGATTTTTGTTGGGTGATGAATCTGTCCTTTGGCGTCCTATTGCTGTTTTGTTGATTGAGGTTTTGATCTTGGAAGACATGGCATCAAATCTGGAGATTTTTGTCTTTTGTATGTTAGGTGAAATCTTTTCTGAGCTAGAGGTTTATGTTACTGAATAGAGCTGAGTTCACAGCATAGGCTGAGCTTTTGACCTTTTGGTGACTTTCTTTGAGGGCCCCTGAGGGTTTTTGTGGGCCGATTTTTGTGCGGTCAGATACATTCGAATGGGGCATTGTACTCAATCATTGGTCTGATGTAAATGGAGGGCATGTGATATGGACTCCTTGATGCTAGTGATGATTGAGAGAGGATGAAATCCTGCAAGACTAGATCGACCAGGGGTCTACTTTAGCTACAATGCAAGACTACTTGACAACCTGACTCCCCAGGTCCCTTGAAACTTCTTCTGTGCTCAGTGGATTGCCACCTATTTCTAACCATTTGGTACCACCTTTTTTGGCTCTTTTGGTACCTTTTTTTTTTTATTTTTTTTTTTTTTTTTTTTTTGTTTTCTTTAGGGTTTGGAATTTGTCTTCTGGACTATTCTCTCTGAGGCGTGATTTCTTCTTTGTTTTCTGTCTGTCTTTGCATCTGTCATTTATGTTTTGTCTAACCCTCCTATGTATGCTTTGTCAGTTGCAGTGTGTTGGAAAAGTAGATGCCTAAGAGGTGCTTGTGCTTGGGGACACCCACTTGTGACAGTTTTTGGAGTCTGAGGAGCTGTCCACTTGACAGCTGTGGTGGTTCTCTTCGTCCAGGTTGTTCAGCCAGTTTCTGACCCATCTTTTCAATGATGGGTAATGGGGGTGTTTTTTTCTTTTGATGAGTTTTTGGGGTATTGTATCTGAGGCCTTATCCATACAGCCAGATGTAGGCTGTATGAGGCCTCTTGTATGATCTTTGGGTATTCATCAATGGCTTTGGTGACTGTTCAAAAAACTACTCCTGATTCTGCCTTTCATCATTGAAAACTAAATCCAATTCAGGCAAATTCCAAATTTCTGCTTTTTTTTATTGAAGTCCTCCATTTTATTCTCTCATTCGGCTTTGATAATAAGGCTTGTCAAGCTAATGGCCGGTAATTTCCAGGGTCTGTGGAGGCGAAGTGGTGAAGTGGGACCACAGTTGCAGTGGGTAGGCCCCGCCACCTGTGTGTAGTGTAAGACTTTGATTAATTAAACAGCTCTCCTAGCTGTTAGTTTCACCCTCATTGAGTTCACGAGCACACACACCCACACACCCATCGGGTCCCATGGATTTTTTGTTTTGGGACTGAAGAGTGGAGGGATGGCAGTTTGTTTTGGGGGCCTGAGAGATTTGTCTGGGGGCTTTCCATTTGGGGTTTTTTTGGGGAGAGGGAGAAGTTTGCACTCTGTTGTGCAGCCAGTCATGTTGTAAATGTCTGTAGGATCAGTAATCTCACATTCTTTTCATGTTAGGAGCCTCCTGAGTTTTGAGCTAGGTTTTAGTTTAGTAGTAGTAAAGGCCTTTGAATTGTCTGTCTTTTTTCTTTTTATTTTTTTTTAGCTTTTTTTGATTTTTTTTTATTTTTTTTTTTTTTTTTTTCTTTATTTTTACTTATAGTGAGTAGGGTGTCTTTTTTCTTTTTTTTTCCTCCTCCTCTTGCTTGTTGTAGTGTGTTGTTGTAGAGTTATGGCTGGGGGTCAGTCAGACTGGATGCTGCTCTTGAGTCAGAGTCTTTGCTTTTTTTTTTTTTTCTTTCCTTGCCAGTGCTGCGGGTGCTGGGTAGAGAAGGGTAGCGTGTTTGTGATTGATTCAGCGGCTTGAGTATTTTTTCCGGGGGGGAGAAAGGGAGACCACACACTAGTTTAGAAGTGTGAAGTCGGCTTTTGAGAAGTTCTTTACTGTGGTCTTTTTTATTTCAGGTGGGGGTGGGATGAGGATGTGTCCAGGCAATGGAACTGTGACTTGAGCATCCCAAACACACGCTCTACTATGATTCTGGTCTGTGCATGTGCCTCATTATGAAGTTCTTGTTCGGGTGTGTGTGCATTTCTGATGGGTGTCATCATCCACGGCTCCAATACTTATCTAGCAACCCCCACTAGGTGACTGTCAGGGATGTCTCCATTGGCAAATCTCTGGTGCAGCTGTGTCAGATGCCAGATGTGGGAATCATGATATCTTCCAGGGCAGCCAGCACACACATTCATTATTATGCCCTGGGCATTGCACACAACCTGGCAGTTGATGGAGGGGAAGCCCTTATGGTTGATGTAGACCCTAGTCCGCTCACAGGGTGGTGCTTTGATGCATATGTACATGCAGTCTACAGCACCCACTACCTCAAGGTATTCTGCTATTTGGTGGAACAGTTGCATATTGCTGGTCAACACCTCATGGGGGTTGGGGAAATATACATGCTCACTGACATGTGCTGACATGGCATCCAGGAACTGGTGGAGTACCCTGGATGCTGATGCCTGTGAAATCCCCATCATATCCCCAGTTGGCCTTTGGAAGGTACCTGTAGCTAGCATTTATAGGCCTACACATACCTTGGTATCAGCTGGGATGGGTTACCCTCTGTTATTTCTGTGTGTCAGGCATGGCCGGCACAGTTCAACAATTTGCTGTAGGAGGTCTCTGTCCACCCTATAGTGCTCCACTATCTCCAGCTCATGTAGCCCTTGGTAGGTTACCCTGGGTCTGTACACTCTTCTCCGTCTCCTCACTGTGGTTTGGTTGACAGCGTTCATGTCCTCACCACCCTTAGCCTCTTCCACAAGTTGTTGTATGATAGCAATTGCAGCTCCTATCATTTTATTGTTGTGAGTGTTAAAAGTTCCCCACTTGTTTACATTGGTGGTGTAGAGTGCAGGAAAAACCAGAGGAGAAGGTGTTTACATAGTTTATAGTAGTGTTCTGGGCTGGGCTGTTCTGCTGCCTGTGTAATTTACTGATTCTGATACATTTCACCTACCAGCTATGCTTTTTCTTCTTGATTACCTTCCTACTGCTGTTTTCCCTTCCCATTGCCTTCCACTTACAGTATGCCTGACACACACACCCATGATGTCACCTAACTCCTAGGCTTTCACCAAGCTGTTCCTACTCTTACACTGTTGGGACCTGACTAGCATGCTGGAGAAAACTGGGATTCATTATCATTCCCCTCATTTGCATAGGATTGCCTGCTAATGTATGGTTACATGTCTCACACTGTGCCTCCCCCCTTACCAGCTACTACTCACTGGCCATGTTGTCTTCTGCCTGCCATTGACTTGCATGGCAGAATTGTGATTTTAGTTATAGTGTTTAATTTAGGTTTTTTTTGTTTTTTTCCCTGATCCCATTTGCACGCCGCTGCCCTACGCTTAAACAGCCGAGATCAACTAAAAAAAAATTAAAAGTTGAGTTTTGTATTTTTTTCACTGTTTTCAATGCCAATGGCCTTATACTTGGCCATTGGCATGCTTACTACATGATATGCAGCCCTTATTTGAAGCTGTCACAGCTCCGTTTTGGATTTTGCAGAAATGTACTCGGTTACTAACCGAGTACATTTCTGCAGATTGCACTAGTCCTGCATGGCAGGTTGCAAGCTTCCTGGATTGCAAAATCACCTCATTTGCATAGATTTCTCCTGCAAATGGGGTGATTTGTATACAGGGGCTTAGTCCATACAGGATTAGTGCAAGAGCACTCGTGCACACACCTTCCCGCTGTTCCTGGATCACACTGCAGACATATTTCTTGCTAGAGCTCCTGCACTGATCTTGCATGCCGTGCAAGGTATAGAGAATCCGGGGGAATATCTTTATATGTTTTAACATACTATTGTGTTTCCATCCTTTTTATCTTACTCTTCCATTGTAAAAATATTTTTTCTTTTAAAATAATCCACCATTCTGACCAATTAATGCAAATTCCCTCATAGTAACATGATCTGTATGTGATTGTATCATAAATTACTTTCATTTTGTATTCCATTTTTTCATTTATTCTTTTTATACCATCTTTTATTTTAATATATTCTTTATTCTTGTTTACTTCCAACCATATATCCAGATGATCTGTAAATCTTGTAACCGCATCTTCTTCTGATATTGTTAGACTTTCAGATATTATAAAATAACCACTCTCAGATTTTAATATATCTGTTCTATACAACTAAACTTTTCTATTCCATATTACCATTCTACCACATTTCATAACTTCTTTAATTTTTCTTAGCCTGTTTCCATTTTTTTCCTTAAATAATTAGTCTCTTGTTACTATAATACCCATATTTGCTAGTACATAATTTAAGAACTGTTGAAATAAACTCTCCGTTTCTTTGCAAATAACATATACATCTATAGCATTGTCTATAAACCTTTTTCTGGCCACTGTAAATCTACAACAGTTAAGTTTTTCAATTTTAACTAATGTTATATATAAAGATCTTCACTACTCTTCTGCATAAAACTGCTATTCCTGAACAATGGTTATTTCACAAATTCCATATTATCTCTCCATCCCATATTTTTGTCTGTAACCTTTCTTCAGTTTTTAGAAATGGTATGCCTTCTAAAGCAATTATCTCTACATCACATATTACGCTGTTCTTGTTATATGTCTCATACTATTTGCATTTACTGAGAGAATCCTTAAATTAATAGTTTCTCTATTCCTTAATTTCAAGGAAGTCATCTTTATCCTCTTTTTTGCTCTACCATTTCTAATATATTATGTTCCATCCAATTCCTTTATTTTTTTTCTTTAAGTTTATGCCTTTGAATCTCTTTTTACTATCTCTTACTTTTTTACCAATGTGATTCTTTTTCTTTCCTTTTACTACTTTCTAACTTGTATCTTCTTTATCACATACTTCTGAATCTATTCCTATTTTCTACTCGTCCTCTTTTCTTTCTCTGATTTTTCCATTCTTATTTCCACTCCTACATTTTGTTATTTATTTGCCCCCTTATATTTACTGTTTCATTATATTTTTCTTTACAATCCATTTGCATGTGTCATTTTTTTGTTAACATTTGTAGGATTAAAGTTCATGTTTCTTTACATCATAATTTTCCTACACACACACACACACACACACACACACACACACACACACACACACACACACACACACACACACACATATATATATATATATATATATATATATATATATATATATATATATGTGTATCATTTAATTATATGTCTGTTATTTACTAAATGTTCTTCTCAGCTATAAATAGCATATTCTTGGTTGCCACCAATACTTTACCACACTCGTATTTCCTTCAACATTTATAATGCTTGGAATATGTACGATTTTTCCCTTTCCCTTTTTACACAACATTGCAGTCCCATCTACCCTGTCTAAACTCCCTTATTATCATAAATTTTATAAATACCTTTACTTCTTTACAAATACTTTTTAAATAATCTTCCAAAGACTCTCTTTCAGTCTTCCTTTGAAATTATATATCTAGTTTATTTTTTGTTCTATCTTGACAAAAAAACGTTCACTACATAATCATTCCACAGATCATCATGTTGTCTTTTTTCATATTCCCACAAAAAAAAACTTTTCCATGCATTGTGTAGTCTCAAAAAATGTCCCAAAATGACTATTTTATTTATTACAATAAAGGCTCTTACCTCTTGTGTTTTAACACCCAATGAATTATTGCAGTGTCCCATACCTCATATGTATCTTTTTCCATGTATCTTTAACTTTGAATTCTCACCACAAATTTTCTGTTGATGCTGTCATCTTTTTTCTTATCTTTCTACTCTATGCCATTGTCTCCACATATGTTTTTTTTTTACTGTACTTTCTCTTTTCATAATATCCTCCACTTTCTCTCCCTGGATTTTCTCAATAATTTCTACTACGACATATTATTTCCTGGTTTGCTTTCATTCATCATCACATTTAATATATCATACCACAAGCCTCCCAACTGGATGGTTGTAATAATACAATTCTCTTTTGCCAAGTCATCTGACATTGCAAACAATTCCATCCGAAAAAGTCTTTGTGAATCCTCTACACTAGTACTAATATTGTCTTTAGAGCTTTCCTTCAATTCCACTTCACATAACTTCTTTAGTCTAATACATTTAAAAAAAATGGTCCTGTTTCAAGTTCTCTACAATGAATACATATTCTTTCTCATTTTCTTTTATAGGGCATATCAGCCTTGACAGGCAATTTACTTATTTACATTCTCCACAAAAAAATCTTTACATTCATATATTTGTTTACACCACATGTACCTCATTTTAATAGCTTTCATCTTTTTCATCTCTAAAGGTTTCCAAGGGAAAATAAAATGTTGTTCTTTCATAATGTTTAAGTACCATTCATTCCTATTTTCTCAGCTGTGTTCACTTTTAACTATCATAAGAATATTTTGTTTAATATACCTTTATTTCTTCATTGATATACATTTTCAGTCTTTTTCCTATCTCCATTTCCCCCCAAACACTTATATTTATCATACAGGATGTTATTCTCTTTTTTTATTGGAAGCTGTTAAGGCTTTATACATGTTCAGTGATGCTGTATTAACAACTGGGTTTATTAACATCCTTCTTCTTCTTCTTCCTTTACACAGAAAACTCCCCTTCTTACTGGATTCAGCCTGGATCCTCATATGAATAAAAGTATTATAGACATCACCTCTTTTTCATAATTGGTCAATATCATGTATGTACTTGCTAAATATGCTAACTTACCTAGTGAAATAGTTTATCAGATATACGTTTCTCTTGTATGATAACTTATACAACTTCCAAAATATGCATATGTCTCTTATTTCCTGAATCATTTTCTCTCATTGTTTTTAATATATTAAATGTTTCTAAATACTGCTCCTAGTATATCTATAGTCTCTCTATTAAACTGTATTTCTCCTTTATAATCTCTCTATTAAATTGTAGTTCTCCTATTTTTCCTGTGAACGCAAAGCCTTTACTTTTTTCTTTATTAACTTTTTGATTGTCTCTTTCATCCCTTCTTTATTTTAGTATTAATACTATGTCATCTGTGTATGTAATTATTATTGATAGTCATATTTCTTTTATCTTATATCCTTCCATGTTTAATGTTCTATTTATTTTATTGACAATGATGCTTATAACTAAAACAAATATGATGCTGCTCACTGGCCATCCTTATTTTATTTCACATCTTATTTTAATTTCTTCACTTAGCCATCCATTTAAAATTATTCGTATGGTATTTCTTTCATATATAGATCTAATTACTTTAATTATCCTATCACTTATGTTGTATGCCCCTAATATGTCCCATAAAGCTTCATATTGCATTTTATCAAATGCCTTACTTAGATTACATACCATAATTTTAGCTTCTGTTTTTTATTTACATCATCTAGTATTTCTTTTATTATCCATAATAATTCATGACTTCCTTTCCCTTTTCTTCCAAAGATTGCTTGTTCATGCAACTTATATACTTTATTTGTTAGTCTCTTAGCTATTAATCTCATAAGTATTTTATAATCTGTATTATTCAATATTATTGGTCTCCAGTTTTTTATATCATCTTTATCATCCTTCTTCCATACAAATTTCATAATTCCCATACATATCTTTTTTATAATATACCTTTCCTTAACCATTTACCTCCACAAATAAGATTTTTTTTGACAATTGTCCATATCATTGTACATATGACATTCAGTGTCATCCAATTCTGTTGCTATAGCCATATTAATGGCTTTTAATGGTTCGTTTAATTATTTCATGCTTATATTTTTCCAGATTCTCATTATCTTTTTCATTTCATTTTTCTAAGTATGCAATTCTGTTTTACTTTAATCTCCTCATTTACAAAATTCTGTTCTATATGCGTTTTTGTCATCTTGTATATTCCATCTTGTATGATTATGTTTTCTTCTTCATTGTTCTTTAATTTTGTTGTTATTTTTTTGGTCCCTTTCATTAATGTCTTCAAGTACGATGCTACTTCTTTTTTCTTTGTAAACAATATATTTGTTTATACAACATTTTTTTATCTTTTCTTGGTTTATATCATATATTTATTTTTCTTGCTCAAAGAAGATTCTTTTATCTTTTATTATTTCCTTAAACATTTCTTGATTCAATCATTTATATTTTAATTTATCTATTCTTCTCTTTTCATTTTGGAAATCCAGAAACACTTTTTATATTTTTCCTTAAAACTTATCCACCAACTTGTCCATTTCCCATAAAATAGTCTTGCACCTATATGATCTTTACATAATCTGTTTAATTCTTTTCTATCATCTTTATGTAAGTCTTTTTAATTAAGCCTTTTAACACCGTTACCTATTTTATATATCCATCTTTCTCATATACCTCTATCCATATAGCTATATGATCGGGAAAACCTGTCTTTTGTAACCCTTTTTGCAATATTATTAAACTATCTGAAACTAAGAAGTAGTCAATTTCAGTTTTAATTTCTCCTCTTCTATAAGTCCAATGTTTGTTATCCTATATATATAACTTTCCACTTTTCATTATCCCATGTATCATTTTAACATCATTGCTATTTTTCTTTCCAATTATTATATTGCAATTAAAGTCTCCCACTGATATTACATCCCTATTAACAGCTACATGATTTAGAATTTTCAGAAACATTATTTATTTTTCTTTCTTTGTAACATATGCATATAAAGTAGCAATTCTGTAAACCCTTGTTTTCCATCTTAGGTCTAGTACATTTATTTTTCCTAATTCAACTATTGTGAAATCTAGAATTTTAATGTTTCCTTTACATAGTATACCTATTCCTGAACATGTGTCTTTTCCCATATTCCAAATAATTGTTACACCCCTTAGAACTTCAAATTGTAATCTTTCTTCTTCTGTCAGAATGCTAGTGTTTTTCTAGTATAATAATATGCATGTCCATTGAAACACATCATTCTAAAATACTCATTCTTCTTTTGATATTCTTCATACTATTCATATTTAAAGCCAAAACCATCAGGTTTTAAATGATATTATTGCTGTTTTATCTCATCCTTTACCTTTTTATTCTATTTCATAGTTACACTTTTAAATTTTCTTTTCCTCTCTTTTTACCCTTTTCCTTCCACATTCCCAACCTCTAGTCCATAAACTTCTTTCATCATATATTTTTCTGTGCCCATCACATCTTTGCATATTGTCTTTAAATGTTCTTTCAGTTCATATTTTTCAATTTCCATTCTAAATTGTATCATGAGACTTTTTTTTTGTCTCTCTATTAAATGCCTGTATTACATATTCAGTCCATGGATTGCAGTTTTTTTTTTCTCAAATTCTTCTAAAAAGATTTCCAGAAACTGTCCTGATTGAAAATATACATCACAGTATGTTTCCTTGTTGATGAGAATAAAGGATCTCACTTCCTTCAGTGAAACACCCAGTGGCACAATTATAGTGTCCCATATCTCATACCTATCCAGTCCAGTTTCTTTCTTATGTTTTTTTCTTACTACATATTGCTTCTTCCCCTCATTCACCTCTTTTCTTCTTTTGCACTCTTTTAATGTATGTGTGTATGATTTTCTTCTTCTTGTATCTTCAGCACCTTCTTCTTGTATTTTCTCCATAATCTCATCCCACTGCATGCTCTGGTTCACTCTGGTTAATTATTTCTTTTAAGTCAACATCCTGCAATACTCCAGATTGAAGGGTTGCAAAAATAAATCCCTACTGGTTATCTTCTTCTCCCTCAAACAGATTCTCCTGGAATATATCTGTTGAATCTGGAAATGCTCCACCAACATCATTCCACTCCTTCATCTCCAATATAAATGACTTGTCAACTTCTTCCATTTTGCTTATCTGCCTTTCACATAAAGGATCAGCAATCTCTATACTTGTTTTCTCCTTCTCCGCAGCTTCATTCTGTTCGCTCACACTCAGCATACTGGTTCTTGTTTCCCCAGGCCACCTTCGTGCCTGGAAAGGAAGCAGGAACAAGACATGCTACACACAAGCATGTTCCCCTATGAAAGACATATCAGTTTTATGATATAGCCATATAATACTGAGTTTCAAGGTGATTGTCTTCATTTACCGAGTTTTTTGTCTATGAAGGAAAGCCACATGGATATAACTTTGCATCCATTTCTTTCATCACTAAATTCAGACAGAAGTCCCACCGAATGCTATTAAATTAAAACAATTATCTTTTAATGAATAGGAGGGAGATGCTTTGACTAGAGAGATGTTTCAGGTATTTCAAAAAATGAATAGGAATTTCAGTCAGAATATTAGACAGTTAATATTCTTCTAAATAGGATACCTTGAATAAGTTTAAGGTTCTGCAATGAGATCTCAGATAAGTGCATCCTATTTTAAGGAACATTACTCATGCTGTGCTTCTTTACAGAGCAGAATGTTTTATGACAATAAAGAACAAAACATTTAAACCTTTAAATACATATTATCTGTATTAACAACAACAACAAAAATAAAAAAAAAAAACATAAAAAACAAAACTTGAGTGTAATTCAAAAATTTCATCCTCAGCTACTGGCAACCTTAGAACTAATATATATTTTGTGCAGATTAATGGATCTAAAGTCAATGATGTGTCTACTCACTGCTGTCATATTAAATTATAGTTTTAGACACTAAATGTTATAAAGCTTGTTGAAGAATGCTAAGCAGATCCCTGGTGTACTGTACATCCATTAAGATATCCTTTATAAGTATATTAATAAACTGATGTGTTCATGATATTTTAGAGTAGTGACTAAGAAAATTAATATCACTTAACATATTTCCTTTTTTCTGGGTAGCTTCTTTTCTCATCAAAACAAGAGCATTTGACAAATATTGCTTCTTTTTATAAATGAAGTGAGAAAGCAAAATTGATCACATTGTGCTAATAAAGCAGATTCTTTTTGTTGAGGAATTCTCTACCTAGAATTATTCATTGATGGGAAGAAGACCGAGTTATCACTTAGTGATGTGTCTTTTTTAGTAAATGCCAGTGCTGAAAAGCTTCCAACATAACAACACAGAATCTGGATAATATAAACAATGCTGCATAATGCTAGAGGCCTTGAAAAAAGAAAATCCTATCCCTATAAGCACACTTTACCCTGGAAAACAATATATACATTACCACAGAGACTTGGTTCAAGAACATTGAGAGCATGCCATCAATACAGGGTTTAAAGGCCTACCATATGTTCAAGCCCACTACACTAGATAAAGGCACCGCAGGTGGTGGTGTCTTCATATTTGTAAAAAGTCACTTCACCTCCAGACCGGTCAGACAAGTGTACAATGTGTTAGTGCTGCTTTTCCAATTTACCATTAACAAGACCCCTTATCACATCATGGTTAATTATAGGACTTCCTCTATGTCCCCATGTCCCCATCAGCTTGTAAGTCTTACCTATAAGCCTCAAGCTAAGCACCATTTACCTGGGGGACTTCAACTACCCCTCCATTAACTGGATGAAGTGTACATCCTCTAACATCCTCTAACATGCATGCCCAGAGATGTCTGAACATCATTATCAATACAAGCACTCTGGACCAATTAGTCTGCACACCCACCAGGAGAGAGAAAATCCAGGAATTGGTTCTTACTGATACATGTCAGCTCTGCTTCCTATCAATTGCAACTTCCTCCTTGGTCAAATCTGACTAGAGATCAGTCACATTTACCTAGAGACTGAAGCTGGAAACATCCCTCAATAACTTGGTATTCAGAGATTATGCCAAGGCTAGTTTGCTGAAACTGAGTGATGACCTGGCTAAATTATTTTTATTTAATTTAATTTAATTTATTTTTGTTGACCAGGAGTGTCTGACTGGCTGAGTTATCCCATTTTCAGCAGAGTTACCCTGATAAAAGCCCTACAAAATCAATATATTTACATACCTTTATAGCATACAGAAATGAATCATATAAAATTAACATTTACACATGCTGTAGCTTTAGAAACAGTTATTTAGCATATTGTTAAAAGAGATTATGTATTGGCCTTATAATATAGCTACCACCAAATTATCCTTACATGAAGATGTAGCGTCAAACTGTTTTACATAGTATTAATTTAGTTTGTGTGGCTGAATTGCAGTAACATATGCAGATATGTTAACTGTTAGGTATGAATGTTAACTATATACCAAGGGTGAGAGTGTAAAGGAAATCTATTTGTAGGAATTTAACTATTTCTCTTTTGATAAATACATTTTAAGAATAAGAAAGAGTACATTGTTATATATTGGAAGAACAGAGCCCATGGAGGTTAATTAGAATGAAAAAGTGGACAGAAGTAGTGTGAAGGAAGGAGAAAAAAAGAGTTGGATGGAGAAGGAGTAGTATATGACGTAAATGGTAAGAAAGAAGTTGGGGAAAGTAATAGAAATATTACCTGAATAAAGTGCCATTCAATGATGCTAAAAAAGAAGTAGCTATGCAGTTATGGTAATTATGTAGGTTAGTCCACCCTTGTATGGAACATGTACAACACCAGGTGTTGTTTAGGTACTGCTTAACCTTGATTTTGAAACTACTGACTTGACTTTTAGTTTGTGTGTGAGAGGTTACAAAATCCCTTCCAACATAATGATCCCATTGCTTTATCACCAAATTCTATGCACATGCCTCTTCTGAAGTAAATACCACACTAAATTCAAAAATAAACCCCTGTGGTGGAACCCAGATATAAACAGGGTATATGACAAAATTAAAATATGCAACAAAAAAACAAAAAAAAACAAAACTTAACTGCTTAACTTAACAGGAAATTGTGGACCATGATTACATCAGCCAAAGCTAGATATGAGGTAAAAGTAGCCACCCAGGCAAATGACAATCATAAAGCCTTCTATAACTATGTTACAAACTTCAGAAACAATGCCCAGCACTGTGCAGAGCTAATGGTAAAATATATCATGTTCTTGGACAAAGCCAATCTACTAGAGGATAAATTTGGCTCTAACTTCACCCCCCCCTCCCCTTCTACATTCTCAGATTCCCTACCTGCATCTACAGTGTCCTCTCAATCTGCCATGAACAAGTCCTCATGGCATTATCCAAGGTCAAGAACACTGCTTCTATTTGGCCAGAGCTTACTGGTCAACCTAAAACAGAACTCTTCAGACTCCCTACAGAGGCTATTCAATATCAGCTTTTAAATAGGCATGTGCCAGATGAAAGGAGGACAGGAACAGTCATCTTCTTGCACAAAGGTGGGCATCAATAAACCTGGGAAATTATAGACCAAGAAGTCTAACCAGCTTGATATGTATGGCAATGGAAAAGATCATTATGGAATTAATAAATAAGGACTTAAGTAACTTACAAAGTCTCAACTTAAGCCAGTTTAGACTTGTCAAAGGAAAATCCTACTTAGTTAACTTCAATGACTTCTTCAAGAAGGTTGCTGAAGCAATGGAACTGGGCAGATGAGTACAAACTGTACTTCTAGACCTTGCAAACACATTCAACACAGTCCCAAACTCAGCGATCAGAGATAAACTATTCCATCTAAATGTTAATCCCCATGCAACTTGTTGTATACAAATTGGCACACAAATAGACCCCAGAAAATTAGTGTGGGTTGCTCCACCACCCCCTAAATTTCTGTCTCTAGCAGTGTACCCCAGGAGCAGACCTTAGGTCACTCTTCTTTGGCATTTACTTCTCAGTAGTCCAAACTACTGTTAAGGGTTTATTGCTGATCAAGTTTGCAGGTGACTGCAAACTGGGTGCCATTTGTAAACTTCCCAAAGGACATCAAGATCCTCCAGGAAGGCCTTTTCCATACCAGTAGCTGGTGTCAAGACCATGGACTAAAACTAAATATCAAGAAATGTATAAATCTGTCCTTCAGCACATGATAAGTCCCTTTTAACTATGACATTGACAATTCAGCCCTAAAACCTGATCAGGCAGATAAGGCTCTGGGAACCTATGTAGACAATGAACTGTTCATTGATCACCACATGTTCACTATTGGAAAAAAGTCCTTTTTTTATTGCACAACTTATTACTAATGCTATGACACCCAGATAAAGGGTTGCAACCATTCCACCTCATTCTGTGTTCAGTCATTGGGCAGATCATTGAGAATAATGCTTCCTTTGGTATTTACTTATACAAACATCTGACACAATATGAACATCCCAATGTTTTTACTAAGAAAATCAAGGGTCTAAAATCATAAGAACTCTGCTGACCATCTCAATGTTTTGACCCTCTTCTCAGTGCCATACAGGCTGCTAAGAAGAGATCTCTGCCTCATGTACAGAGCCTCTACAATCCCTATACTGTCAAACCTACTGCACATTCAGCAGTCCAAAGAGTGCATAAACACCAGCACACAAGATTTAAATATCTTTTGCAACATAAATAGAAAATGTTGGAAGGGTAGATATGTATCGTGCAGAATACTATTTCTTTGGAATTGCTTTCCTCTCCACATAAAGTGAAGTACTTTCCTTTTGATATTCAGATGTTATCTGGATAACTAGATGGGTGGCTGAATATTTACCCCCAGGTTAGCACCTTTGCATCTCATAAATTGTGGCAACATGTAAATGTTCTGCTCTTTCCTGGGTTATTCATACTTAAAATATAAAGGCTAAAATCATCATGGGATATTGTAGAAGTACCTCATGGATCAATATCCTACGAAATATTTATGACTGTCTGAACCTATAAGGGGAGGAGGAGTAGGACAGTGCAGTACCAAGGCTGTGTGTGTCTCCCTCTGTGTTTTCCAGCTTGATAACTGCAGAAAAGCATATCTCACTGTGCAGCAGTAGGCAAAGACAGCACTTCAGAAGAGCAGTTGATGTAATGCATCTATATGAATATGACGCTAGTTACATTATCTGTTTTATTTATTTATGTTTGTTTAGTGCACTGATTACAATTGACTACTTTTAGATACAGCCCAGTGAAGTCAACACAGTTAATACATACCTAATATAGAGGATTATGATGGAATCTCCATTCATAACCAATTTGTGTTTGAGATACAGCTGTCAAGAATGCTTCCTCAAGGGTGAAGCTAGAGAGGTGAATCTTGGCATCCATGTTGAAAACACATAATAAAGATTATGATATGTGAGACCGGATTGCAATTCTTTGTAGTGCAGGGAGCTTTATCTTCTGCATGTACTAACAGTTATGGAAAAATAAAAGTGTAGAAGTACCAAGTGTATTACCAGTTTCACAGCTTTTGAAAAGTAGTAAAGCACTTGATGCTGATAAAAAAAAGTATCACTCTGAAGAATGAAGGACTTTAAAAGCTGCTTGACTGTTTGGTTTGCAACATATTTTCATTAAGTACGGCAGAGTGATGCATCTTAAGACATTTAAAGCTGATTTACTTTCTGCTGTTGTTTTTTACTGGCCTGTACTGTTTGTTGTCAAATGCCAGAATGAAACTCAGTCTTAATATTGCTGAGGGGTGCTTAACAAAGTCTTGCTAAGCATATTTCTAATGTCAGGAAAGTGATTAACAATGTATGTGTTTTGCATTATTGAAGCACACTCTTGGCATCCTTGTCAGCTTCTTGAAAAAAGCTTGGGCAGATGTTTAATATTGCTCTTAAAAACTTAGAGAATTGATAAAATAATTGTTTATGTTAGCTTGCATTTTCTAAAGGGTACAAAATTTGGCATTCAGTTGTTACGATCTAGTCCTCAGTCTGCTAGAACACCACAAATTTTATGTGGGACTTGCCAAAAACAGAACGAAAAATCTGCACATTCCATGAAAATCTGGACAGTGGATACACATGCATTCTATGTACTAGAAGATAAAGAATACTATGATTGTTTTTCTACATAGTACAAAACAGCATCAATGGTTAATACATCACCAGTAACTAGGCAGAAAATACTACAAGATTTTCTACATCTATACTGAGGGAGAAGTTGAGGAGTGGAAGACAACAGTGGTTAGCTGATAGGGATGATTTGGAGTCAGAAGCATTGGTTCCTCTTAAAATTATTTTTTGTAAAGTCTGAAGTATGGGTATGAGAACTATTTCAGGTGGATAAGGAGGGACAGCCAAACTGTAATATGTACAATACAGAAGAGGTGCTGGTGCAATGCATTTGTAGTTGTTGGAACTGAATGTTAGAGTTGTCTGATAGTAGCTCCTCATGCAGTAGAAGGGTTTTGGGGGGATTAGAATAAATGCTAGAGGAAAGAATATTATGAGATATAGTAGGTTAAGGAGTTAGCTTTCTGTTTTTTAGGAAGACACTTTACTTTTGAAAGAGACACTGGTGTTCTAGTATTTTAGATAGGTAGTCTGGTTTCATGTGTACTAAACAGCATCAAAATTGTATGTATGCATGTACATGGGGGGGGGGTGATTAAGAAAATCCTGTAGAGTAGTAATTCAGGCACAAAAAAATAGGAACATACCTCCAAAAATATGTACCTTCTGTGATGGGGTAAATCATGCTTGAGAATAGGTATGCACCTCCAAAATATGTATAGTTGAAAGGTCTGGACTGAATGTTTGTATAGTTCTGACAAACACATCTGTGTAGAAGATAAGTGATAGGTGAAGGTGATCATAAACGAGTTTGTTAATAAAGATGGAGAATAGTGTATGGTAGGAGGTTGATCCCTGAGGGACCATTGTGAATTCAGGATCTTTGTTAGAGAGGGAAGATTTATCTTGATTTTGAAGTGCCTGCTTGAAAGGAAGATCTTAAACCAGTGTAGATTGCTTGTACCAATGCCATTTTTTTTTCTGAGGAGGATGTAGTGGAAGAGACCAATGATCTTAATGAGGTCTATAAATAGTTATACTGTAAAGTCGGCTTTGTCTGTGCTCCAGCATATATAACTTGTTAAGGTCCAAAGTGCAGTAATGGTACTGCATTTTGGCAATAAACCATGTTGTTTTACAGAGAAAAAATGGTATTGCTGATGGTGACTAGTCACACAAATAGGCTGTCCACAGTTGCCCATCATAAGCAGACAGCTGCAAAATGCATCTTGGTGAAAAGGCTATCATATATCTTAGGACCGTGATGCTGGTCAAGCTTATAGATTCCAAGGACACTTAACAGTGGCAGGGCTCCAAGGTGGTACCATAAATAGAGTCAAATCTTTATGTAATTGATGCACAGACACCAATGGGCATGCCTGCCTGGGGTGAGTCCCTAGTAAAAAGTGCATGCCTGGCTCAGTCTTTTCTGTGTAGTTAGTGCTGCTTCTGGCATAGGCAACTGTGATGAACACTGCTGGAACCACCACAGTGACCTGAAGAAGCACCATCCCCATCCTGACCTTCTGAGCCAATGGGAAGAGGAGGACAAAAAGAGTAATCCTGAGGTGTACTGTAAACATGCAGGCAGATCACTGTCCTTTTATTTCTTCTGTAGCTGATTGGGACCTTGCAGGTCATTTAATCGATGTGTGGGGTATTCATAGTTCTTGTTTTTCAGCTCAGAAGAACTATTAGAATCTGTGCTTCTGTACTGGAGGGCAATGAAACATTTCCCCAAACACAGAGGTTAATATGATTATTGTCATGTCATTCTTTAGTTAGCTATATCAGAGCAATATAGAAGTATTTACTGCTATAACACATCTCTATCACAGTCTTCTATACAGTTGATACCCTGTTGATATATCGTGATTTGTCACCCCCCATGCACAATCTTCATGTTTAAGGTATGTATACATTCCTTATTTGCAGTGAGATTACCACCTCTATTTGCCTGGATAGGATAACTACTATCTCACAGAGGCCTACATGCAAAGACATTGCTGCAGTCATGTGCTATGGACACTGCTCCAGGCAAGGTGGTTGTAGATAGTACAGAAGGATCTTAGAAGTGTGGGATTCAGAAGATAGAGGCCTCATGTCATCATATTGCCCACGCATCATCCCACCACATTACTACGTGGATGACACCTCCACCAGGTATACCACAGGCTATACACTTTACACCTGTTCTATCCCACATACATTGTACACTACATTACAATGTTTTTCAAGCACCAGTTAGTAATTTTTAGATTGGGAAAGATTTCTTTTCTGCCTTTAGTATACTACCCTGGCAGCTTTCACTTGTGCAGTTGCATAAATGGTTATGCTGTCCAAGTTCTCATTGTGTGTGTTTGACCTTGTACCCTTGCAGCACATCCAGCGAACCACTCCTCCACTCATCCCCCAGGCCTATTACACCTGTCTTCACCATCCTGCCTATGTAGTCACAACCCATCTAACTCTGGCCATGGGCACAAAGACACTTCACATCTGTAAGTGCATCATCCAATAGGCACATTTGAGTTTATATACTTACTCAGAAATATTAATCCTGGCATAAAAGCATACCAGGCTACTATATCCTACATCACTAGGTTCATAGGTTCATACCAGGTTACTAGACAAATGACCTTAGAGCTACTACAAGCCTAGCCATATTTATCCCGTTGCAATGACTGTTGGTGGTTAGGTGAGTGAAGTTTGTAGAGGTAAGGGTCCATGGTAGTTAATACTAACTTTCTCTCTCCAGGAGGGACATGAGCACCACCCCAGGAGTGAGATTGTGGTCACCCATCTGTTGATCTATGCTGAGTTTGAAGAGAGTCAGGGCGGGGCTCTGTTTCACATGAATTGGAAGCTTCTTCCTGAGAAGTGGCAGTCTCTGGGAGATGTATCTATATCTCCAGCATGACCTGTTTCTGTCAGAGGCAATGTTAAGATCCATGGAGTGAGTGACCCTCCTGCAGTTTGATTTATGAATGTGTAGCATTTCCATCAGAGTCAAGTCAGAGACTGCCCTGTAAGCCAGGCACAGGTCACCCCTTAGCAATCTGCAGGAGACAGAATACAGTGACAGGGCTTTCAGTCTTTCCACATAAGAATTGGTTTGTGTACCCTGTAATTTCACTGTGAGAAACCTACATGGTCTCTCTAATGGTTGCAGGTGTCTGATGAGATAAATGCAAAAGGGAGCATTGTACTAGGTTATTGATCTGATGAGGGCTGAGTATAATGGAATTATAACATCCATAGATCTAGATGCAATGCCTTTAATTATAAGATGTGCCACATAGAAGCATTTACTTTCTACTGTAGATACATTGTGGTCAAAATTCAGATTGATATCAATCTGCGTGCCCAGATCACATACCACTGGGTCTACTCTTAGGACGGTGCTGTCTATAACATTATTAGCAGGGATGTCAGCTTTCCAATAGGGAATAATAGTAATTTTTTTCTGCATTTAGCTTTAATCCATGGCTTTGGCACTAATCATTTTTTATTTTTATTTTTATTTTATTTTATTTTATTTTACATTTGTTAATCGGGCTAGTCTAATTGGATATATTTCCATTTTCAGTAAGGCCCGGGGAGAAAAACTCCAGTAGTAGTAAATAGAAATTAAAATCAATGTTGTTACATAGTAAATGAAAGGATTTCAATAAAAATACAACAAGTAATAATAAAATAGGTATTTACAGTAGAAAAAGTGACAAAGTATAGGATAAATTATTATACAGTATAATTCATGAGGAATTTCAGTACATCAAACAGGATAGAATACACACAGTAAGTTGACTTGAGTTCACCAGTTACAGTCCTGCTTCCGAGGAGTAAGCAGTAAAGTTTTGGTAAATAAAGTGGGACGAGGAAATATCAGCAGTGAAAACAGAAGGTTAGTCAGGGTTGCTGCAGGGGCATAACCAGTGTGTTTTGGGGTGTTTTTTGAGGTTTTGTTTAAAGAGAGGCAAGGAAAAAAGTAAAGTTAGTTCATTGGGCAGTAGGTTCCAGTTTTTTCCAGCTGTGTTAGAAATTAGGGAATCTCCAGCCAAGTTGTTAGACTTGTTTATGCTGGCTAGAAGTTTGCTAGAAGAGCGTAGTGAATTTAGATTTTTGTATGGGATTATGAGATTGGAGAGTATCGGAGTGCTGTTAGGTTGGTCAAATATCTTGTGGGCAATGGTGAGTTGTGAGAATATCAGATGGTTTTGAAGTTCAAGCCAGCCTAGCTGCAGTAGATTCAGACAGTGGTGAGTTCTAAAGGGATTGCCAGTGGCAAATCTGGCGATGTTATTATAGGAATTAGCTAGTTTGATAAGATTATTTTTGTTTAGGTTAGTATATATGGGTGAGGTGTACAGAAGAGTTGAGATTAAATGGGAGTGAGCAATCTTGATTCTGGCTGTCGGAGTTAGGAAAGGTTTTATTCTATATAAGGAGCCTATTTTCTGTCGACAGTTTTTATGGTGTTGTTTATATGGCTATCAAAATTAAGGTTATTGTCAATAATAATTCCTAACAATTTAGTGGTAGAGTCAGGGGATATAATAGTGCCATTATTGGAAATGACTGAGAAATCTATGGGGGAGGACCTACTGGTGGGTGTAAAGAGAAGGAGCTTAGTTTTTTTAGCATTGAGAAGGAGGCAACGTTTCGAGAACCATGTTTCTACTATGTTAAATACATTCTGAGTTAGAGAATGTAGTTCTGATGGGGAGTTTGCTGAGCATATTAGCATAGAATCATCTGCATACTGAATGCAGGTGGTTTGAGGAATTGCTGCATGGAGGTCATTGATAAATAGTGAAAAAAGAAGAGGTCCTAGAATAGAGCCCTGAGGGACTCCAAGGGTGACTGGCAGGAGGGATGATATATTACTTTCCCAGAGAACTGCCTGTTGCCTATTGCTAAGGTAGGATCTGAACATTGAACAGCCTGAGAGTCAAGGGAAAGGGATTCAAGAATGTTTATAAGAAGGGTGTGGTTTACCATGTCAAAAGCTTTTGAGAGGTCAATAAAGAGTGCCGATGAGAGGTTGTTTTTACTGCGATTTCTATTGATGGCATCTGTAAAGGATAATAGGGCAGTTGTGGTACTAAGTGATGGCCTAAAGCCATGCTGGCAGTTTGCTATTATGTTATGTTGAGATAAATGGTTTAATAGTTGTTGGTGAATGCATTTCTCCATAATTTTTTCTAAGGGTGATAAAAGAGCTATCGGCCAGTAGTTAGAGTAATCATTTGAGTTACCACCTTTGTGCAGGGGGATAATATGGGAGATTTTCCAGATATCTGGAATGGTTCCCTCCTCAATGGTTCTATTTATGAGGATGGATATAGGGTAGGCAATTACTTTGGCTGCTTTTTGCAGGTATTCAGATGGTAGCTGGTCAGCAGAAGGAGTACAAGGCTTAAGTTTTTGGATGAATTTGTAGATGACAGTGGTAGAGATGGATTGCAGATGGAATGTTGGTAGAGTGCCAGGTATGGTGGTGGGAAGGCTTGAGTTATCTGGGATTAGTTGACTGGCTAGCGATTGTATGGTCTCTGTGAAGAAAGTATTGAAGGCATTGGCAGTTTGATGGGGGGTATTAAGATCGGCCTCTAGTGGGGTAGGTGTATGAAAGTGCCCTGAGAGAAGGAGTTTATTGATACTAGACCAGAACTTCTGGGGATTGTTTTGGTGAGTTTGCTGTAATTTACAGTAGTAGTTCTTATTGTCTGTAAGTATTGCCTTTTTTGTACTATTTCTCAACTGCCTAAAAATTGGTTGCTCAGAGATATTTTTGGTAGCTCTCCACTTAGCCCAAGACCTGTTCCTAAGTAAAATTTTCTGTCTGGTTTCTTTAGAAAGCCAGGGGGCTGGTTTGGACTTCATTCTGATAGACGGTTTAGGTGCATGCTTATCAAGGATTGCTAAGAATTTAGAGTTAAGGTACTTAACAGCCTCTTCAAGTGGGAAAGTTTTTAAAGGGTTCCAGTCACAGGCACTAACTTCATTTTGGAATAAAACTGGGTTAAATTGTTTGTTGGTACGTGCAATCCTATATGTGGGGGGGGTTTGAAATATCATTTTTTTGCCTTATAATGTAGGTCAAAGTATGATCACTTACATCGTCTGGCAGAGTTCCTACCTTATAAGTTTGTCTGTGCCTATTTATAAGTATCCAGTCTAAGGTGTTCTCTTTTTTGTTTGATTTGTTGATTCTGGTTGTGGAGGTGATAGTTTGACTAAAGCCATGAAGGTTGATATGGGAGGTAGGATTATCAGCGTTGACACCTTACCAGTCAGTATTAAAATCACCTAGTATTATTGTTTCTTGTGGGTAAGTTGGGGAACACCCAGCTTAGAATGTCCTCTATTGTACTGATATTATTACCGGGAGGTAGGTAGATACAGATGATATATAAAGATTTGCTAGGGTTGATTTGAAATCTGGAGATAAGGACTTCTGCCTTACCATCTTGAGGTGGGTTGTATGGTAAAGAGGAGATCTGAAGTCCAACTTTGAATAGAACTGCTACTCCCCTACCCTTACGTTTTATCCGGTCTTGTCTCAATATATACTATATCCTTGGGGAATGATTTCATTGTCTTTAGTTTCTGGATTTAACCAAGTTTCTGTCAGGCAGAAGATGTCAAAGGAGTGAATATCTAGAAGGGCATGGAGATGGGCTACTTTGTTATTAATACTGCGGATATTAAGATGTCGTATTAGGAAAGAGTTAGGGAGTTTAGGGTGGGTTACTAGGGTAGCGGGATTGGTAGGGCCAGGGTTAGGGTGGATGTCACCATCTTTTAAGGAGGGATTATTTAGTTTTCATGCAGGGTTATATATAAAGTTAGTTTGATATTTCACTTTCTTTACTGTGAGTTTATTGTATTTAATGTGGAAGAGTCTATGGTATTTAGCTAGTGGATAGCTGGGAACAGAAGTGATACTTGTCTGACTAGTGGAGAGTATAGGAGTGTGTATTGCTGTTTGTTTTGGAGAGTAGTTAAAATGGTAATAGTAAAGTTTTTCAAAGGAGGTGAGGAGGTAGGCTGAGGTGAGGACAGTTGAAAGTATAGCTATGAGAATTAGCTTGGTTATATTAGTTTTGATTGCTGTAGGCATATTGTTGAGATTACTTATAAAAAGTTTAAGGAGCTGGGTCTGAAATTAAGAAAAATAAGGAGGTATTGGATAAGGAGAGACTTGAGAGGAGGGAACTAATACTTATTAGATAAATGAAAAGAGATATGATAAATTACCTGCATTAACCCTGTCTGCAGTATATTAACACCATTGGGGAAGTCAATGATTGCTCCCAATTTCCAATTGTCAGCAATCTTTGTCAGCCATCACAGAACCCTGTGGTATGCCACTGGTGACTGGTGTTTTACTAGAGGTGAAGTCAACCACTTTGACAGTATGTGTCTCATCGGTGAGGCAGTTGTCTCCCCATCTGGTAATATCGGGATGTGGGGAATTATGTCAAATTCCTTGGTTAGGTCAAGATAGGTTTTATGCACTGTCTTTCCCTCGCCCAGGGCCTTGATGACTTTCTTGAAGAAGTAAATCATGTTTAACATGCATGATCCACCTTTAACATATCTGATCTGGGCTGGATTCAGAGTTTGGAGATTAACCATGTCCTTGTTAATAAGATCTATAATGATTCTTTCCATGGCCTTGCAGATGAGGCCAGTCAAGCTTATGTGGCTATAATTCCTGGGTCAGTTGATCGTCCACCTTTGTGCAGAGGGATTACTGTTGCTGTCGTCCATTCTGTCAGAACACGGCCAGTTCTCAGGCTGTGGTTAAACAAGGATTTAAGTGGGTCTGCTAGGTCATGTTTTAAGTTTCTTAAAAGATAACCTGGGATGTTGTCTGGTCCCATTGATGCCGTGTTTATGGCCTTGGAGAGCACCAAGATGACCTGCTGCCTTGGGATAACAGGCTGAGGAATGGTGGCAGGTATGCTTTAAGGGATGACTGGAGGGGACAGGGGGTGAAGTTCTCTCAAAAATCCATCAGCTAGCAGGTTGTCTCTTACCTCTAGTTGAGTATGGGTGGTGCCTTCCACAATCAGTTCAATGCATGGCTGGGTATTCCCTTTTAGATTTTGAGGTAGTTAAAGAAAACTTTGTGATTGTTCTTAGCTAGGAAGGCTATTTTTGCTTCATAATTAGGCTTGAAGGACTTGACAAAATCTATAATTTCTTTGTTTAAGCTAGAGATGGATTTCTTCCACTGCTGAGGCAGTTCCTTCTTGTTCTTGGACTTTAGCTTCTTTCTCTTGTTGCATAGCCTGTTTATACTAGGGGTCTACCAGAGTGGCTTGTTCTTTCATCAAGACCTGGTTTTAATTTGGTCAGGTACAGACAATTCTATACAACTGCTTAAATGGTTATATAGGGCATTAGTGTACACCTCTTCATAGGAGTCTGTGTTATCTGCATTCAAGGGAGCTTCAAAACGTCTTATACCATCACTTAGTAGGACATAATTTGTCTTAGAAAAAAATCTTAAGCATTTTTGAGCTTGATGGTGTATCTTTTCTTATAATTACATCTAACAAGACTGATTTATGGTCTGATTTTACCAGGGAGGACATCATATGGGGAGCTGCAATGCAGCCCCTTGTGAGTACTATGTACAGGACATTTGTGGGCTTTGTGGGTGTGCTGACTAGCTCTTACAGAGCATTTGCCTAAACCCTTAGAGCTAGCATGTTTGTGGTCATGTATGTTTCCCAGTCGAGGTTAGGATAACTAAAATCAACCATGAGTATGCTGCTGGGCTGTATGTCAAGTGACTCCAGCAAGTCCAGGTATACAGTATGCTTTTTCTGTTTCATGGTGGGGGACTTATAGCTACCTATGATGTGACAGGGGGCTTTGCTATAGTTAAATGGATATGGTGTAGCTCAAGAGAGTCATACTGTTTGACCAGTCTCAAGGTGCACTTATTCTTAATGAAGACGGGTACACCTTCTCCTCCTTTGATTCTTCCATGCTGAGTTTGTGGTCAGAATGTATGGAAGGCATTGTTGCCCTGCATGGCCAGGGAGCTTTCCATACCTTTGAACCATGTCTCAGTGACTGCAGAGATGTCAGCATCTTTCAAAGTGAGGAGTGCTTCCAGGGAGTGCAGTTTCTTGTTTAGAATCTTATCATTAAGCAACAGTACCTTGAGTTTATCTAGAGATGATTTTGTTATGTTGGGAGGTTGGTTGTTTTGACACTGCCTAGAAAAGACACAATAGTTTTGTCTAATGCCTTTGCCAGTATCTGCAAGCCAAGATTAGACAGATGCAGACCATCTCTGGCAAAGCAGCATGGCCCGTCGACCATGTCTTCCCAGGCTGACAGATATTGGATCCCCTTGGACTGACACCAGAAGCTAAGCCAATTGTTAAAGTCAATAATTTTGTGTTTGTTTTGTGGCATCATCCTTGTAGAAGGAAGAATGCTGTTTAAGGCTAGGCTTATACATGCCTGTGACATGTAATCTGAAAGTTCAGTCATCATATAGTCCATTGAGGTACATCTCAAGCAGTGGTGGACCTACATTTTGGGACTCTGAAGCTTGAATTGTTATGGGGCCCCTAGACAAGCAGCAACAACAGGGCAACATCCAACAAGGTTCAAAGGGCCTTGCTGAGTTGGCAAGGACCTCGAGGCCCAAATGGCAGAGAATGTGTGTGTGTGTGGGGGCATTGCTAAAAATAAATTATTATTGCAGTGAACAATAACATACTGTACATACAGTAATAATAATAGTAATAATAATAATAAAAATAATAAGATGGTAATAATATATATGCAAACAAACACATATAGATACAGAGTAATATTGTAATGATTGATTAATGAAATATAAAATATACCCAAAGGCCAAAGCATTGACTAATACATAAAAAAGGATACAATTATAGTTATAAAGCTGTTATTAGTTCATTTTGCTTTGTTCCTTTTTGAAGATATATTTTATTCAAACAATACTGTCCCAAAGAATGCCCAAACCAATAAGATTCTGCAAAATAAATATTCAATAGAAAAAATGTTGTAGAAGAGAAACAATAGTTACATAAAAACTCACAAGATGGCCTGGGAAGGACTGAAGGTGCCCCGAGGAAAAATGACTTGAGTAAACTGTTGTAAAGGCATTACTCTCGACATGTGGTGCAGCGGTAGTGTTGTTGCCTCACAGCAAGAGGTTCTCCCATTCGATTCTCGGCTGGAGTGTGGGGAGTGCCTTCTGTGTGGAGTCTGCATGTTCTCCCCGCGCTTGCATGGGTGTTCGAAAGACATGCGTAAATGGGTGTGTCTTTGTCGAAGGTTGGACATCAAGCTGGCACCTCGGCGTTCATGAAAATCTACTACCAATCATTAGCGGACCGGAGTTCTGTTGTGGCGACCCCTAACCGGGAAAAGCCGAAAGACAAACAACAACAACAACAACTCTCGACATGACCCATGTGAATACTTATGATGAACTGTCTACAAAGAATTCTACCACTAGAAATCTAGTAAATGAGAAATAGGCCAGATTTTCCACTTCCAAAAAACTCCACTGAATAAGCAAAATATAAAAATCTCATGCTAGAAAACAGAATTACCTCAGTAAATATGGGAACTGGAGAACTAGTTGCCGCCTAACAAAACACCAGAAATATACATATAAAAAAATCATGCTTATGTGCTTACTATGGATGAAGCCTATAAGCATACCTTGACGTATACATCTTTAACATTAAACACTTACAAAGATATAATCGAAAACTTACCAAAAATGAAGTAAAAGAAAATTTGGAGGAAAGAAAATCACACCACCCAACATCAATGCATTGAAAAAAGTATTGGTTCATTTTCTACTAGAGAGGAAGTTGGAAGAAGGTCATCAGAGGGGACTTGTTAGGATAAAGAGGAGAAAATCTGATTGTTGGTGCTAAAATGCACAAGCAAGATGAGTGTAGCCTTAAATGAGATTCCAGATGCCTGTTTTGGGTTCTGATTGGTTCTAGTCTATGGGCTGAGCTGTAGAACTATTAAGCTGTGCACCAACAAAGGATTCAAGGATCCAACTGTCAAAATGTAGATGTCCTTTCACTTAATAAAATGCAAATTCTGTTGAGCTCAATGAGCCAATACAGTTGGGGGTTTGAACACTGCAAGCCCCCAAGGAAATTTTGAAATGTGACCAATTACATGGACATTTTGAGGCCATAGCAAATGGGTATTAAGTATTTAAACCTATTAGCTTATGATTCTACCACTAAAATGGCCTTATTTTAATATCAAACACTTAAAACTCCATTGATTTTATTGAAAAATTCACTCATCAAAAAATAAGTTGCTTCAGGGGCCCTCCAGCATTAGGTGCCCTGAAGCTTAAGCTTCATTAGTTTTGTAGTAGATCCACCACTGATCTCAAGTCATTCACCCTGACATAGACTATGATGGAGTCAAACCGTACTTGTAGTTGAGTGACTTGAGTCCTTGAGTGACTTGCCAGATCCTGGCACCTGACAGACAGCTAACCGTAACCCAATCCTTATCAACCCTGGTGAGGGGAGCATCCGTGTGTCTCACAATAGTCACCTATGACCACTACATTAGCTTTTGTGGTGTTATGCCTTATGAGCTTATTTGTTGAGACACTGATGTGTGTATGTGTTATTATGTGTTGTGGTTGTTTTTTGCATTGTTGTGTGTGTAAGTGGTTTCCGTTTGGGAGGCCTCTGATCTTTTGCAAAGTTACTAGTGAGTACCTCCACATATGTTGGTTTATGTGTCATGTCCTTATTTAGTGTGGGAAGTGTGTGTATGTTGACAACCTGTTTGGCATTTGATTTGTCCTTATATGAGTTTTGCCTTCAATTGCATAGTGTAACTACATCTTTCAAATAAAGTATTTGTTTCAGTAGTACTTGGTTGTCAATATACATGAAACAATTGCTATATTGCCTCAGGATGCACATGTCTATCAGGCTGGCCAGAGATTTGATGGGAAACTGCCTGTCCATGATAGTAGGCTCTTATTGTATGTTTTATTAGGGAAAGGAATGTGTTATTTTGATAGCACTGTGCTAGTAGTGCCAAGACTACAAGTAGGACCTATATTTTGTGTAGGCTAAGGTTGATCAATAAGGCAAAGCTACTCAGTGTGCAGCTGAGTTGCTCCTAGAGCAGCAGAAAAGCTTGGAAGGGATTCACTGACAGCTGTTTAGGGATGTAGGCTAAGGTTGATCAATAAGGCAAAGCTACTCAGTGTGCAGCTGAGTTGCTCCTAGAGCAGCAGAAAAGCTTGGAAGGGATTCACTGACAGCTGTTTAGGGAAAAACTGCGCATCTAAACTTTTGCGTCTATACAAGGGCATTGCTCACCACCGCTGTGCTAAGAGCAGCAAAACACAAACTTGATACTTAAATATAAGCAAAGAGAAACATGTTTTAAGCAAACTACCAATCAGGAAAGCACACAGTAAGGCTTCGACCAGTAATAGGTTTATAGGTGCATAGGTGTTTACTAGGCTAACGACCACAAGGGCGTTTTTAAGCCTAGCCATGCATCCCAAATCTCTGACAAGTTCTGACACCCTTGATAAGTGTAAGCATGGGCCTGGGAGATCTGACCTGTCTGATTGCAACTCAGACAGGTTAGATCAGCAAACCTCTGCCACAAGGGTGCAGAAAAAAAATCTTCTTAATGTAGAATAGCTGCTTTGGAGCCCAAAGTGAAAAAGACCACACAGGCTACCTACAACAGCCCTACAAATAAGAGATACAATGTAATACAGTGCAGTTAATTACTTAAGGCAGCAGCAGCAGGAAATAACATTTTTGAAACTGCTTAAGTATAGTCACACTATATAAGAGAAGTAAAAAAATATACTTAGAGCCCTTCTGTGTGCTTTCCAGCTCAGACCAGATAAACACCTACTGCCACTAGATAATTAATCCCAGTTCGACTAATATAAAAGCACAGTAGTGTCCAGAGTGAAATGCTACCAGAAACAAACTTAAAAGATATGGAATGCTACCACAAATAAAGTTAAAGATACAGATACAGTAGTGTACTTTAAACAGCTTATAAAAGTGTGATTATTCAATAAAAGTCTTCACTTTGTATAAATGAGTGAAGAACCACTCAATTGTACAGGATTTTAAGGCAATAAAAACAAGATAAGCTGATTAATAAGCCCTCCAGCCAATAAAACTACATGCAGAAATCTCAAGTGTTCCCACAAACAAAACAGATTAGGCTACCTCCTAGTGCATTAGACAGAAAATCCATGAATGTAAAAACAAGAGTTTGTTAGAGTGTAAAAATATACTCCTTTTCAAACAAATAGCTAGGTAACGAATTCAGAGAAAGCAAATCAAACAATGAGAGGCAAAATGGACTTTTTCAATATTAGCACAAAGAAAAACAAATAACTCAAAATATCAACAAGAGTGTAGAAAGGGAGGAGTATATTAATCTCAATTTACACTAGGGGTGAGCAGCTTAAAATCACCAGGTTTAAAAAAAAAAAAAAAAAAAGATAAAAAGATCAACAAAGGAGATGGATGGGTGGTGGGAAAAACTAGCTGGGAATCACCAGCAGGTGATATTAGGTACCTGTAAACTTTCTTATTAGCCACAGTCAAAGTCAGAGTGTTTGTTTCTTGTATGCCTCTGTCTTTTTATATATGTATATGTGTGTGTGTGTGTGTGTGTGTGTGTGTGTGTGTGTGTGTGTGTGTGTGTGTGTGTGCGTGCATGTGTGTGTGTGTGTGTGTGTGTGTGTGTGTGTGTGTGTGTGTGTTTTATGATGTTTATTATTTTATTTCTATCCATTTATTTCCCCATTTTCTATAGCATATGCTATGGCTTCACCACAGGTGTGGCATACTTGTCCCAACCCAACAACAGGCCTTGTCCTCTTGCCAGCACACCCTCTGACTTCAGGCCTGCATTTCCTTTGAGTTTTAGACATCATGTGCTCGGCATGACCTGAAGGTGTCCTCTGTGGCCTGTAATGTTTTCTCACTGGAGGGCAATGCTGATATTCCTTCTAGTGATGCAGCTACTGAAATTACCATTTGTCACATGATGAGATTTGTTGGAGCTGGTGGGGGATTTAGGAGACCAGCAGCTTGAATTCTGCAATGACCTCCCGGAGCACATCCTATTGTTAATTATGTGACTGTCTGGAAATGCAGCAGGGCTCACAGTGGAGGGCTGTAGAGGTGGTGGCTGACATCCTGCTGGGTCAAGCCCTGGCAGCGAGTTGTCAATATCAATGTACTCTCCCTATTCCCCATTGAGATGTCACCCTTACTGGGGTGTCAGCTTCATCGCATGTTTAATTTCAATCTTTAATATCTTCAACCACTCCTTCCAGTTCAGTGCTTGTCAATATATCCATCATGATCCACCAGACTCTTTGTGTCAGCACTTCCTCTGTAGCCATTTGTCTATATTTTTTGTTGTTTGTTTGCTTGTTTGTCTTCTCCTGCTTTAAGACCATGGCACTCTTTGTACCCCCTGCTTTTCTCTTGCATCTTCTCCCATTTGCTCATCTTATAAATGTTGAATGGACATTTGTCCCTCCATGCTCTTCCTTCTCGTCCTCATTTACACTCATATCGTCCTTGTATCATTGGGTATGTTCCACTGTTTGCTGTTCTCTCTTTATGACTTATCTGTACATCTGCGTCTTCCTGATTTTGATCAATAAAATTGTATAGACACTGCTCGGAGCTGCCTACTATGGCTTCCAGCCATTCTCATAGCTTTTCAAATTAGAGGTTCTGCACACTCATAGCTGCATGCATTCTATATACTTGCTACTGCGTATGTAATCCTTAGCTGCAGTTACGTCGAAAGCACTCTCCCCACCTGCCCTGTCATTTCCACAAGGGGGATTCTTAATTAGTTGCAGCCTGAACTGCAAGAGTCCTGCTAATTAACTGATACTTACCTTTGAGCAGTATTATGACTCTCAGTATCTCTGCTGTTGGCTTTGAGTGGTCACCATAGCCATGTTTCTGAATCCCACTGAATTTTTCTTATTCCATTTTAAGGCAAAATGCCAACTATTTTATTATGTGAGTGGGAACACAGAGTTGATTTTTATGAGAAACGTTGAATTTTTATTGCAATAATCTTTTCTTCAAACTTCGTTTCTTCTAGCCCAGTACAAAATGAAAGTGGCAGGCCATGTACAAACAGAGGTGCTACATAGCATCATTTTACAGTTTGGATTTAACTTGATTTAGCAGTTTACTTTTTTTTAATCAAGTGACTTCAAGATTTTATCTTTGTTTTTATTTTATCCTTGTTTGATCTGCATACTAGCTATTCAGCTGCATAGTAATAAAAAATTACAACTTGATAGAAATGATCCACAGCTTATGCGCTAACATGAATTTTTTCTACATAACATACTGCACAGAATATTTTTTTAAATGATCCTACATAAAGTAATGCAACACAGTTAGATGCAGTTTCAGATGAGGCTCTAGCACATATTTAGAAAAAGAAATACTCATTTACATTCAATATCATCGTGGCTGTGCAGTTTCAGCATTTTCGTTGCTGCTATTTTTCAAAACTCTTGTCACAGCAATTGTATCTGTCATTATATACTCTACTTAACTAAAGGATGGCAGGTCTGTCATCATAAGTTCGAGGTATATCCCAGTGCACAATTTTTTTTTCGTTCTTGCAAGCTGTTTCATTACTACTAGTTTCAACATCTTCTCTAACTGCCAAATTTCACTTTCATTTTTATTTTATTTTATATACACAGCTGACAATAATATTTTGGAACAAAGCTGGTTATGACATGACAGCTATTCCCAGGATACATGAGAAACAAAAGAAGATTGTTTTCTGGCTGTATTGTAAATCTGCCATGCATTCCCTTGCAACTTGAAGAAAACTCTTTTGTTTTGTGTGTGTGTGTGTGTGTGTGTGTGTGTGTGTGTGTGTGTGTGTGTGTGTGTGTGTGTGTGTGTGAGAGAGACCATGGTTTTGCATGAAAAATTGAGACTGTGTTGATATGACTAAAGGTTACTTCCATAAAAATTTCATTTTTGTTTGAGTTGCAATGACTGAACTTCGAAATATTTTTGATATTAATGTCAGAATGATACATAGAAGCCCTATAGTAACAGAGACAGTATTGTCATTCATTCATAACCATACTGAAATAGCACCATCCTGTTTGTATGCTGGTATTACTAAAATGATCAGTAATATTTGTAGGTAACAATAATTTGTTTAGTTGTTTGTCATATGTAGTAAGAGCATTGCTGAAAGAATCATTGATGTAGCCTTTTAAATGATGCATATTTATTTCCAGACCACTGACAAGGTTATCAACTATGTTATGAAGAATGGTATTGTTTCATACCCATCAGACAGGTAAACCTTACATGTGACCAGAAACTATCTCTCTGTCAAACACTTATGTCACAGCATACAGTCATTCGGTCTCCTCCTGTGTCACCTAGCCAAGGATTTAGCAATGTTCTGGGACAGCAAATTGTCTAAAAATCTGGTCAGTGTCCAGTAAAAAGCATCATACTTTCAAAGTAGAAATGTACCTCAAGTAATTGTGCCATATCATGACACATTATTATATAGCTACTTTCAAGTACTTCCCTAGTAATTTTCCTAACACCATCCAATCTGTGCTATCACCCATAAAACAACGCCCTATACCCAAAGATCTGACATTGTGATTAATGATGTCTTTTATTACTGCTTACCCACACTTGCTTCACTGCAAATGGCTGTCTGATATTTCCCCTATTGTATACCTATTCAGACTCTATTATTCAAAAAACAAGTACATCAGTGCCTTTGCTTAAACTGGAAATTATATGTTTTCTGCTTTTCATTTCAGGAAGCCAAAACTAAGTGCACTGCGGCCTTCCAACTTTGTCCTCTAAATGCGTCTCCAGTCCCTGAACATAGCCACCCCTGTGGACTGTGTTTGCCCTACCCGTAAATGCTGTCCAGAGTCTACAAATGTAACAAAACAGCAGTTCCATGCAAAATAATTCAGCCAATCATACTGTTCAACTGTCCAGAATTTTGCTGAATGTCTAGGTTTGATATTCTGAAATAAGAGGTTAGATATTGCTCATCCAAAGACATTTTATCTGCTCATAAGGATGATTTTCTTATTTTAGCCAGAAGTTTATTGCAGGCTTTCTGTCTTGGAGTTTAGAAACTCATACCATACGACTAACTGGATCAATATATTCCTGAAGAAAATATGTCAGAAACTTTTTGTCATAAACAGGATTTTCTCTTTGTCTGATTCTTAAGTCCAGGACTCGGATTCAGAGTATAATCTGTCCTCTCCAACTCACTCAGATGTCTTTTCATTTATTAAGGCTAGTTCTTAGATGAATGATGTATTTAGTGATAACTAGCGGACGTTCCCCCACTAAACTGAGGAGATATTATGATATATGGCAAGTATATTTACTAGGTGCTACTCCCATTCCTCCTATAACACCAGGCTTGGAGGATGTATTAAATGTTGCCTGCAATAACCCTGGCCCTCAGTCTTCAGTTTCCAAAAAAGACAGAATGCTTATTAAAACCAAGGCTTCTGCTATGGACTAGAAGGTAAGGTTTTAGACATATTTCATAAAAGAATTTCCTTCTTCTTGTTTATTCTGTCAGGTTTTGAGAGCTTGTGCCCACACTTCCTTAAAAGGGTTTGTCCTGCCTCAGTCCTAAAACATCTGACCTGTCTCAGATATCTAAGCATGCTTTGAAGAGCATGTGTGACCATCCAGATAGGGGCTCTGCTGCTGCTTCTATATTGAGAAGATATATGCTTGAGTGCAAACTCAGAAATTTTCTGATGAGATAGCATCTGAGATTTTAAAATTTACTTTTATAAAGGAAGTTTTATTTGACCTTGCTGGTACTCAGGTTATCAAACATTTTGATGACAGAGGGAAATCAATTCAGGAAGATAATAGTATTTTAACCCCCACATTATAAATCTCTCTATCACTCTGCTTTCTTTTAATATTAAATAATCCATCCTTGCTATCTTCTGGCAAACATGCAACAAAAAAGAGATGGCACAAAGGGAACAATGAAAAGCAGGGATCCTTTCAAAAAAGGGTCAAACTATGCCTTCAGAATGATTATGTCAGCATCCCTGATCTCTCTCTTTCCTCCCTGTCTCTGCATCTCTATGCCTGTCCTGTAGACAGGTTTTCAATCTTTCCGTAGACAACAAATTGTTTTAGACTCTTTGCTAATAATATTGGCTCTGGAAGGTTAAAGTTGGCACTAAATCGCATCTCCTTTCATCAGATTTCCTCCCTACCTTCTAAACCAAACAGGGTTTTCCCTCAGGTTCTTCAACACATGCTTACTCTAGGAGTCAATATTGCCATTGCCTTTACACCAAAGGGAGGAAAGATTTTCAAATAACAGTGTTTCCTGTAGACCAGTTGTTGATCTTTCCTTTCTCAACTAGCGTGTGGAAGTACCAAAATTCAAAATGTTGACCTTTCAGGCTCTATCACCAGTCATTCCACTTCTAAGTTTTATGGTTACATAAACACAAAAGATATTTATCTTATTTCCATGGCAACAGGCTTCAAAAAGTTCTTAGATTCTGCCTCTAGGCCACATTATAATTTCTCTCCATTGCCCCTTCACTTTGGTACAGCTTGTATTGAGTTTACCAAATGTCTGTTTCCAGGGATAGCCTATGGCAGATTACAAGACATTCACATTGTACTCATTTAGACAACTTTAGTATTTGCAAATTCTTTTTGACAGATGTCAGAAGTCTTTAACATGGGTTTGTTCACTCCTTACCTATCTGGCCTTCCATATAAAATGTAAGACGTCCTCCTTGATTTTGTTGCACATGATTGTGCTTTTAGATTGCCTACTAGCTAGATCTCTTCAAAGGCAGTTTTATCACAAAAAAAGGTGAATCTGTTCCTGGAACCTTCCTGATATTCTCCAACCAATCTAAGACCTCAGCCAGAAAAAATCTCAACTTCCCCTCAGTCACTGTCTTACTTCACAATATAGATCCTGTGGTCACTCCATCCAGTGCTGACCTTGATATTGCAGGGGATCTCCCATAAGGCCCAACTCCTAAAAGTTTTCAGTGAGAACTTTGTTGTTGTGCAATGGCCCATGGTCATTCCATCCACTCCCAACCATGATATTGCAGGAATTCTGCCACAAGTCCCAGTTCCCAAAAGTTTTCCCAGAGAACTGTCATTGTGTAACATTTTATTATTGTGTTCTAAATAAATCAAGTATTTATGGACTTGGTTTGTCTTGTTTCATCTAGGAAGGTATGGAGCTTATGGTTTGGATGCAGTGAATTGCCTTTTGTGTGTTTATAGGTCTTATTTACTGGAAATTTTGTGCACGTTTTTTTCTGGTTACAAGTATTGTAATAATGTTAACTAGTCAAAGACATTCCTATCTTATGCTGGAAAATGGCTGTGATCCCCCCAAAGGAGTACTCTAAGGGCCACTTAATAAGATGGCCACTGTCCTTTCTCTTCACCAACAGATTAAGCTGCATGTGCCAATAACTTAGTCTCCATAGCTTCCTGATTTGTGCATTCAGTAAATGAAAGAAAACCAGTTCTGTTTTGTGCTCATTTGTTAATTGCTTTATGTCAGCTAAAAACTGATTGTTCTTTGTAATAATTGACCTGACGGGGTCACTGGTGTAGAATGTTTTGCTAAATCTCCCATCACTTTGTTCACTTATGCTCAGTCACCATCTACCATGTCATGAGTTAGCACATTTCTATTTGTTCTATAACTATGTAGAAGAATGAAAAGACCTTTACTATTTACCCAAAACTACATTTCTCCTACAATAACTCAATACTAAAATTCAGTTCAGCAGAGCTTCTTCCTACTTTCCTGAAAATAAATTAATATAAAATGATATATATTACTGTCATCTGCATCCCTTCTGGTGACATTACAGCTACACTAGAATATATCATACAATGGATACCAATAAAAATACCACAAGAAAAAATACTGCAAGGTGGTGCTAATATCAATTGGTTAGACATAACCCCTAACTCCCCTTCATCTAGCATGCACTTGTGCCATTTCACACAACTAATTAATAGCACCACACATTATAGCTAAACATTAAATTACTTATTAGACTGTATCCTAGTTATACTCTAGCAAATTCACCACCACAGGTACAATGTCAGACTGTGTCAGTGACCATCTCCCAATATATACAACCAGACATCGCACACATCCACTTAAACAGCAAGTTTTTAAAACAATACACAACATGTCCAATTTTAACTGAGACATACTCATTATCAGCTTATCATCTATTAGATGGGATATCTTGAAAATCCTTCCTGTAGACAATGACGAAAATGAATTGAATGCAGCTTTCTTAAATATTCTAAATAGCCTTGTACCTTCTAGCAGGAGGAGACTACAAACAAATAATGCAATTTGGCTAGCCACAAAGCATAGAATGCTAATGCAGGATAGAGAAAAAGGATGGAATGTATGGCAAAAATATAAAACACCATGATATCTCAAAAAATGTTAGAATGCTCCACAACTGCACTAAAAAGCAAATAAATGAAGGAAAAAAGTATACTATAACAACATTCAGAATAATATTAAACACAGGCCTAAATGATTCTGGTAAGCCGTTAAAGAAATCTTACATGTTGGCCAAAAATTCAGCCTAACCCTTCTCCCAGTAACTCACCTATCAAAGCTGAGATAGAATTCATCTCTTGTTTTATACATAGTATAGAGTCCATAACCAAGGATTCACCAACATCCTGTCCCAGCCCTGCCCAACAGCCACATATCACCACATCCACTTTCAACTACAAACCTGTGCCCACATTTGCTACTGTGATATCTGTTAAAGGTTCAGAATAAGTTGTCTCTGTATGGGTAAGATTGTCCGGAAGTTATCTTAATTTAGACTACTGACATCCCACCTCTAGGTATCCCAATCAGGGTGTGAGAGGGGAGTGAGGAAGCCACAGTTTTGTAAAGCTGGCTAGTAGCTATTTTCCAGGAGGAAATCTACATATATCAACTGGACAGAAGCTGATTTAAGTATATTTTTTCTGCACTTATTTAAGATCTGAGTCAGTAAATATTGTGTCTTTGATTCACTAAATATTGTGTCTATGTCTCTCTGCAGTTATCTGAGCTCACTGAAAGTTGTTAGACTGCTTTGAAATTCCTTTGTTAGTGTTAATTAGCTTGGGGGTTTCTGTTAGCATTAAAATCTGTGTTGGTTACATTTCTAGTAATTATTTTAAATCGAGTTGCTAGCTACTGAGACTTGTCTGCATATATCAACTGGACACAAGCTGATTTAAGTATATTTTTTTCTGCACTTATTTAAGATTTGAGTCAGTAAATATTATGTGTCTTTGTTTCACTAAATATTGTGCCTCTGTCTCTCTGCAGTTAGTCCCCCCCCCATTCCTAGTTGTGGTGTTAATCTTGGTGGCTTTGGAATTACCCGCCCCTGCTGTAAATCTCTTTTTGCACACTACTCCTGGACCCATCTCATTTGCTCACTCAACCGAGTACAGTGAGATCATATTTTGATTTTGGATACTCCTGCCAGTCCCATCTCCTCTGCGGTGTACAGAGAGAGCACTTGGGAAGGGTATTCCCCTATAGTATCTTAATCTGCTTTGTTTCCTCCATCTCAAAAAAAAAATTGCACTTCATCAACCTTACTGTATTTGTGTTTCTTCCTACTTTAATAACTTATTTTGCTTTTGCCTCTTCTTAAAAGTACTCAATTGAATTTATTCTGCTGCCTTTATTACTGCTTGTTAGTAGCCTGATTAAATTGTAACTGTTATTCTAAGGCCCTTGGTTTAAGCACTTGGGCTTCAAACCAGTTGTTTTACATTAAGAAGGTTTGTGGTCTGCACTGTTGTGGCAGGACAGGTAGTGTACATCCTTCTAAGTTGGGAACTGCTGATTGAAGGCTCAGTGTCTGTTATTCTAAAAGTGTATTAGTTCTGGGTTAAGAACTTGGGCTTCAGGCCAGTTATTTTACATTAAGAAGGTTTGCGGTCTGCACTCTTGTGGGAGGAGAGGCTAGATTCTACCCTTCTGAGCTGGGAATTTCTGGTTAAAGGCTTATTGTGCATGCTTACTTGAACTGTTTCTTTCTGAAATCGGTATGCCTTGTTTGCTGTAGCATAGACTAGATTCAGGCCGGCTGGATCTAGCTTTGTTTGTATAACTTGTGCACTGATACAGGCCGTCTTTTTTGGAGAAGGTTTCTCTGTACCCTAGTGGCAGGACTGTGCAGTTAGAACTTGTCTGATTGAAGACTGGTGGAACAGGGCTCAGTTTTAAGCTTTTTAACTGGTTAATTGGGTAAAGTGTTGTTGTGAATGTATCTGCTCTATTTTCTGGAAAAAAAAAAAAATATATATATATATATATATATATATATATATATATATATATATATATATATATATATTTATATACTTGTTTCTCACCTGTCTGAACTAGTATAGTCCAGTTTTCATGTTATTGCTGAATCCAGGGCTGTGTTACAAGTTTTTGTGTTGCCATACCTTACTTGGATAGAAGGAAGTTCTCTGTTCACCTGTGAGAGAGGGGAGCTTGGAGCAGGCTATCTGTCCCTGGAGGAGTGGTTTCAGCCCAGAAGTTAGTAGTTTATTGGCCTTTTTGGGTTAATTTTGATTGTATCTGCTTTATTTTCTGAAAAAAAAAAATTATATACTTGTCTCCTGCCAATCTGAATTAGTATAATCCAGTTTTCAGGTTATTGCTGAATCCAGGGCTGTGTTACAAGTTACTGAGTTGCCATTACCTTACTTGGATAGAAGGAATTTCTATGTTCACCTGTGAGAGAGGGGAGCTTTGAGCAGCCTATCTGTCCCTGTAAGATTGTTTCAGCCCAGAAGTTAGTAGTTTATTGGCCATTTTGGGCTAATTTCTATCTCTTTTACTTCCCTGCTATAAAAACCTCATTTGCACAGTTTTTACACTTGTATTCCACTCAGCAAGTGCCTTCTAGGTGTTCTGCAGAGTCTACAGCAGCAGAGAGACAAAAGAGTGACTTTGGCGTGATTAAGTATCACTTTTCTGCTTTTCTTACTGTCTTAACTAATTCCGCCTAAAACGCCAGTTTTTTAGCGAATCTGTGATTTAAAAAGTTTATTGTATACAACTCTGCACAGCTCCTCGTGGTGTCCTGCAGAGTGATACAGGCAACAGAGAGACCCAAGAGAGACTTTTCCAGATTTAAGTATTTTTTCTCTGTTTTTTGCTCCGACTGCCTTTTCCCACCTAAAAAGCAGATTTCGAACTGATCTGTGCTTTAAAAAGTCTAAATTGCCTTTGCCTTCTGCTTTTTACAGTTTTTGCACTTGTTTTATATCAATTTAAGTTGTTTTTGCATTGTATAACTGTTGTAGGCTACACACTAAAGTGCGCTAGCATGTTTATAGCATTTACAGTGTTTTCTGTGTGTTTTTCTGCTGTTTCCTGAAAAAAACAAAACAAAAAAAATATTCTCTTTTCCCACCTTTGCTGAAATAGATTACTCCAGATTTCAGGTTTTGCTGAATTCCGGACTGTGGTATAGTTTCCTGTGTTGCTCATATACTTACTTGGATAGGAGGAAGCTTCTCTGTTCACCAGTGGGAGTGGGGAGCTTTGAGCAGCCTATCTGTCCCTGGAGGAGTGGTATCAGCCCTGAAACTAGTAGCTTATTGGCCGTTTTGGGTCAATTCCTATCTCTTTCAGTTTCCCTGCTTTAAAACCCGCATTTGTGCTGTTTTGCACCAGTATACAACTCTGCACAGCCCCTCGTGGTGTCCTGCAGAGTGATACAGGCAACAGAGAGACCCAAGAGAGACTTTTCCAGATTTAAGTATTTTTTTCTCTGTTTTTTTGCTCCGACTGCCTTTTCCCACCTAAAAAGTGAATTGCTAACTGATCTGTGCTTTAAAAAGTTTAAATTGCATTTGCCTTCTGCTTTTTACAGTTTTTGCACTTGTTTTACATCAATTTAAGTAGTTTTTGTATTGTATAACTGTTGTAGGCTACACACTAAAGTGTGCTAGCCTGTTTATAGCATTTATAGTGTTTTCTTTGTGTTTTCCTGAAAAAAACAAAACAAAAAAAAATATTCTCTTTTCCTGCATTTGCTGAAATAGATTAGTCCAGATTTCAGGTTTTGCTTAATTCTGGACTGTGGTATAGTTTCCTGTGTTGCCCATATCCTTACTTGGATAGGAGGAAGCTTTTCTGTTCACCAGTGAGAGTGGGAAGCTTTGAGCAGCCTATCTGTCCCTGGAGGAGTGGTCTCAGCCCTGAAACTAGTAGCTTATTGCCTGTTTTGGGTCAATTCCTATATCTTTCAGTTTCCCTGCTTTAAAACCTGCATTTGCATGGTTTTGCATGATTTTGTTCATAGCGCAGCATCGGGCAGCGCCGCTTAAATGGGTTTAAAGTATTCCCGGCTCCACAAAGTCTGCTCTTCACTTTTTCCCTTAGAACTGGTCTAAATCTCAAAGTAAGCACTCTATTTTCATTCTAAAGCCCTGCATTTGCTCGTATAAGTAATCTTATAAGTAAGCACTAATAAACTAACTAAAGCACTACACCCTCTTATACTCCCTTTAAGTACTTGGCTCCCTATTGGCCCTTTTTTATCGGTCAAAAAGTAGTTCCTTATACTATTCTGGCATGTCCAAAATTCAGTTTCGGTTTACTCTCCAGTCCAGCTGGTGAATCTGGGAATCTTGAGGAAATGTTACAACTGCCTTATGTACACAGACAACCCTCTCCTCCTCCCAACAAGCTCAAATATATCTGAGAGATGCAACTATATAGCCAAACTGGAGGCTGAGCTCTCTCAACCCAGTACTGGTGCAGTCAGTCAGGAGGAGAAGGTAACCACACACACCACAAATCCATTCTCACATAGACCTATCGCAACAGCAAACTAAACACATCACAAAAACATACTCGGAGGCTCTAAATAAAAATCTGCCCAAGCAGTAGAGACCTCCAAAGCAGACATCCAAGCAACCGCTACCCCACAACAATACCCACGTATCACATAGTTCACAAAGTCAGTGTGCCACACAGTCACAGCCCTTAAGGCTAAACAACACACCTAATACACTTGTAATAGGTGACTCTATTGTCAGACACACTGACATCCCACTCACCAGACTGAACAAGGAGAAGGTCACTGTAAGCTGCCTGTCGGGTGCTAAGATCCGCCACATAACACAAGCACTCAGGTCACTCCAAAGCAAGTACAAATATGACTACGTCATTGTCCATGCTGGTGTGAATGACCTGAGATGTACCTCCCTGGACTACATGAAAAGAGACATAGAGGAGCTCCCTGATCATGTAGCCCAGGCCGGTATGACCCTGACCTTGAGTAGCATCTTACCCTCACCAAGAATTATGCCACAGTATAAAGACAAAATGATCAATTTTAACAATTGGCTAAAGTATTGGTGTCATTCAAAGGGGATCCAGTGTCTGTCAGCCTGGGATGACATGCACGACAAGCCACGTTGCTTTGCTAGCGACGGCTTGCACCTGTCACCCCTGGGCTTTCGAATATTGGCTAAGGCTCTTGCCACCCCCATAGTGCCTTTTTTAGGCAAGGCTCAAAAGACAAACGCACCTCCATAGACAACACAAGGAAAAAGAAACTAAGGGTAATGCTGCTCAATGCCAGAAGTCTAAACCTCAAGATGCACGCACTCGAGGCTCTCCTCAGTATGGAGAATATAGATATCTGTGCAGTAACAGAAACCTGGTTCAAAGCTCCCGAGAGCACCCCAACACTACCAGGTTATACCTTATACCATGCTTTTCAGCCCCAAAACTCAGACCGAACCACAAAAGGAGGGGGAGTATCCATATTCATCAAAGATACCCACACCTCCAGGTTAGTGGCACTGCACGAAGCATCGGAGACCATCCATGTGCAACTAACAGTGGGCAAAACTGCCTTTGAGTTTGTAGCCTGCTACAGACCACCTTTTCAGTTTGTAGCCTGCTACAGACCACCCTCCCAAACTCAGGATCCCCACTCAACTTTCCTGAGAACACTGGACAATATGAAAGTCTCTCCAAACACCATCATATTGGGTGACTTCAACTACCCAAACATAGACTGGGAGCACTAGTCAAGCCCCAACACCCTCGCCCAATGGTTCCTAGAATTTATAAACTCAAATGCTATGGAACAACTGGTCACCACTCCCACAAGAGGGGAAAAGATATTGGACCTGATCATCACCAACATGGGGACTCTATGTTCCATACAAAAGGTATACCCCTCATTGGTAAGATCTGATCATAAATTAATCTCACTGGACATCCATATCCTGTCCCCACCCCCAGCCAAGGAAACCACGGTGAAGAACTTCTCAAAAGCAAACTTCACACTTCTCAAAACCGAGGTGGAATCCTTCAAAGCCCCCGGGCCAGTGGAGAATACGGCCCTAACTGCAGAATCCTTTACAAATGCATTCTATGGACACCTACAGGAATGCATGGAACGTGCTATCCCAAATAAAACCAAGACTCACTCCTCCAAAGGCAGGAGACCTGTCTGGTGGACTCCAGCCATAAATAAGCTATACAACAGAAGGAGGAAGCTACTACATGATAGAGCAAAATACCAAAAAGGGAAGGCATCTCTGATCAGTACTAGCAAGAAACTACGATCCCTCATAAAATCATCTAAGGCCAGCTTCAAAAGAAAAATTGCACAAGATGCTAAAGATAATCACAAGGCCTTCTTTAGTTATGTCAGGAACCTAGGTGGCAACTCCCAGTTAGTGCAAAATGACAAAAAATACACTGAACCCACAGACATTGCAAACTTCCTGGCAGACAGGTTCAGTGCAAACTTCTCCCCCCTTCCCTCCCAAAAGAGCAAATGTCTATCCCAACAGAGTGTAGCCTCCCTGACATCACAGATGCACAGGTGAGAGCTGCCCTCTCCAAAGCAAAAAACACAGCATCAATGGGACTGGACGGTGTCCCGGACTGCGTCTTACACAAGCTCCGAGAAGAACTGAACCCTCACATAAAGTCACTGTTCAATCTCAGCCTTATTACAGGATATGTACTCAAGGAATGGCGTACAGCAACAGTGGTCCCACTGCACAAAGGTGGTGCCACAACGAACCTCAGAAACTATCGTCCTATAAGCCTGACTAGCCTTGTCTGCAAAGCTATGGAGCGTATCATCATGGAACTCATAAACAAAGACATTGGGAACCTCCAAACACTGGATCCTACCCAATTCGGCTTTGTTAAGGGCAGATCTTGCCTCTTGAACCTGGTCGACTTCTTTGAAACAGTTACCAAGGCCATAGATGAAGGGAAGGTAGTCCACACAGCCTACCTGGACCTCGCAAAAGCCTTCAACACAATACCCCACTCGGGCATCATAAATAAGCTCACCAGCTTAAATATCAACCCCTATGTCACAAGATGGGTTGCAAACTGGCTCAGGGATAGAACCCACATGGTCAGAATTGCAGGTGCCATGTCAGACTCTAAACCAGTTACAAGTGGAGTCCCACAAGGCTCAGTCTTGGGACCTCTCTTGTTCGGTATATATTTCTCTGAGGTACAGGCTAACACGAGAGGACTATAGATGACCAAGTTCACAAATGACTGCAAACTGGGTGCCATAATTGACTCGCCGACTGACACATGCATCCTCCAAAAGGGTCTCACAGAGACGGATAACTGGTGCCAGAGCCATGGCCTAAAGCTAAATGCCAAAAAGTGCATAGTCATCCCCTTTGGGAAAAACAAAGTGCCCACAAATTACCACATAGGTGGTAATCCATTAAGTACTGAAGAAGCAATTAGGGATTTGGGGACCCAAGTAGATAGCAATCTCTCCTTTGACAATCACGTTGCCAAAGTGGTTAGAAAGACCTTCTATATAGCCCACCTTATCATGAAAGGGTTCACATCTAGATCAAGAGAGGTCATTGTGCCCCTCTACTCATCACTCATCAGGCCCATAATTGAATACAATGCCCCATTTGGGATGTACCTTACCTGACACCTGCAGCAACTGAAAAGACCCCAAAAGTACCTCACCAAGAGGATCAAGGGACTTTAACAGGTGCCCTACTCAGTTAGGCTAAAGAAACTCCAGCTCTACTCAGTTGCTTACCGCCTACTCAGAGGCGATCTGTGCCTGACCTATAAAGCTATGTCCAAACCAGAATTAATGGACATGCTCCACCTCAAGAAATCCAAATCCCTTAGACCTACATGCTCCAGGGACTTGAACTTCAGCACAGAAATAAATAGGACATGCTGGAGGGACAGATTCATATCCCAGAGGCTCCCCACACTCTGGAACAAAATCCCAATCCATGTTAGGCAGAGCCCCTCAATGACCCTCTTCAAGAGAAATCTTGATGAGTGGATGGGAGACCATAAGTTTACCCCTGGGATCTCTTCTGTGTCCCTGCTAGACAGAGGCACAGTAAACTAACCTTAAAAGGGCTATCTTCTGTGACCTACTATACAGAGGCACAGTCAACTAATCTAAAAGGGTGGCGAAAGCCAAACACAATCTGGCTAGGCTTATAAATGCCCTAGGGCAGATAGCCTAGTATCAACCTATGAACCTATGAACCTACAACCCATATAGCCAAAAGACTACTACAGCAGTGAGGAATTCAGAAAATCTACAGTTATCATAAGTGCAGCATACACAACTGTACTTTTATGACCATTTGTAATATCCAATTAGAATAGCTGTAAAATATGATATTTTTAAATGAAATAATTTTCTTCCCTTGTAAATTTACTTTTATTTATTTGATAGTGTTAATTGCTTTAAGAGATATCTGCAGTTATTGTGAAAATAGATACCAAAGGATAATTTTTTTTTTTAATCCTGTACCATGGGGAAGGACTGTATTCTGTTAATAACAAAGCACTGGGACAAAATGATCTGACACAAAAGGACTTTGATTTAATAAACTCATGCCACTTTGGTGAGCATTGTGTGACTCAAGGGAATGAATTTAAATAATAATAATATAATAAAAGACAGGTGAGCTCAAATTAATATAACATAAGGTGTGCATAAAACATTTTACATTTTGTAACTATTCTGAAGCATATTCTGTATGTATTAATTAACTTTCAGTATAACATAGTCATAATGTGGATATATGTGTGAACCTCTCAGTCAAAGCAATCATTTATGTCTAAACATGGATTTTGATTTTACAGTTCTAAAATAAAATGTCTAAAATGCAAACCATTTGATGCACACCATGTTTTTCTGTTATGTCTTTTGTTTCAACAATTAAATTCATTCAGTTTAAAATTGTTGAGACTGGAACTGTATCACAGAGGTAAAAGCATGACTATAGCATTCATTACTCAAGTTTAAGTAAAGACTCAGGCACTATGCAAGGCAGGGGGAACTAGTATACATTTCATTCACTGGCATACTCAACCTTGGAGGTTGGAGCAGCAGTCCTGTTTGGCCAGTTTTTACCAATACTGATAGAAGTTTTCATGTTACATGAGCCAATGACAAGGGGATGGGACTGTGGCAGTCAAAGCCAATAACAACAGCTCTTGCAGGCATATATGTGGTAGCATGCATATACATATATATCTATATAAATATACATAGATATATCTATATAAATATATATCTATACATCTAGATCTATCTATATATATATATATATATATATCTATATATCTATATATATATATATATATATATATATATATATATATATATATATATGGATTCCTATTACACGAACAAAAGTTCACTACTTTGAACTTGTAATAGGAAGCCTCACTTCTGAGAAAGTTCACTTTAACGAAAGTGAACTTTTGCGTAAGTGCACTTCACCGAAAACACCACAGCACAGTGGAGGACATAAAAAACAAGCTATGTCCTCCACTATGGTGCAATAGTCACGTACCTTAGCATTAAGGCACGGGTTAGGGTAAGGGGATAGTTAGCAAAGCTATCCCCTTACCCTAACCCATGCCCTAACCTTAAGGTTCGTGACTATTGCACCATAGTGGAGGACATTGCTATGTCCTTCACTATGCTGCAGTCGTCACGTACCTTAGGGTTAGGGCATGGGTCATGGTAAGGGGATATCCCATATGGCTATCCCCTTATGACCCGTGCCCTAACCCTAAGGTCCATGAGTCTTGCACGGAAGTTCAGTACAACACCCATTCGTTGTACTGAACTTCGCTTAAGTGCACTTTCGATTAAGTGCACTTTTGCTGCAGTGAGCATTCCATGCACTATTTCGAATTAGTGAAAATTTGTTCTAGTGTATGGAACCCATATATATATATATATATATATATATATATATATATATATATATATGTAGATATGTATATGGGTCTACTTTACATTACACAAAATCCATAAAACTGAAGATGAAATGGTCGAGACCAGAATAACGAACCTTAGAATGCTGAACAGTGTCTTTTTTCATAGTTCAAATTAACACTTGCCCAACATGAGGAATAATGCCATTTTCCCCAGTGTAGCACGATCCCAGAGATGGTATATTTAGTTAGGGATTGTGGGGGCACAGCCCCCCATCTAGCTGGGTTTTAGATAGTACGGTTTGTTGTAGTGTAGTTTTTGGGTAAGTGTTTACTTGCCCTGGGAAAAATTATGTGGCTCGGCATTCTAAGTTTCATTATTTTGGTCTCAACTATTTCGTCTTCGGTTTTATAGTTTTTCAGTAATGTAAAGTAGATTCATATATATATATATATATATATATATATATATATATATATATAGATAGATAGATATGTGTGTGCATAGAGATAGAGAATGAAAGAGAATCAGTGGTGAGCATACACTGTCAGCAGTAGTAATGCAGTGTTTATGCCAGCAAAGCAGATGTTGGGGTAAAGGGTAAATAGAAACAGCCCCATTGCTTATACCCATTATGATGTGAAGCTGCCAATTGGACTGTATGTGCTGAGTAGTATCAGGCTCAGTGACAGATTGAAGAGAAACTGTAGGGCTCCATTCTTGTGTAAATGACAGATTTACATGGTCTGAGGGATTAAGGCAGCCACCTCTGGTAACACAACAGAGTTGGAGATGTACCTGGAGGAATAAAGCATCATTATGTTAACCTGGATATGGGACAGCTGTAGGCAGCTGCAGATTTTATGCTGGGGATAGGTAATACAAGGAATCAAATAGAACGGAGTTCATTTGGGAGAGGCCCAATGGTCAGCAGACACAGATAAATTGCACAGAGGAAAACAATTAAACTTTTGGAATTCAGCAATATTATGCAGTTATATATAAATCAGTACTGCTGGCAAAAACATAAATCATAACTACCATGATTTAAGAAAGTCTTAATTGAATTATTAGAAAATTAAAAAACAGAAATCAGAAAATTGTTTAAGAACTACAAAATAACACTAATAAAATATAACATGTGAATACACATGTAAGAGCTCAGCTTTGGAAACTAACATTTTTAGATTCTCTTAGTTACTAGTTTCAAAGGTATAGTACAAATATTCAAAAAATACAGTACTATATATATATATATATATATATATATATATATATATATATATATATATATACATATATATATGTATATAGTACTTCACTGACAGCACTTCTTCGAATGAACACATTTCCGAATGCTGACTTTGTTGAGTTCCGGTTACATGAAAGAATTGACATTAAGGTGGTTGTGTGAGACATTTATGGAGAAGTTTGCAGTGTGTATTTATTTTGTCATTGTACGTACTATTTTTGGCTTTACAAATTTGTCGGTGTGTGTTATAATGTTGACGGTATGGATAATTCTTTTCATAGAGCTGGTAGTAGGTAGTTTTAGATGGAGATCACACTACAGTAGAAGAAGGGAAATCTATATTTGTTTCCACTGTTGTACAATCTTGGAGTTGGTATAGGTATATATAGTTTGCAGAGGGTATGGGGGATGAAGGGAAGCTTGGCCCCCTTCATAACTACTAGAAAATATATACCCATGTAGATACATTCTCCTAATCTATCATGAGAATTCCAGCTTGGCTTCTTGACTTGGAGTTACACAGGAAAAAGTCTGTGGTGCAAACATACTTTGTGCCTATGCTATATTTATAAAATGTAGGTTTGCATCATGTAAGATGTATTTACTTTTTGAGGACTCCACCTCTACAGGGTTTTACAATATCCTTGCTTTTATTCATGTTTATTATAATCAATGAGAAAAATGAAATAGAAATCTGCATTCAGTGTTAGTTTGACACTTTTGCACTGATATATTCTGATTCAAGGTAAGTAGTTAAACTTTAAGCTAATCTAAAGTTTTCACTTAGGAGTTACTATTAAAATATAAATGCTTAATAGCAATGTCTTTTGGCTTCTCCTGTTAGAGGTTGCCATAGAAGATCACCAGTCTGCAAACTGATAGGCAGTGGGGTCTTTATGGTGTCAAGCTGCAAACCCGGCACCCAGCCTTCAGAGAAGGCACACACACACGCAGCTATTGCATGTTTTTAAAACTCGCTCGACCACAGGGAGGACATGCAGACTCTGCACACAAGGCATTGCAACCAAGAATAAAACTGGAGAATCTCTTGCTGTGAGGGGACAACTCTAACCACTGCACTACTGCAGACAACCAAATATAAATGCTTAATATAATTGCTAAATATCCCTGTCATTTACTGACGCCTGTGGTCCCCATTTCTTTTAGTTATTTCTGTTTGGCATCTAGGGAGGATTAGAATTCTCTCTATCGATTCATAGGTTCACATGTTTATAGTAGGCTATTGATTCTGTGGAACATTTGTAGACTAGACACATCATCCCATATCATAAGTACCCATCAACATGAGTAATTAATACCTACTTTTGACCCCTTTTAATGAGGGCTTGAGTGGCCAGACACAGGCTTACTTACAAATTCTCTGCCATTCTTCCAGGTTACATTTAAAGAGGGTCAGAACTATTTTGCCTTGCACTGAAGGAAAGTATCTGCATCATCAGCATCAACCCACTTTTTCCCATTTTTACTTTGAGTTGGGGTATCATATCATCATTAGTCAATGTGACCAGCAATACCTATAGCCAGTGTTTACAATGCCAAAAGTCTAGTCCTGACTGGAAATATAGTCCATAAAAGAGATTCTTACAGAGAGAGAGATCTATCTTGCAAGCAAGTCCTATTCATGTCTTAGTGGACTTTTAGATCTCTTGAACAGGTAATTAGGTAGTTTTTCATTTTGTAGATATGTGGTAGGCTACATAAGATTGAATCCTTAGAGGCACTGTAGGCTAGTCAAAGGTCTCGTCTCAAGTGTCTTTAAGAAACAGAAGAGAGACAGGGATTGCTTTAAAATGGTCTGTGTAACATAAGAAAGACATGCCATTGATTGCCTTAATAAGGAATTGATGCTGTCTGTCAAGTTTAGACTAGTGTATATACCAAACAGAGCATAATACTTTCTTTATGGGCCTGATGAAGGAGGAACTGAAACTGATAACTTTCTTAGATCTAGATGACATACCATGAGAGACAATTAGGAATGGAATGTTTATTTACTATCAGTCTATCCATCTTTATTTATTTATGCATTAATAAAAGTACATACAGCTTTGTAATGCATTTGGCCTGGGAACACTGAGGAGATGAGTGCAGATACCACCTTCAGGAATGCCTCTCCACTATATACACAGAGCTAACAGATGTGAAGTATAGCCAGTCCTTTTTCAAAATCTTAGTAACTCAAGTAGCATCAAGGAGCTCTGACAAATATCATTCACTGTTTGCCAGAATGATATCTCTAGGGGCTGCTGTTGGAAAACCCTGGAGAGCAAAACCATCACGTTAAAGAAAGATGCCATCCATGTACTGCTTTTTTTCATTTATTTTCATTTTCTTCCCTCATTGAACAGTACAGCCATCCAGCTATTGTCCAGCTTCCATGCCTGACAAACCCCTGAAACTCCCATTTGTTCCATCCGGATTTCCCCAATGTGACCTTCCACTGTGTGATCCCCTTGATGCCTAGAGTAGTCTACCTGGACAGTAACTCCTTTCTTGGCCCTATGGAGAGGGAGATCACCAGGGGAGTTGTGGACATGTCAAAGATTGCACCCCCCACCCGGTAATCTTAGTGGATGACCTGTGAGGCTCCTGGACTCCTTCTGAGATTTTCCAGAAACTGGGCTTCTTTAAACACTCTCACTGAGATAGGATAACTGTCCATCATCCACTTCATCCTGTTCATTCTTGCTGGCCATACTGATGGACTAAGTCCATTCCCAACTACAGGCAGACTACATTTCTCTATAGCATTAGACTGATGGCTATCCATGCAATTATTGTGGGCTGGAGATGCATTTGTTTCTAAATTCAACAAAAAATTAACACTGAGTAAAACTTAAGAAAGCTTTAAATACTAACCAAAGCAAATAAGAAAGCAAAGTCAATAATGGCTTCAGAAATTCTTACATATATTAAGTCCAGGATGGTTATTACAAGGAACAAAACTGCATCCGATCTATTTAATTACAGCTATATAAACCTTATAAAGGGCAGTAGTTGGGGAGCAGGAAGTTACATGAAAGCAAAAAAAAAAAAAAACTGCTAATGTGGTGAAAATTAAAAATATTGTGAGGCAACTTCTTCAGTATGTAAATAGGGAGTGAATTGACAGTCAGTCTAAATATTACAGATTCAGGCAATAGGACAAGGAATTAGTCTTTAATTATAAATCAGTCATAGAGCAATGAAATTTAAAGCACAGAGGGACACCCCAATGTACAGTATAATCTCAAATAGCATGCAGGTCACTCTCAAAGGCTTGACCAAAACTATGTAAATCTGAGAAGTTTTGTTCTTAAAGATGAAAGCACTCTTCCTTCACTTAAAGACAAGAATTTCTGAGGGTGTTTTTGGCACCATTTCCATATTTACACTGATTAGTATTTAAGGCTTTCTTAAGTTATATCTTGTATTTTTCTATTTGAGAATCAGTTCTACATTTCACATGTACCATGATATAAATAACCATGGTTGTCATTACTAGTTTTAAATGCAACAAATAGGCACAGAAAGGTCAGCTAGATAACAGCTATAGCATTTGTTGAAGGTAAGTGTGCAGGTCTAGGATGAGTTTGTTGAGTTTGTTCTAAATAACATTAGATTAGCCTAATAGAGGTTTTGATAATGCACTGTTTTGTACAGGGCAGATATGATGCAGCAAACCGATAGGTTGGGCTGTTGCTGTTGTTGCTAAAGCAAAGTATTTGACTGTAATTTGGGGGTGGAGTTATAAATCCATATCCAGTGCATCAACAACCATGGCCTAAGTGAGGGTCAGCACTAAGTTAAGTGTTTACCCAAGCATCGCTCATACCTCTATATTCCCAAAACACTTAGCCTACTCATTCAATGTGATTAATCCTTTTTTTGAGTTTTAGCTTTCAGACAACTTAGGAAAGTACAGTCTATATTGGCTTTTTGCTTCCCTGTTTCCTGTTCAGTCAGTATTCAAATTTTCATGGTGTAAATATATGGTCAGTGTAAGCATTGTCTTTGTGTATTATCAGTACATGTTTTTGCTGGTGTCCACTAACAACCATTTTCTTTTGAAAATGTATGCATTTGTGTAGATTTTTTGTGTCAAGTGGCAATTTCTTGTGGTAAAGTGTGCTATTTTTATTTATTTATTTATTTGTTTATTTGTAATTTCTGCAACACTATAACTTGGTAGGTATGCTATGAAAAAAGATTGTGGGAGCACAAGAATGCTAAATTACCATGCAGTATTTGACTAAGACAAAATGGCATTTCAAAAGAGTTGTACAGAAATCACAAACCAACTCTTTTACCATCTCCTCTCTAAGCTATGCTGCCCAAACACCTGCTCTTCAGCATTCATCTGAACAGTATTTGCCATCATATGTTCATATAGTGAGAAGTGAGCGTAGCTCTTTGCTCATTTCCTTCACTGGTCATTTATGTATGAGTTAGCCAGTGCATGATAAAAGAGGTGCATTCTGCATATTCATAGGTTCATAGGTTCATAGGTTCATACTAGGCTATCTGCCCTAGGGCATTTATAAGCCTAGCCAGAATGTGTTTGGCTTTCGCCACCCATTTTAAATTTATTTTGCTATGCCCTTTTTCGAGGTTAGTATACTGTGCCTCTGTCTAACAGTGACACAGAAGTGATACCCGGGGTAAACCTAAGATCTCCCATCCACTCATCAAGATTCCTCTTGAAGAGAGTCAATGAGGGACTCTGCCTAACCTGGACTGGAATTTTATTCCAGAGTGAAGGGAGCCTCTGGGTTATGAATCTGTCCCTCCAGCATGTCCTATTTATTTCAGTGCTGAGGTTCAAGTCTCTCGAGCGCGCAGCTCGATGGGATTTGGATTTTATGAGGTGCAGCATGTCCATTAATTCCAGGTTGGACATGGCTTTATACGTCAGGCACAGATCGCCTCTGAACAGGCGGTATGTCACTGAGTAGAGCTGGAGTTTCTTTAACCGGGCAGCATATGGCATCTGTTTGAGCCCTTTGATCCTCTTGGTGAGGTACTTTTGGGGTCTTTCCAGTTGCTGCAGGTGTCTGGTAAGGTACATCCCAAAAGGGGCATTGTACTCAATTATGGGCCTGATGAGGGATGAATAAAGAGGCACGATGACCTCCCCTGATCTAGATGTGAATCCCTTCATGATTAGGTGGGCTATATAAAATGTTTTTCTAACCACTTTGGCCACGTGGTTGTCAAATGAGAGATTGCTATCAACTTGGGTCCCCAGGTCCCTAATTACTTCTTCTGTACTTAATGGATTACGACCTATGTGGTAATTTGTGGGCACTTTGTTTTTGCCAAAGGGGATGACTATACACTTTTTGGCATTTAGCTTGAGGCCATGGCTCTGGCACCAGTTGTCTGTTTCTATGAGGCCCTTTTGGAGGATGCTTGTGTCGGCTGGAGAGTCGATTATGGCACCCAGTTTGCAGTCATCTGCGAACTTGGTCAGCCACAGTCCTTCCGTGTTGGCCTGTACCTCCGAAAAATATATACCGAACAAGAGAGGTTCCAGGACTGAGCCTTGCGGGACACCACTTGTAACTGGTTTGGAGTCTGACATGGCTCCAGCAATTCTAACCATGTGGGTTCTGTCCTTGAGCCAGTTTCCAATCCATCTAGTGACATAGGGGTTTATATTTAAGCTGGTGAGCTTATCTATAATGCCCGAGTGGGGTATTGTATCGAAGGCTTTTGCGAGGTTCAGGTAGGCTGTGTGGACCACCTTCCCCTCGTCAATGGCCTTGGTGACTGTTTCAAAGAAATCAACCAGGTTTAAGAGGCAGGATCTGCCCTTAACAAAGCCGAACTGGGTAGGATCCAGTGTTTGTAGGTCCCCAATATCTTTATTTATGAGGTCCATAATGATCCTTTCCATAGCTTTGCAGACCAAGCTAGTCAGGCTTATGGGGCAATAGTTTCCAGGATCCGTTGAGGCACCACCTTTATGGAGAGGGACCACTGTTGCTGTACGCCACTCTTTGGGTACATATCCTGTAGTAAGGCTGAGATTGAACAGTAGTTTTATGTTTGGTTTTAGCTCTTCTTGGAGTTCATGTAGGACGCAGCCCGGGACACCATCTGGTCCCATTGATGCTGTGTTTTTTGCTTTGGAGAGGGCAGCTCTTACCTGAGCATCTGAGATGTCAGGGGGGCAGCACTCTGCTGGGATAGATATTTGCCCTTTTGGTGGGGAGGGGGGGAGAAGTTTGCGCTGAACCTGTCAGCTAGGATGTTGGCAATGTCTGTGGGTTTGGTGTATTTTTTTTCATTTTGGACTAATTCTGAACATATCTGGGAATTACCACCCAGGTTCCTAACATAACTAAAGAAAGCCTTGTGATTATCCTTAGTGTCCTGTGCAATTTTTCTCTCGAAGCTGGCCTTAGACAATTTTATGTGTGCCCGTAGTTTTTTGCTAATACTGATCAGTGATGCCTTCCCTTTTTGGGATTTTGCTCTATCATTTAGTAGCTTCCTCCTTCTATTGTATAGTTTGTTTATGGCTGGGGTCCACCAGACAGGACGTCTGCCTTTGGAGGATTGGGTCTTGGTTTTATTTGGGATCGCATGATCCATGCATTCCTGAAGGTGTTCATAGAATGCGTTTATAAAGGATTCTGCGGTCTGGGCCATATTTTCCACAGGCCCGGGGGCTTTGAAGTATTCCACCTCAGTTTTGAGGAGTGTGAAATTTGCTTTAGAGAAGTTTTTCACTGTGGTTTTCTGGGCAGGGGGTGGGGTCGGGATGTGAATATCCAGTGAGATTAGTTTATGGTCTGATCTTACCAGTGAGGGATACACTTCATGTTCACATGGACATTACTGCTCATTGGTGATTGGCTGGAAATGGAAGGATTGAGATACTCACAATATTGGGATTTAGTACATTCCACTATAATTGATGATAAAGGTTTCAAGGTGGACAGTTGTCCAGTGCATCCTGTGCTCAGTGCTAAGCTGTATGAGTGAAAGACATTACAACTATGTACTCCATACCATCTGTTATTTAGCATAGCACTATACAGCTTGACTTTTAAATGTGAGAGATATTACATTGGTCAAGCAATTAGCAAGTGATACTGGTCATAAAGCTAACAAATATCAACTATGGGGCATATAATAAACATGAAAGAAGTTCTATACATGGATTGGTCTGGAACATAGACTGACACATTACTGCATATGGTTTGTACAATCAAGGTGACAGGAAGCTCTAGAACCCAAACATCAGGTGGCTAGGGTGGTTATGTTATTAGAAAGGGAAATAAATTGAGACCATTTTTGAGGCTGGTGACTGAGTGGGTGGGATCAAGAGCAGTGCAGATGGAGAAAAGATAAATAATTATGAGAAGGGTGTTTAGGAACATAGGTACAGTAGAGAATTATAAAGACATAGTGTTTTCACCCAGGATGGGTGCTTCAAAGATGAAGGTGACATCATTTGCATAATGTTGCTGAGTTATATGAGACAGATTTCCAGCAATTTCTCACCCTAAGCAGCAGCCCCTTGATATGGAGTTGTGTAGCTGACTTCACTGTGTCTCACTTTCGGTAACTTCAAATTACTTAGAACTAAGCCTTGGCTGTTGCATATTCAAATAAACACCTGCCTGCTTGTTAGCCATATATATTACTCACTAGTTTGTGAGGGCATGAGCACTGTGCCTTTAGCTGGTCCTTGGAATTTTAACAATGTTGCTTTCTGCAGAGATGACTAGGTATAATAATGTTCAAAATTACCAACAGAAGCAGCATACAGAAGCTTAATGACTTAAGGCAATCTTCAGAATTATCCAAGCCATGCATATTTTCTATACTTTTATTACTGTCATAGAACAGAGACTTCATTTCACAGATCAAAGTTAAGCTGGGCATCTCTGACATATTGTAGTGGGGTCATATGATAAAACAGACCTCCGAAATGTTAAATTACTGGCAAAATAGACGTGCAGTGTCCTGCCATGCATATGAAATCTCTACATGTACATAGAGATTAGTCAGACCATGTAGTATAAATGGACAAACATAAAAAATGCTTTGAACATGTTTTAGTTTTCAGAACTATATGCATTTTAGTGAAAGTAAGAATCTAGTATGCCACATGGTAGTTACTCACGCTAGTGCAGAGTTGTGAATGCAAAAATAAATAGAAGCCTTGGACTTCCTAAAATAGAAAGGTCCTTATTTTACATTATCAATCCCAAGTGAAGCACCATCTTCTGTGTTTGTCCATTTCTGGAAGCTTCAACTACAACAGCAGACAGAAATTTATGGCAGATAAAGTGAACAGTATCTGTACTCCCAGAAGAACTTGTTTAAATAGAACGTAGTTAAATATCCCAAAAGTAAAGATGAAAGATTTTTTGTACCTGAATTCTGCATCTTCATATTTTCATAACTCATTCATTTCTATTCCTGGTTACTAGCTTATTCTACTAGCTTATTCTATCTCATGCAACGCCTGGGCTGTGCTTTGTTGTAGCTACTTGAGGCTGATTGGCCTCTGGCAGTCTGTTTACTGTCATTGATTAAAGGATGAATAACGGACACACTTAAGAGAACATGGTAGTTGGCCTTAGGAAGGGAAGAAGTAGAAGAAGAAGAAACGTTATAATGTGAAGCTAGAGTGTGGATGAATACTGAGTGGAATATACACATCAAAGCTCTAAAACAAACCAGAGAAGCAAGTAGGGTTTGTATTTCTTCACTAACAAAACAAAGTCACTTCTTCTTTTTTCGGCTTTTCCTGGTTAGGGGTCGCCACAGCGGACCACCTAACTATGTAAAATACTTTAACTCATCTTTCAAAACAAAACATGATCATACAGCTAATATGTGTCTAACATATTGAGTTCTATTTTTTATTCTTTAAATTCACTTAGAATGATTTAAATGGGTGTACAATCAGTTACTTTAAATAAAGCAGTGCTCTAGGTAGCCTGGATATTCCACCTTCACAACTGTATCACCAAAGTGAGATGAATGATGGTATGACTCATAAAGCTTGTGTGCAGCAAATATAGTGATATATAGCTGTGTTCTTTCTAATTTAAAATAAAAATGGTTACGAATTTTACATTTATTTTACCTTATTGCAGAACCACAATGCAGATAAATTGCAATTGCTTGTGCCTAGCACTTTTTGCAGCAGTAGCAAAACATTGCACATGGGGAGGAGGAGTATGCAGAAACACATAGTACACTGTGCAGTAGTGTTCTTAACAAGGCTTGATTATAAGTAAGTGATAAAAAGACCACAGCAGTGCTACAGCAGTATGAAGACTCTGGCAATTAGTGCTACAGCGGTCTTGGGTTATTGCTGCATGATAATCTGGCAGTTTGAGGGTATAGAAATTATAAATTAGCAATAAGCTCTGATCCATAGCCATAAATCACAATTGATTTTGCATGGTAATGTGATTTAAAAACTACAGTTGTATTCCTTGCAAAGGAGTGAATCAAAAACTGTCTGATCAGATAATGTGCTTGGAGCAGAATCATCCAAACTCCCTTCTGATTATTCTGGGGGGGATTTTAATAAGGCAAATCTCAATCATGAACTTCTGAAATTTACACAGCATATAAAGTGTTCTACCAATGACAGGAACACACCGGATCATTGTTATACAGTGTTAAAACATGCTTATCATGCTGCCCCTTGTGCAGCTTTGGGCTTTTCTGACCACTGTCTGATTCATTTTCTATCTATAAGAACAAGTTAAAATCTGTTAAACCTGTGATCAATACAATGAAAAAGGTGGACTATTGAGGCAAAGCTGAAGCTGCAAGCCTGCTTTGTTTGTATGCACTGGAATGTCTTTGAAGATTCTGCTGCTAACTTGCATGAAATGGCAGACACAGTAACATCTTATGTCAGTTTCTGTGACAGGTTAAAATCAGGTTTAGCAGCCATTTTTCTTTCCATTTGTAACTATAAGGGCTCCTCACAGCTTCTACATGGTTTTGGGGACCGTTTTGCCCTATATACTCTACTGTTTGACTGCTTGCTTTGTACTGTGTCATTTGCCCTTTGCTTAGGTTAATTACTGGCTTTGCAGCTGTAAGCTGCTTTTTGGGATGAGTGGGTCTCTCTTTATGTTGTCGCCAGGTGCATTACTTTAGTCTGAGTATACAGGGCTCGACTGTTGCACTTTGCTGGCCTAGTCTGCTCTCAGGATGTCCTATTAAAAGGACGCCAATGAACATATATCGTTGAAGGCCTTCATTTCTCTTTTAAGGTGGATCAATGGTCCTACTAGAGCCTGTTTTGAAAACTGTTCAGCACAAATTATTGCACAGCATGAACATATCATAGTTTACTGTGTTAGTCTGTTGAGCACTATATATTGCACTTAGAGATTTTATAGTATTACTTTATCATTTACCCCTTGCTTTCTGCTGCTTATATTAAGCTCTATTGCTGTATAACCCTGTACTCTCAAATGGACTAGGGTCACTGATTGCATGCTGAACTGCTGAAAGAATGTTTTGCTCTATTTAATGGAGCCTATATTGCCTAACTTGTATTGTTCATAGCATAATACCTGCTGCTTTCCATTAATCCCCTAAACCTAATCTTCATCTCTACATACTTGCTCTAGCCTCATCTAACCATAGCCTCTCTCTACTACTGTGCTTTGTTACACCCTCCTTTCTTCTCTAAACATCCCTTACCTTCCACATTCCCCTCTACATCTGCAATATTAACTAACTCAGTGTTGTCTCACTCTTCTCTACAGTAATCCATCCTGAGTGCGCCGTCCATGCTTTAAACACAAAAGGAATACCTCAGGCCATCACATGAAGACACCCTGAATTGGCCAGCTTGCCTGGTACTTAGAAAAATACTACAGAGAAGACCCCCTCCAATAAGACTGTGTAGATGTATGTTGCTTAACACTAATTAAATGTAGACTTGATGTACTATCTATAGAGTTCATCTGCCCTCCTGGGTGTGCATTCTAGCAGCCTACCACAGACCATTTGCCCTCTCCCCCTCCTGTTATCACTACCCTAATATATATTTAAACCTAAGACTGGTCCAACTATCCCTGCTGTTTGCTATCTCATTCTACCATTAGATGGCATCATCTACCAATATAAATCCTAGACATTCTTTATAATCCAAACAAGTTTTATTTTTTCACAAACAGTTGGTTATGAGTTAATATCCTTAGACTGTAAATATCTTCTCCCCCCTGCTAAACCACCCTCTGTAAAGGCAGCCTTCTTTTTCTGGCTGGAAATATTTAGCTCATACCTTCCAACTACAGCCTTTAAACTGCTCTTTGCTGATACATTTCTGCCATACTCACCTCTAGTTTTCTTTCCTGTTCCATTGCCCTACGTGCTCACTCCACTCCCCTACCCTACCCCCATTCCCTGCCCACCCCCAGTACTCCTAGCTTTAATCCTATCTTACCCCACCCTCTCAGCCTAATTACCCAATACCAGCTCCCCCCTCATTACTCCTCCCACCTATAGCCATCCTTTTTAAACTCTGTAATCTGTACTCCACCCAATAATTATAGTCCCCTCATCTTTCCTTAAATCTCTAGAATACCTACATCACTTTTAAAACCCTTTCTTCTTCATAGCCTTCTCTATTTTCCTAACCACTCATACCACTCTCTCTTTGCTCCAACATGTTCCTCACAAGTTATCATACACTCCAGTCCCCCAGCCTCCTCTTTCTGTTCCTACTTCCCTTATACTATGCTACCTCATATTCCACCTATGCTTGTCCAATACCACCTACAAAGACAACTACCATACAAACCCACCTTCCCCCTCATTCTTACTCCCATTTCTACTCTATATCCTCTTTTCTCATTCAGCCCAATCCTCTGCATCTATTCCACCCTAAACTCTTCTCCTCTAAAGTCAAGATACTGTCACCTGCTCCAATCTACAATCTACCAAAATTCATACCTGGCAGACTAATATGGCTAAAGAATATTTCCTTTAACAACCTAGTCCAAGCTGGTGATATCCATCCTAAACCTGGTCCTAGATCCTTTATTAACAACACTCATCCCTTACCCTCTTCCTCCTATCTCAACACCCTAAAGATTTTTACAATTAATGCACAAAGTCTTAACAACAAAGTACACCAATTTCAAGCTTGGTTAAGACATAACCAACCAGATATCTTAGCCATCTTTGAAACCTGGCTCAAGCCCTTTATTTCTGACTCTGAGATTCTGCCCACATGATTTTATTGTCTCATAAATTATGACTAAATAAAAAGGTGGAGGCACTGCCCTAGTCTACTCCACCCTTCTTACCTTAATTCCCTTCCAAATTCCAATTCCTCAATTCCAGAATACTGAACTAACTGCTGGAATTCTAAAACTAAATAAACATGAAAATATCTGCATCATTGCCCTATATATCTCACCTGGTAACAATATCTCTACACTCAAAAATATTCGCCTATGGGCCTCTACTGAAATTAACTATGAAACTTATATCCTCGGTGATGTGAATATTGACTGGAATAAAATCAATTGCCCCTCTCTCTCCCTATCCATTATCCTCTATAACTTCACTCAAATAACCTCTTCATCACTCGACCTAACAAAATAAACCCTCCCAAATCCACTATAGATTCGATCCTAGTCTCAGATCCAAATAAAGTAACCAATTCTGGCACAATTCCTTATACCTTTAGCGACCACCTCCCAACCTTCATGCATTGCTCAACTAGTTCCACCCCACACCAGCATCAGCACATTTAAACTCATAACATCAGTAGCTTCAACCCAACTACTTTCTCAAATACTTTCAAACAAATGAACTGGCAAATTCTAAATCTCCTTCCTCTTGACAAGGCTATAGAATACTTCAAATCTGTCTTCCTTGATACTTTAAACTCACTAGCCCCAATAAGAAACAAAAGGATAAAAACTAAAACTGCTCCTTGGCTAACCAAAGAGAAAAACAGATTATGCACCACAGAGACAAACTATGGAAGCTTTAGCAAAACAATAAAAAACAATAAATTGGACAATACCTTGCTCCAATATAAACAGCTCCATAACCGTACAAAACGACTAATCACCAAAGACAAAAAAATCCAACTATATCAAACTTCAGTCCAATAATAATAAAACCCCCAAAAAATTCTGGAACTCAGTAAACTCACTCCTCAATCCAGGCTCCAAGAATAACCCTGTCCTGACCCAAGTAAATCTGATCGTGAACTAGGTTCTGAATTTAACTCATTTTTCATAGACACTATTACTACCCCCACCAAGACATTTCCCAGTAATAACCCAACTGATCTACACTCTCCCCCTTCTAACACACCTCATCTGTTTGAACTCAAACCCATCTCCACTAACTTTATAAAAAAACTTACACCTTGCTCTAACGCTCCCGACAATATTCCCTCTTCCTTCCTAAAATGTGCTGCTGATGGCATTACACTCCCAATCAGCATCATTATCAACTGATCCATAAAAGAATCATATGTCCCCAAACTCTGGCGCTCAGCTTATATTCTTCCTCTTCATAAAGGAGAGAAAATACCAGCATCTCAAACTTTCACCCCATTGCTTTGCTCTCACCAATCTCCAAAATCCTACAAAAATGCATCCTCCTCCAACTTATGCCTTTCCTGACCCAAAACAATCTTCTCACTCCTACCCAGCATGGCTTCCGTCCAGGCCATAGCACAATAACCGCTCTACTCTCTTTCCTAGAAACTGTCAATCAAGCCTGAGATTCAGGCCACTGAGTTTCTACTGTTTTACTTGATCTGTCTAAAGCCTTTGATACTGTTTCCCACAAGCACCTTCTCTGTCATCTCTCAAACCTTAGTCTCTCACATAATGCTTTATCCTGGTTCTCCAGCTATCTATCAGACAGATCACAGGCAGTCAAATGGAAGAACTCCATCTCTTCCTTCCTACTTACCCCAACTGGCATACCACAGGGATCCATCCTTGGGCCAATGCTTTTTATCATCTTCATCAATAACGTTCACACTGCTATTCCTGATGGTAAAATCATTCAATACGCAAATGATTCAACCTTAGTCTGCTCTGCCTCAAACTTCTCTGAATTGCTGACTAAAACTCAAACTGCCTTCTCAACAACTGAAAACTGGATGCACCAAAACCACCTCTCTCTCAATGCAAATAAATCAAATATTCTACTATTCTCTCCCACAAAGACCCTCTCCTATGATAAAAACAACTTCAAAGTCTATAGTCAAACCAACTCACCTATAGAAGTAGTCCCCTCTGCCAAAATACTTGGCATTACTGTAGATGAATACCTCAAGTTTGATATTCATATTCAACAAAATATTAAGAAAACCCACCAAAAGCTAGGTATGCTGTACAGGAATAATCGCTTTCTCTCCAACTCTACCAGGAAAACTCTGGCCTCGACTTATCTTCTTCCTTCCTTATTATATGGATCCCCTCTCCTAACCAACCTGTCCTCCTCTATCACCTCTAAACTAGAAAACTGCTACAACAAAATATCTAAATTGCCTCTAAATCTAAAAATACCACCCATCACTGCCTAACCCTACAATCCCTGAACTGGCTTGAACTCCTAAACTACCTAGACTATCTCGAACTCACTACTGCACATAGACTCATATTTCACCCAACAAAATGTCCCGCTCTAACTAACATCTTTCCCCTTATACACCCAACAGAGCTCTCAGATCTGAAAATCAGAACTTAATTACTATCCATAAACCTAAACGCACTGCTGGCCAACTTCTCTTATCTTTCTCACTAGGCAAAAATGGAATTCCCTTCCCTCCACACTAAGAACCATACCAAACTCAGAAAACTTCAAAACCCAACTATTCAAACACCTGTCCACTAAATGGAAATGTACCTGCTTTCACCCAACCTAATCCAAGGGGGTTCTTGCTCTTGTTCCCAAGCTCTGCAACTCTCATAGTTATCTTCCCAAGAGCCTATCTAAGCTCTCAATAATTTCTATAGCTCCTCTCTAAGCTCTCACCTCCTACAGCTACCCTCACACAGTCCAACCTTGTAAATATTGTAAATAGCATTCTACTGTTGATGTGTGTATGTAAAGCGTATCTACATTTTCTTAAAAGGTTTGTATGCAAACTGTTTCCACACCTAACCCATATCTGTTTTCCTCAAATGAAACTGTGTGATCCCTACCTTCAAGCTTAATGAATTTGTTAACTATGCATGATATTGAATGCATTTATGAGTAACTACTCTACAAAAGATCATTAATATTAGCTATCATTTGTATCTAAATTGTATAATGCATCTTGGAGCTTTTCTTCCCGGGCCTCCACTGAAAATGGGTCAATTCGGCCCAGTGGAATTCCTCAGTAATCAAATTGCAAATAAATAAATAAACAAACAAACAAACAAATAAATAAATAAATAAATAAATAAATACATAAGATATGTGTGTTTCCACTAAGACCTGCTTACAATTTAACAACAGCAAACCTTGGTTTACTGCTAAACTTAAGCAGCTTCATCAAGCCAAGGAAGATGCCTATAGAAGTGGAGCTAGAACACTTTTTAGACAGGCAAGGAGCATACTGAAAAAAAGAAATGAAAGTGGCTAAACATAACTATTTTGACAAGCTGGAAAAAATCCAGTTTTTAGACAATGATCCTACATCAATGTGGAAAGGTCTACAAAACATTATAAACTACAGGAAACCATCCCCACACACTACAGCTAATCAACAACTGGCTGATGACTTGAACACTTTTTACTGCAGGTTTGATAAGCCTGAGGCTACAAATGACACTGTTACCAGCTCTGTCAATGTTCAGACATATATATCTCTCCCCCACATTCTGACATTCAGCCTGCATTAATTATCTCTGAGGTGGATATGTATCATTTTTTTAAAAGACAGCAAATTAAGAAAGCAGCTGTTCCAGATGGGGTTTCACCCTCCTGTTTAAAGTCAGATGCTGATCAACTGGTTCCTGTTTTTACTTGGATTTTTAATAAACCATTAGAGCTGTGTGAAGTTTCCTTATATTTCAAGCTAGCCACAATCATTCCAGTGCCTACAAAAACATTGTAACAGCACTGAATGACTACAGGCCTGTTGCTTTGACATCAGTGGTAATGACGACTTTTGAGAGGCTGGTGTTAGCTCACTTGAAGGATATTACAGTTCCCTCATTGTACCACCTTCAGTTTGCTTATCAAGAGAACCAGTCAGTGGATGATGTAGTTAATATGGGCCTGTACTATATCTTGCAACATCTTGACAACCCAGTGACATATGCAAGAATTCTGTTTGTGGGCTTCAGCTCTACATTTAATACAATAATTCTAGAACTTCTTCACTTGAAACTCTCCCAGCTTTCCATTCCTGCTTCCACCTGTCAATGTATCACCAATTTTCTAAGCAATAGGAAATAGCAGGTGAAACTGGGGAAACTTACATTTAGCTATCACATGATTAATACAGGTGACCCCCCAGGATGTGTGATCTCCTGACTGCTATTCTCCCTCTACACTAATGACTGCACCTCTAAGGACCCCTCTGTCAAACTTATTAAATACACAGATGATACAGCTATCATCAGACTCATCAGGAATGGTGATGAGTCTGCATAGAGATGGGGGGTTGAGCAGCTGGCTCTTTGGTGTAGTCAGAATAATCTGGAACTGAACACTCTTAAAACTGTGGAGATGACAGTGGACTTTAGGAGTGGTACTACAATATTATCCCCCCTCTTTATATTTAATACTGCTGTGTCAGTTGTAGAATCCTTCAAGTTTTTGGGATCTATAATCTCCCGGGACTGAAAGTGAGAGACCATGTTGGGTTCATCATAAAAAAGGTACAACAGCGAATGTACATTCTGTGACAGCTGAGGAAGTTCAACCTCCCATAGGAACTGCTGATTCAGTTCTATATAGCAGTCATTGAGTCTGTTCTCAGCAGCTCATCCATAACAGTGTGGTTGTATCACTGTCTAATCATGACAAAAATAGTTTATATCGAATAGTCGGGTCTGCTGAAAATATCATTGGTGTGAGTTTGCCTTCCTTACAGGATCTGTACTATTCCAGAGTCATAAAAAGAGCAGGGAAGATTGTCACCAACCCTTCACATCCAGGCCACCATCTTTTTGAACTATTACCATCAGCCAGTTGTTATAGATTAATACACACCAAAACAAGCAGATATAAGAATAGTTTTTTCCACAGGCCATCAAGTTCATAAATGGTTAACTTAGCTTATTAGGTTGGAGTATTTTTCTACCTAAGCTTCGGAGGATTCTGCAGTATTGTTTACATATTGTTAATACTTGTTTATTTCACAGTTTATTTCAGTATTTCTTGCACTGGATTACAATTTGCACCTTGTATATATATATATATATATATATATATATATATATATATATATATGTATATTTACTTTTTTGTCTTGTTCTTAACAGTTGCATGCCATGTCGTCTGTCTTGTTCTTAATAGTTGTATGTATGTCATTTATATAATTCATACCTGGAAAGTCACTGAAACCGGAGTCAGATTCCTTGTATGCATGCATACTTGGCCAATAAATGCCATTGTGATTCTGATTCTGATACTGAACATAATAGATTTACAGTGTAAAACCCATTGTTGTCAGTAGCAGCTGTGGGTCTATTATTGCATCAACATGTGTGTGTGTGTGTGTGTGTGTGTGTGTGTGTGTGTGTGTGTGTGTGTGTGTGTGTGTGTGTGTGTGTGTGTGCATGCGCGCATGTGTGCACGCATATGTGTGTGTGTGTGTGTGTGTGTGTGTGTGTGTGTGTGTGTGTGTGTGTGTGCGTGTGTGCGCACGCTCACCTATGTGTGTCGATATGTGTGAGTCTGTGATTGCATGTTTGTATGGTGCATGCATGTCTGTGTATGTGTGTGTGTGTGTGTGTGTGTGTGTGTGTGTGTGTGTGTGTGTGTGTGTATGTGTTTGTATGTGTGTAAGTTATGTTCCTGGAGTCTGTGTGAACATGCCCATGTGCTGGAATGTGTGTGTGTGTGTGTGTGTGTGTGTGTGTGTGTGTGTGTGTGTGTGTGTGTGTGTGTGTGTGTGTGTGTGTGTGTGTGTGTGTGTGTGTGTGTGTGTGTGTGTGTGTGTGGGTGTGTGGGTGTGCGTGTGTGTGTGTGTGTGTGTGTGTGTGTGTGTGTGTGTGTGTGTGTGTGTGTGTGTGTGTGTGTGTGTGTGTGTGTGTGTGTGTTTCAGTACTGCAGATCCTGCCCAGGTGTCCTGCAGAGACCTACAATGCCAGAGACACAAAAGGAGAGACTTTGGAGTGTTTAAGTACCATTTTTGATTTTTCTTGATTACTTATTGCTATTTCCACCTAAACCCTAGTTTTCTGGTGTTTATTGCTTCTCAAAATGCTCATTTTATACTGAAAATTGCATTTATTTGTGCCTGCACATTTAACAAGATGTTTTTGCTGTAAATTATATTTTTTAATTGTCTCTGGCTTCCCACTCATGTGCGACTGCCATTACTGCACTGTAAAAGTTGTTTTTTCACCTGTTTCTACTGTCTTCCTGAAAAAAACAAAAAAATCTTTCTATTTTCCTACCTTACTAAGCTAGAAAAGTCCAGTTTCAGATACCTGCTGATACCTGGACTGTGTTTAAGCTTCTGTGTTGGCCATACCTTACTTGGGCAAAAAGAAAGTTTCTTTGTTCACCAGTGAGAGTGGGAAGTTCTGAACAGCCTACCTGTCCTTGGAGGAGTGGTTTCTGCCCAGAAACTGTAGTTTTATTGGCCATTTATTTATTGGCCATTTTGAGCTAATTTCTATCTCTTTAATCTTTCTAATATAAAAAAACATATTTTTGTGGTTTTTCCATCTGTATGTCCTGCAGAGACCTACAATGCCAGAGAGACAAAAGGAAAGACTTTGGAGTGTTTAAGTACCATTTTTGTTTTTTCTTGATTGATTATTGCTATTTCCACCTAAACGCTCATATTCTGCCATTTATTGCTTTTCAAAATGCTTATTTTATACTGAAAATTGCATCTATTTGTGCCTGCACTTTTAATAAGTAATTTTTGCTGTAAATTGTATTTTTAATTGTCTCTGGCTTCCCACTCATTTGCGACAGCCATAACTGCACTGTAAAAGGTGTTTTTTTCACCTGTTTCTACTGTCTTCCTGAAAAAAACAAAAAAAAAAAAAAAAAAAAAACCCAAAAATGCTATTTTCCCATCTTACTACGCTAGAAAACTCCAGTTTCAGATACCTGCTGATACCTGAACTGTGATTAAGCTTCTGTGTTTGCCATACCTTACTTGGGCAAAAAGGAAGTTTCTTTGTTCACCAGTGAGAGTGGGCAGCTCTGAACAGCCTACCTGTCCTTGGAGGAGTGGTTTCTCCCCAGAAACTGTAGTTGTATTGGCCATTTTGGGCTAAATTCTATCTCTTTAATCTTTCTGATATAAAAAACACATTTCATCAGTTTTTCCATCTGTATAAGCTCAGCAGATCCTGCCCAGGTGTTCTGCAGAGACCTACAATGCCAGAGAGACAAAAGGAGAGACTTTGGAGTGTTTAAGTACCATTTTTGTTTTTTCTTGATTGCTTATTGCTATTTCTGCATAAATGCTCATTTTCTGCCATTTATTGCTTCTCAAAATGCTCATTTTATACTGAAAATTGCATCTATTTGTGCCTGCACTTTTAACAAGACATTTTTTGCTGTAAATTGTATTTTTTAATTGTCTCTGGCTTCGCACTCATGTGCGACAGCCATTACTGCACTGTAAAAGTTGTTTTTTCACCTTTTTCTACTGTCTTCCGGAAAAAACAACAACAAAAATCTTGCTATTTTCCCACCTTACTAAGCTGGAAAAGTCTAGTTTCAGATATTTGCTGATACCTGGACTGTGTTTAAGTTTCTGTGTTGGCCATACCTTACTTTGGCAAAAAGGAAGTTTCTTTGTTTGCCAGTGAGAGTGTGGAGCACTGAACTGCCTACCTGTCCTTGGAGGAGTGGTTTCTGCCCAGAAACTGCAGTTTTATTAGCCATTTTGGGCTAATTTCTATCTCTTTATTCTTTTTGATATAAAAAATGCATTTGCGCAGTTTTTGCATCTGTATAAGCTCAGCAGATCCTGCCCAGGTGTCCTGCAGAAACCTACAATGCCAGAGAGACAAAAGGAGAGTCTTTGGAGTGTTTAAGTATTATTTTTGTTTTTTCTTGATTGCTTATTACTATTTCTGCCTATATGCTTGTTTTCTGGCATTTATTGCTTCGCAAAACGCTCATTTTATACTGAAAATTGCATCTATTTGTGCCTGCACTTTTAACAAGTCATTTTTGCTGTAAATTGTATTTTTTAATTGTCTCTGGCTTCCCACTCATGTGCAACAGCCATTACTGCACTGTAAACATTTTTTCACCTATTTCTTCTGTTTTCCTGAAAAAAAATAAAAAAATCTTGCTATTTTCCCACCTTACTAAGCTAGCAAAGTCTAGTTTCAGATACCTGCTGATACTTGGACTGTGTTTAAGTTTCTGTGTTGGCCATACCTTACTTGGGCAAAAAGGAAGTATCTTTGTTCACCAGTGAGAGAGGGGAGCTCTGAACAGCCTACCTATCCTTGGAGGAGTGGTTTCTGCCCAGAAACAGTAGTTTTATTGGCCATTTTGGGCTAATATCTATCTCTTTAATCTTTTTGATATAAAAACCACATTTGCATGCTTTTTGTGTCTGTATAAGCTCAGCATATCCAACCCAGATGTCCTGCAGAGACATATAATGCCAGAAAGACAAAAGGAGAGACTTTGGAGTGTTTAAGTACTGTTTTTGGTTTTTCTTGATTGCTTATTGCTATTTCCTCCTAAACGCTCATATTCTGGCATTTATTGCTTCTCAAAATGCTTATTTTATACTGAAAATTGCATCTATTTGTGCCTGCACTTTTAACAAGTCATTTTTGCTGTAAATTGTATTTTTAATTGTCTCTGGCTTTCCACTCACTTCGACAGCCATTACAGCACTGTAAAGGTTGTTTTTTCACCTGTTTCTACTGTCTTCCTGAAAAAACAAACAACCCCCCCCAAAAAAAAAATTGCTATTTTCCCACCTTACTAAGCTAGAAAACTCCAGTTTCTGATACCTGCTGATACCTGGACTGTGTTTAAAACTGTTGTTTTTTTGACCTGTTTCTACTGTCATCTTGAAAAAAAAAAACAAAAAAAAAAATCATGCTATTTTCACGCCTTACTAAGCAAGAAAAGTCCAGTTTCAGATATTTGCTGATACGTGGACTGTGTTTAAGTTTCTGTGTTGGCCATACCTTACATTGGCAAAAAGGAAGTTTCTTTGTTTGCCAGTGAGAGTGTGGAGCACTGAACTGCCTATCTGTCCTTGGAGGAGTGGTTTCTGCATTTCTTACATCTGTATAAACTCAGCAAATCCTACCCAGGTGTCCTGCAGAGACCTACAATGCCAGAGTTATTAAAGCAGAGACTTTGGAGTGTTTAAGTACCATTTTTGTTTTTTCTTTATTGCTTATTGCTATTTCCCATTGTATGCTTGTGTTCTGCCATTTATTGCTGTTCAAAACACTCATTTTATACTGAAAATTGCATCTATTTGTGCCTGCACTTTCAACAAGTCATTCTTGCTGTAAATTGTATTTTTTAATTGTCTCTGGCTTCCCACTCATGTGCAAAAGCCATTACTGCAATGTAAAAGTTGATTTTTCACCTGTTTCTTTTGTCTTCCTGAAAAAAAAATCTTTATCTGTATAAGCTCAGCAGATCCTGCCTAAGTGCCTTGCAGAGACCTACAATGCCAGAGAGACAAAAGGAGAGACTTTAGAGTGTTTAAGTGCCATTTTTGTTTTTTCTTGATTGCTTATTGCTATTTCTGCCTAAACACTCATTTTCTGGTGTTTATTGCTTCTCAAAATGTTCATTTTGTATTGAAAATTGCATCTATTTGTGCCTGCACTTTTGACAAGTTTTTTTTTGCTGTAAATTGTAATTTTTAATTGTCTCTGGCTTCCCACTCATGTGTGACAGATATTACTGCACTGTAAAAGTTGTTTTTTCACCTGTTTCTACTGTCTTCCTGAAAAAAAAATTCTTGCTATTTTCCCACCTTATTAAGCTAGAAAAGTCCAGTTTCAGATACTTGCTGATACCTGGACTGTGTTTACATTTCTGTGTTGGCCATACCTTACTTGGGCAAAAAGGAAGTTTCTTTGTTCACCATTGAGAGTGGGGAGCTCTGAACAGCCTACCTGTCCTTGGAGGAGTGGTTTCTGCCCAGAAACTGTAGTTTTATTGGACATTTTGGGCTAATTTCTATCTCTTTAATCTTTCTGATAAAAAATGCATTTGCTCAGTTTTTGTGTCTTTATAAGCTCAGCAGAACCTCCCCAGGTGTTCTGCAGAGACCTATAATTCCAGAGAGACAAAAGAAGAGAATTTGGAGTGTTTAAGTGCCATTTTTGGTTTTAATTGATTGCTTATTGCTATTTCCACCTAAACACTCATTTTTGGGGTTTATTGCTTCTCAAAATGCTCACTTTATACTAGAAATCACATCCTTTCGTGCCTGCACTTTTACCAAATCATTTTTTGCTGTAAATTGTATATTTTTAATTGTCTCTGGCTTCCCACTCAAGTGTGACAGCCATTACTGCACTGTAAAAGTTGTTTTTTTTTCACCTGTTTCTACTATTTTCCTGAAACAAAACAAAGAAAAAAACAAAAGAAATCTTACTATTTTCCTGCCTTACTAAGCTGGAAAAGTCCAGTTCAGATACCTGCTGATACCTGGACTGTGTTTAAGCTTCTGTGTTGACCATACCTTACTTTGGCAAAAAGGAAGTTTCTTTGTTCACCAGTGAGAGTGGGGAACTCTGAACAGCCTACCTGTCCTTGGAGGAGTGGTTTCTGCACAGAAACTGTAGTTTTATTTGCCATTTTGGTCTAATTTCTATCTCTTTAATGTTTCTGATATAAAAAATGCATTTGCGCAGATTTGCGCAGAGCACAGCGGCGGTTAGCTAGGGTTAAACTATCCCTAGTGCCACTGAGTGACTCTGCTCTTCAGTTTTTCCCTTAATACTAGTCAGTTCTTCCAGTCTTAACACTCATATCAGTGCTTTCAGACTAGCACTTTCCCCAAAAAGAGACAGAAGCACTAACAAACTATAGTACTCGATCCCCAACAGTTGTTTGTAGGGAACAGTCAAATTACTCTCCCCACCAGGTAAATAAGAATAATCCATTCAGGCATTTCCAAGAGCCAGCTCCCAGTGTGTTTTCCTGTACACCTGATGAATTTGTGCATCCTGAGGCAATGTCACAACTGCCTCATATACACAGACAACCCTCTCCTCCTACCACAAGACACCAACATCTGCAAGAGATGCCCTTACATAGCTAAACTTGAGGCAAAGCTCTCTCCAGTCATGACTGGAACTGACAGTCAAGAGGAGACGGTACCAACCTGCAGTACACCACTTACTACACATAAACCCACCATACATGCAACTGCTAACCCCACATATAAATACAAAAAGACATATTCTGAGGCTCTAAATAAAAATCTGCAGATGCAACAGAGACCTCCAAAGCAGACTCACAAGTGACCTACACCCACAAACACACTGCAATCATCACATAACCACAAAAAACAGTTTGCCGCACAAACACAGCCCCTAATGCAAAACACCATACCTGACACACTTGTAATAGGTGACTCCACAGTCAGGCACACCGATGCCCCTGTCACCAGGCTGGATAAAGAGAAAGTCACTGTCAGCTGCTTATTGGGGGACAGAATCCACCACATTACCCATGCACTCAGGTCACACCACGACAAGTACAAATATGACTCTGTCATTGTCTATTTTGGTGCAAATGACCTGAGACGTACCTCCCTGGACTACATGAAAAGGGACATAGAAGAGCTCTCAGATTATGTAATCAAGGCAGGTATGACCCTAGCCCTGAGTAGCATCTTACTCTCACCAAGTATGATACCACAGGACAAGGAAACAATGATATATTTCAACAATTGGCTAAGTTATTGGTGTCATTCAAAGGGGATCCAGTATCTGTCTGCCTTGCATGACATGCTCGACAAGCTTCGATGCTTCACCAGAGATGGCTTGCACCTGTCACCCCTGGGATTCAGGATACTGGTAAAGGCTCTTGCCACTCCCATAGTGCCTTTTTTAGGCAAGGCTCAAAAAACAAATCCACCACCATAACAAGTACTAGTGATAATAAACTGAGGGTTATGCTGCTAAACACTAGGAGTTTAAACCTCAAAATGCACTCTCTCGAGGCACTCCTCAACATGGAGAACATCGATATTTATGCAGGAACTGAGACCTGGTAAAAGGCTCAAGAGAGCACCCCAGCTATTCCAGGCTACAACTCATACCACACATTTCGGCCACAAAACCCGAATCGAAATACAAAGGGAGGAGGCATATCCATATTCATTAAGGATAACCACACCTTCAGGCTAGATGAAAAGTATCATGTCTCAGAGATCATCCAAGTGCAACTGACAATGGGCAAAACTGCAATACAGATTGTAGCTTGCTACAGATCAACATCCCTGCCCCAGGACACTCAATCTGTTTTCCTCGAGGTATTGGAAAACATGAGAGTCCAACCAAACAGCCTTATACTAGGTGATTTCAATTACCCAAACATCAACTGGGAAAACTAAGAATGTACGAATACCTTTGATCAGCAAATCCTGGAATACATTAACTCCAATGCTTTGGACCAGCTTGTAAACACCTCCACAAGAGGTAAAAGTATACTTGACCTGGTCATCACCAACATGAGGGACAAATACTCCACACCTGCGGTAAATTCCTCATTGGTCAGATCTGAGCATAAACTCATGACCATAGATATCCACATACCACCCCCATCCTCCATCCCAAAGGAAACCATGGTGAAAAACTTCTCCAAAGTGAACTTTATGCTACTCAAGACAGAGGTGGCAAACTTCGTTACTCCCACACAGATTGTCAATATGACTGAATCTGCTATATCCTACATAAAAGCAGTCTACAAGCACTTACATGAGTGCATGGACCATGCTATCCCAAACAAGACCAAGACCCGCTCCTCCAAAAAGAGGAAACCAGTCTGGTGGACCCCGGCCATAAACAAGATCTATAACAGAAGGAAGAAATTACTGCAAAAAAAAATAAAAACACAGGAATGGATGGGCTCCCTGACCAACCTTAGCAAAAAAACTAAGAACCCTCATAAAAAAATCTAAGGCGGGCTTTGAAAGAAAAATTGCAACAGACACCAAAGACAATCACAAAGCATTTTTTAGCTATGTTAAAAACCATAATAGCAACTCTCAGGTCTGCTTCGAGCTACAGTATAAGCATTCAAAATTCACAGAGCCAACTGATATTGGCAATATATTGGCAGATAGGTTCAGTGCAAACTTCACCCCACCCTCTCCCCCCAAAGGGCTCATATCCATACCAGAAGATTGTGCTGCCCCTAACATCACAGACACTCAGGTGAAAACAGCACTCACCAAGGCAAGAAAAACAACATCCATGGGACTAGACAACACCCCAGGCTGTGTGCTACATGAGCTCCAAAAAGAATTAACTCCTCACTTTAATACCATGTTTAACCACAGCCTCACCTCATGCTATGTGCCCATAGAGTGGTGCATGGCAACAGTCATCCCAATCCATAAAGGAGGTGCAACTACTGTCCCCAGGAATTACTGCCCCATCAGCCTGATGAGTCTCGTCTGCAAGGCCATGGAGAGCATCATCATGGAACTCATAAACAATGACATTGGTAACCTACAAACCCTAGACCCCACCCAGTTTGGGTTCATAAAAAGGTCATGTCTCCTAAATCTGGTTGACTTCTTTGAAATGGTCACTAAAGCAATAGATGAGGGAAAGATGGTTCGCACAGCATACCCTGATCTTGCAAAGGCATTCAATACCATTCCCCACTTGGGAATTACAGACAAACTCACCAACCTAAATATAAACACCTACGTTAGGAGATGGGTCACTAACTGGCTCATGGATAGAACCCATTCCGTGAGAATAGGAAATGCTATATCAGATTCCAAACCTGTGAATAGTGTGTACCTCAGGCTCAGTCTTGGGACCCCTCCTGTTCGGTATCTATATCTCTGAGGTACAAGCAAACAAGGAGAGACTATGGCTCACAAATTTCGCAGACAACTGCAAACTTGGTGCCATAATCGAGACTCCTACTGACGTAGACATCCTTCGAAAGGGTCTTATGGATACAGATACATGGTGCCAAATCCATGGCCTCAAACTAAATGCTAAAAAGTGCATTGTTATCCCCTTTGGGAAAAAACAAGTACCTATAATACAACATAGATGGCAGCCCACTTTTCACAGAGAGTGTGATAAGAGACCTAGGGACACAGGTAGATAGTAACCTCTCCTCCAACAACCACATTGCCAAAGTGGTTAGGAAATCCTTCTACAGGGCCCACCTTATCACAAAGGCATTTGCATCTAGGAATAAGGAAGTTATTGTCCCCCTTTACTCATCACTCATTAGACCCATTATTGAATATAATGCCCCATTCAGGATATACCTAACAAGACATCTGCAACAACTGTAGAGGCCACAAAGGTACCTTACAAAGAGGATAATGGGCCTTAAACAGATGCCCTATGCCATGAGGCTAAAAAAACTCAGATTGTACTCAGTCACATACCGGCTACTCAGAGGTGATCTTTGCCTGACATACAAGGCTATGTCAGACCCCAAATTGCTAGAAATGCTCCACCTAAGGAAAAACCAATTCGCCAGAGCTACATGCTCAAGGGGCATAAACCTGACATCATCAATAAACAGGACGTGTTGGAAGGACAGATTCATTTCCCAGAGACTCCCCTTGCTCTGGAATAAGGTCCCCATATATGTGAGGCAGAGCTCCTCATAGGCACTCTTCAAGAGAAATCTTGATGGGTGGATGGGAAACAGTAAATTCAGCCTGGGAATCACTTCTGTGGCCCTGCTCGACAGGGGCGCAGGTAACTAAACCACTTTGGAGGGAGGTAATAGCACAAAATTTCTGGCTAGGCTTAATTATACTCTAGGGCCAATAGCCTAGTACCTACCTATGAACCTATGAACCTATGCATGTCTATCTGTCTGTAAGTACCTCGCAAAAGCATGATATGAGTAGATAGCAGGAACACAATGCAGAGATATACATATGGGTCATTAATGAGCGTTTAGCTAAGAAAATTCTCATTTGTTAGAATTGCTCATTATTGCTGTAGTACTAAAGCAGATCACGAGCAAAGTGCTAGTAGTACCAGGGTGTTCATGTCTCTGAATTACCCCCCCCCCCCATTTTAATGATCTTTAAATACAGACTAAAAGGTTGAGAAAACAACTAAAGATGGAAAATTATTCATTCAATAATTATTAGGACTGTGATGATGTGAGGTATTGCCAGCTATGCCAGGAGAAGTAGGGCAGTGGATGTGTAACAGCTAGCTGGAATTTTGTAAACAACTGCATGCCATTTATACATCAAACAGATTTGAATAGATGCTTGTGTTGAAAATATGTATTTGAAAAGCTGCTTGTGTTAAAAATATGCCAACAGTGTATCCTGCTGGACAAAATAAGAAATATACATGTATTATTGTAACTGTTTAAATGTATATGTTTAAACAGAGGATGCTGGGAGAGAAGACATTAATCTCAATCCACCTACCCTTGAAAATAGTTTGAAATTAAATTACCTGTCTTAGGCCACAAATACTGCATCTTACAGTTCTCAATGTAGCCAGAGACAAAATGGCTGTACTAGGAAGCTTTCTGCATTGTCTTTGGGGTGAATGAATTGCTACTTTGGAAAAGTGGAGGTTTGAAATTATTTTATGACTTCCAGTAACTGCAGAAGAACTTAGCAAGGCTCTGTGTGTATATATTATTGACACATATGTGCTAAATCCTGACAGCTTCTAGTCAATGAGGGTAGCAAGGGAACCAGAAGTTAGATGGCCAGTTGTATGTGATGTCATTCTGTAATCCATCACTAAAACTATTTTAATACTAGTTGAGACTGAAGTCTCATTGCATTCTTTTTTTGGAACATGACATAAAAAGATCTCTAAGCCACTTCATCTTGCCTTGCTCTAGGAAGTGACCAGGGAATAGTAATTCTTTAGATTAGTCAAAAAATATTGTGAAATTAGTTAAGTACTGTTTTTCTGTATCATTGTGAATCTATTCATCTGCGTTATGTTTAATATTGTGGCTGTGATTGAAACTAATGTTTCAGAAAATAGATATTTAGTATTTTCATGTTCTTTTCTTATTTATTAATAATATATTTAAACTTTTCATTGTGGCTGGTCCTTTAGAGAATATTTTAACCTTGAGGGTACTTATAATTATTTGGTGATACTGTGGCCACTCCTGAAAGCCTTGTTGTTTGGTCAATATTAACATTGTATTAATATTCATTTCACTCAGTATAATTGGGTACCCTTGCAAGAACCTTAGAGTAGCTGGCTTTGGAGTTTCTGCAGCGGTTTAACTAACTTATAGTGTGTGTGTATGTGTGTGTGTGTGTGTGTGTGTGTGTGTGTGTGTGTGTGTGTGTGTGTGTGTGTGTGTGTCTATCAAAATAAAATCTCAAAGACTGTGTGTCAGCTGCTTGGAGCAGAGGCATGAAGCACTGGTTTCACAGAGAGTGGTGGATAACTTGGCTTGGACACTTGGCTGAGGTCTCAGCTCTATAGCTGTGCCAGTGGGGAGTCTTACTGGGGACCTGGAGGGAGAGAGATAGAGAAATACAGACCCTGGACTGAGTGTGTTTCCTGTTTGCTCCTAAGGGAAATTGTGCTTGATGCAGAGACCTGCATCTGGAAATACTGGGTGTATCAATTTTTGTTCCAAATGAGCACCACTTTCCAGTGCCAGTGGTGAGGATCCAGGCTCCTTGATTACTGGCCTAGAGTGGGGATGTCACAAGGGCCATAGGACTGATTTTCAAATTAAAATCTTTCTGGCCTTTAAGAAGGTCTTAAATGCTATAATTCCATACCAATATTTTGTATTTTGTACTTAACATGTATATAAAGATTATTTTTGAAGGAAGCTAAGAAGTGACTTATTCTGAGTTTAAAAGTAACTTATCAAGGAAGTTTTGGAAAAGAACCCTGTTATATATCTGCCCCATTATTATTTCTATTATTGACATTATTAAAAATTAATTTATTATTAAAATTAAATATATGTATACATTCATACTAAACAAATGTATAAAAAAATATACATATGTGTAAAAAAACAACATGTAAAAATACATAAAAACATATGTATAAAAATATTTAAATATTTCTCTTTGCCTCTTAGTTAACATATATTTAATTTTAAAAGGAACTTTTTCAGATAGAATATGTATTTTTTAATGCATGTCTTTTAGGAATTTTTTTGTAGATTATTTACAAGCATAGAATGTTTAGGTATAGCTGAGTGTATTTTGCATATGAGGACATATGTATGTATTTTATGTATATATATATATATATATATATATATATATATATATATATATATGTCTGTGTGTGTGTGTGTGTGTGTGTGTATATATATATATATATATATATATATATATATATATATATATATATACTCTAAATGGATATTGTTAACTGTTTTTTAAAAGTGGTGATTTAAATATGTAATTGATAGTTGTTTTTGTTAGGCTGGCTGAATCATGTGTTTTAATTGCAATCCCTATTTAATTGCTTATGAGATCCATTTGGTGTTATGTACTGATGAAGGGTGGTTAACCCGAAAGCTTTACTTGTTATTAATCTTTTTTGGCGTGCAGAAGTGTGTTGGAGTACTTTGGAAAGCTAAACCAGGATTTTTTGATTCCAGATAAAGTTACTCAGTTTGACTCATATCTACTGAGGAATGGGTCAGGATGATGTCTCCACCAAGTTGTCATTAAGAACAGAATATAATATCTCTTGCAGCCTTTCTAAATAGTTTGTTTTACAGACCTGTGAATTGTCATGTAAGTAAATGTTGCTCCTGGTTTGTTGCATAGCCTGCAAAATTCAATATTATAGTCAAAGCTGGTTTTGAACAGAGAGGTATAAAGTGAAATTTACAACCAGATGATGGTCAATATGTGTCTTTTTTAACTCTGGCAGATATACAATGATAAGAATTTAAATTGTAGTATCCCATGAGTCCAGCTTAGCCACCTGGTAATTGATATTGGCCACGATTGATGTGACACATCAACCCCATATACAAAATGCGCAAAAAGTTGTTGAGACCTGATGATGCACTTTTATTTTGTTTATTGTTTGACAATTTCTTTTGTAATTTTAAATTATGTTGCTTTTACTTTATATTAAAAGTTATGTAAATACTGATGCACCAGACTTTTTTTAACAATGTTTTTGCAACTTTTCTCAAAGTAATTATTTCAACCCAGTTTGCAGTCATCAGCAAATATGGATAGCCAGAGATATTTTTCCAATTTTAAATAATAGTCCAAGAAATTAACATTGCCCAATACAGGTTGTGAAGGCCTCTCTACCATGGGCCAGTAATCAAGGAGCCACAATCCTCACTAATAACACCAGTGAAAGATAGCTACTAAAACAGGAATGGATAAATACAGTATTTTTCAGATGCAGCTCATCAAGCACAGATTCCCCCAAGAGCACACAGGGAACACATTCCAGACTCTGGACTGGACTCTCTTTCTCTCTAGATCCCAAACAAGACTCACTTTGGAGCACTGTGTCCCAGTTCCAAGTAGCTGACACACCCACACCTGGGTATTTTGATTTTCAATGTATTAGTAGGAGCCAAAGATTTTCAACCATAGGATACAAGATACAAGGTTATCACAAAACGCCAACTTTAATAAACGAAGCTTTCGGGTACTCTACCCTTCATCAGCATATACAAACATACTCTAACCACTTTTATATAGAGGTTCAGTTAATGTCACATGTTTACACCAGCCACTAAAATCACATTAATAAAATTATATAAAACTATTTGGTTTTAAAACGTGCCATACATTATATTCTGCATTTAAAACACAATAATGTGCATTTAAACCATAAAACTAAAATAAAAACATAAAAATGTATATATTCAAAATATATACTTGTATATATTCTAAACAATTCTATTCATCACAAGTTATCATACTGTCGTTTCACTAGCACAGGTTTTATACTAATGTCATTGTTAAGGCCAGGATTCACATCCGCCTGCAGTCTTATTATCCATTGTAACTCCTTAATTTCCAAGGCATTATTTAGATCACCACCCCTTATACCCAAGTCAACTGTATCTATGCATCTAAATTTAAATCTGTGCATAGTTTCCTCCATAATGTGCTTATATAGAGCATTAGTTTGAATTTTTCTATTAATTTCTGACTTATGCTCGATCACACGATCTCTAAGTCTTCTTATTGTCTTACCTACATAAAATTTTTCACAATTATTGCAGGTGGCAAGATATATTAATTGAGATGTGTTGCAGGTTGCTCTACATTTAAAATTATAACTAACATTACTTATTGGGTGTTAAAAGGGTTCATTAGATTGTAAAATATCATCACAACAGCTACAGTTGTAGCATTTATAAGTTCCCTGTTTAACTTGTGGTGTACATATTTGTTTAGAAAAATCCTTGTAACACAAGATATTTTTCAATGATTGTTGATTTCTATAAGCGAAGCTCGGTTTAGATCCTACTATTTTCTGTATTTCCGGCATTGCCATTAAAACTGGCCAGTTTTTTCTATTATTTTACAAATCACATCACTGTATCCATTGTATGTGGTTACATATCTAACCTTATCATTTTTTATCTTTTTTTGTACTATTATTGAAGTTGATTCCCCACATACCATGGGATTAAATACTGGTTTGTACTCATGATCTCTGCCTTTATTTATTTCCTCAATACATTTATCTATCATAATATCTGAGTATCCCCCATTCTTAAATTCCTTTCTCATTTCTTGTACTTCTTTTCTATATAATTCATCCTCAGTTGTCAACCTGCTCACTCTTATAAGTTGAGACTTTACTATGCCCCTATAGATATGTGTCGGGTGCATACTAGTTCTTTTCAAATACCGCATCACTTGTACGTCTTTTTTATGTATCCTAGTTTCAAGCTTCTGATCTTTTATATAAATCTCTACATCTAAGTACATTATATTTTGACATGAATAACTCATTTTGAATTTAAAGAATGGTGTGGTACTATTCAAATAAGCCAAATAGCTGTTTAATTCATATTCAGTCCCTTCCCAGACAAAAAAACAATCATCAACAAATCTTGCATAACATTTTACATACTTATTTAAATCATTTGAGTCATTCAATATATAATTATTTTCCCAATAATAAAGAACAATGTTTGCAAAGGTGTTGGCCACCGATGTCCCCATGGCTGCACCAGTAAGCTGCTTGTATGGTACACCATCGAATACAAATACATTTTTTGTTAACACCAGGTCTAACAATGAACATAGATTTTCAATCTCATTGGGTTGAACTACAGAGTACATCAACAGTAACATCCTTACAGCTTCTACTCCATAATCAATAGGTATTACTGTAAATAAAGATTCAACGTCTAGTGTTACAAATATACTGTTCTCCTTTGCATTGACATACCATTCACTTAATTTATGCAAAAAATGTATAGTGTCCTTTATAACAGTAGTACAGTGGGATAACAATTTAGATAGCTCTTTTTGTAAATACTTTGAGATAGACTCTGTCACCCATCCTCTTCCTGACACAATTGGTCTAAGAGGAGGGTTAGATAGTGACTTATGTATCTTTGGTATGCCATAGATTTGCGGTATCCTGGGACAAGGGATCGAAAAATAATTAAATAGCTCCAATGATATTTGCTCATTCAACTGCATCTCATATATCTGCATGTTTACCTGCATTATTTGGTTTTTCACCTCTACAAAGGATATTCTTTGAAATGTTGTTTCATCAGAGAGAAATGTACGAAATAAATTCATATAATGTGTCCGTTCCATTATCACAGTTGCCCCACCCTTATCAGCCTGCTTGATGATAATCTCGTTGTCATTTTTTAAGGATGTCAACGCTTTATACTCATTGTATGTCAAATTATACCTCCTTTCACTTCTACCTGAACACATTGCCCTTAACTCAACTTCCACAATATTCATGAATGCTATTATAACTGGCGATAATTGTGGGACAAATACACTTAGTTTTTTATAATCATTCTTATCAAAAATAGAGTTGGGAAACAGGAGTTTCAACATCAAATTTCTAGCAAACAATTTCAGGTCTATTAACATATTCACCAAACTGTCCGTAGTAAATGGTATAAATTTTAACCCATTATTCAGTAGTTCAAAATACTTATCAGGGAGGTTTCTTCTAGTTAAATTCACAGTACCTTTGATTAAAATTAAACCCGCATCAATCACCTGCGTGGTGTCTTGTTCGTTTTCTTCGGACTGTCGTTCTTCCTTTTCGCTCCCTGCATTGTTTGTTGTACTGTTCTCTGCATCGGACTTCTTTCTGTCCTTACTTTGTATACTGGAACCTTTTCCGGACAGTTTAGGCGAAACGGTAAAAAAGCCGATATGTCAGTTTGTCTCTTCTTGTGCATATCCACTTGTTGTAATGCCGTATATACAGCATTAGTAGCAGTCGCGCTCTTATTATTTACACTAGATGCGGCCATTGTTTTATATAATTTTATTAATGTGATTTTAGTGGCTGGTGTAAACATGTGACATTAACTGAACCTCTATATAAAAGTGGTTAGAGTATGTTTGTATATGCTGATGAAGGGTAGAGTACCCGAAAGCTTCGTTTATTAAAGTTGGCATTTTGTGAAAACCTTGTATCTTGTATCCTATGGTTGAAAATCTTTGGCTCCTACTAATACATTGAGAGAATAACGAACTTTATCGCATTTGGCGTCTATAAGACACCACGCAGGTGATTGATGCGGGTTTAATTTTAATCAAAGGTACTGTGAATTTAACTAGAAGAAACCTCCCTGATAAGTATTTTGAACTACTGAATAATGGGTTAAAATTTATACCATTTACTACGGACAGTTTGGTGAATATGTTAATAGACCTGAAATTGTTTGCTAGAAATTTGATGTTGAAACTCCTGTTTCCCAACTCTATTTTTGATAAGAATGATTATAAAAAACTAAGTGTATTTGTCCCACAATTATCGCCAGTTATAATAGCATTCATGAATATTGTGGAAGTTGAGTTAAGGGCAATGTGTTCAGGTAGAAGTGAAAGGAGGTATAATTTGACATACAATGAGTATAAAGCGTTGACATCCTTAAAAAATGACAATGAGATTATCATCAAGCAAGCTGATAAGGGTGGGGCAACTGTGATAATGGAACGGACACATTATATGAATTTATTTCGTACATTTCTCTCTGATGAAACAACATTTCAAAGAATATCCTTTGTAGAGGTGAAAAACCAAATAATGCAGGTAAACATGCAGATATATGAGATGCAGTTGAATGAGCAAATATCATTGGAGCTATTTAATTATTTTTCGATCCCTTGTCCCAGGATACCGCAAATCTATGGCATACCAAAGATACATAAGTCACTATCTAACCCTCCTCTTAGACCAATTGTGTCAGGAAGAGGATGGGTGACAGAGTCTATCTCAAAGTATTTACAAAAAGAGCTATCTAAATTGTTATCCCACTGTACTACTGTTATAAAGGACACTATACATTTTTTGCATAAATTAAGTGAATGGTATGTCAATGCAAAGGAGAACAGTATATTTGTAACACTAGACGTTGAATCTTTATTTACAGTAATACCTATTGATTATGGAGTAGAAGCTGTAAGGATGTTACTGTTGATGTACTCTGTAGTTCAACCCAATGAGATTGAAAATCTATGTTCATTGTTAGACCTGGTGTTAACAAAAAATGTATTTGTATTCGATGGTGTACCATACAAGCAGCTTACTGGTGTAGCCATGGGGACATCGGTGGCCAACACCTTTGCAAACATTGTTCTTTATTATTGGGAAAAGAATTATATATTGAATGACTCGAATGATTTAAATAAGTATGTAAAATGTTATGCAAGATTTGTTGATGATTGTTTTTTTGTCTGGGAAGGGACTGAATATGAATTAAACAGCTATTTGGCTTATTTGAATAGTACCACACCATTCTTTAAATTCAAAATGAGTTATTCATGTCAAAATATAATGTACTTAGATGTAGAGATTTATATAAAAGATCAGAAGCTTGAAACTAGGATACATAAAAAGACGTACAAGTGATGCGGTATTTGAAAAGAACTAGTATGCACCCGACACATATCTATAGGGGCATAGTAAAGTCTCAACTTATAAGAGTGAGCAGGTTGACAACTGAGGATGAATTATATAGAAAAGAAGTACAAGAAATGAGAAAGGAATTTAAGAATGGGGGATACTCAGATATTATGATAGATAAATGTATTGAGGAAATAAATAAAGGCAGAGATCATGAGTACAAACCAGTATTTAATCCCATGGTATGTGGGGAATCAACTTCAATAATAGTACAAAAAAAGATAAAAAATGATAAGGTTAGATATGTAACCACATACAATGGATACAGTGATGTGATTTGTAAAATAATAGAAAAAACTGGCCAGTTTTAATGGCAATGCCGGAAATACAGAAAATAGTAGGATCTAAACCGAGCTTCGCTTATAGAAATCAACAATCATTGAAAAATATCTTGTGTTACAAGGATTTTTCTAAACAAATATGTACACCACAAGTTAAACAGGGAACTTATAAATGCTACAACTGTAGCTGTTGTGATGATATTTTACAATCTAATGAACCCTTTAAACACCCAATAAGTAATGTTAGTTATAATTTTAAATGAAGAGCAACCTGCAACACATCTCAATTAGTATATCTTGCCACCTGCAATAATTGTGAAAAATTTTATGTAGGTAAGACAATAAGAAGACTTAGAGATCGTGTGATCGAGCATAAGTCAGAAATTAATAGAAAAATTCAAACTAATGCTCTATATAAGCACATTATGGAGGAAACTATGCACAGATTTAAATTTAGATGCATAGATACAGTTGACTTGGGTGTAAGGGGTGGTGATCTAAATAATGCCTTGGAAATTAAGGAGTTACAATGGATAATAAGACTGCAGGCGGATGTGAATCCTGGCCTTAACAATGCCATTAGTATAAAACCTGTGCTAGTGAAACGACAGTATGATAACTTGTGATGAATAGAATTGTTTAGAATATATACAAGTATATATTTTGAATATATACATTTTTTATGTTTTTATTTTAGTTTTATGGTTTAAATGCACATTATTGTGTTTTAAATGCAGAATATAATGTATGGCACGTTTTAAAACCAAATAGTTTTATATAATTTTATTAATGTGATTTTAGTGGCTGGTGTAAACATGTGACATTAACTGAACCTCTATATAAAAGTGGTTAGAGTATGTTTGTATATGCTGATGAAGGGTAGAGTACCCGAAAGCTTCGTTTATTAAAGTTGGCGTTTTGTGATAACCTTGTATCTTGTATCCTATTTTGATTTTCACACACACACACTCCTGGAAAAGGCTGGCAAAGATTTACTATCTGTGCCCCCTCTGCTCAGACTATAAGGTAACCATGCTGCCTCCAGTCAGCCACTCTAAAGCTCTTACCAAGAATATCCAATTATACTGAGTGAAATCAATACTGATATAAACTGTAGAGTATAATTAAAGCAGCAAGGATTTTTGGGTTGGCCAAGGTGTCAGTAAATATGCACAAGTACTTTCAAGATGTTAAAAATATTCTCTAAATGGCCAGCCACAATGAAGGGTATAAAATATTTTAATAATAAATAATAAAATAGAAAACATGAGCATACTAAATATCTAAGTACAATAAACACAAGAGTTTCAATCACAGGAGAAATAAACATAACACATTTGGACAGATTCACACAGATGCAGAAAAACAACTGTTACCTAATCTCACTGTATTTCCTGACTGTCTAAAGAATAACTGCTCCCTAGTTAACCTAATTAATACACCAATGCAAGAAGAAATTTTGAGATGTTTACTTCCAAAAGGCAAGGTGATGAGCTTCAAACTAACTCTGAACTGAACTGAACCCAACTCAACTGACTGTGATAACTGTCATAGATCTTGTATATCAGGTTATGAAGAAAACAAATTAAAGCAAACTGATGTGAGAGATCCATTCTCTTAGTGCTGTTTATAGAATGACATCACATTTGATCACCTGACTCTGATACAATACACACTCAGAACCTTGCTAAGATCTCTTGTAGTATATGAAAACTATAGAGCAATTTCAAAAACTTCCACTCTTTCCTTCCAGAATTCTTTGTTTAAACATATACATTTAATCAGTTATAATAACACTCGACATATTTTTAACACAAGCATCTGTACAAATCAGTGTGACAGCCAAATGACACAAAATTCTTTACAAAATTCCAGTTAACTATGCTGGCATATGTTATACATGTACTGCCCTATTCTCCCTTGCACATATGGCAATACCTCACATTATCACCCAGGGCTATGTGGTTCACCACTGATAATCAATGCACATGTTTCAGAAAACTGGGAAAATAATTCACTTTATTAAGAGAATAGTCAGTGTATGGAGTGTAAAATCAACTTTCTAAATGAGAAAATTGTGGCAACAGAATTTAGTCAAAAAAAAGAGTAGGTAAATGCTCATTTTTGTGAAGAACATTTGAATGAGACCAGGGGCAGGTAACTTTAAAAATAATAGTTAATTAGAAGATTCTGTCTATCAATTGGTTGTAAATAACCTCTAATTCCTCTACATCTGTATAAGTTCATTATACAGTTTCATGCAACTAATTAATAGCCCCACACATTATAGCAAGACATCAAATTGCTTATTAGACTGGATCCTATATTATACCTTAGCAAGTTAACCACCACAGGTATAATGCCAGACTCTTGTCAGTGACCATCTCCAGTTTATACAACCAGATATCTCACACATCCACTTAAACAGCATTTTTATAAAACACAAAACTTGTCTAAGTTTATCTCTGAAATGTTTGTTATTACCCTATCATCTTTTAACCAAAATATCCTAAAAATCCTACCTTTTGATGATGCTGTAAATTAATTTAATACAAGATTCCTAAATATACTAAGTAGACTTGCATCCCTTAGAAGGAAGAGACTGAAAACAAATAAAGCATTCTGACTTTCCATAAAAAGTAGAATAATTATGCTTATGCAGGATAGAAAAAACATGGAAAGAATGGCAAAAATATAAAACTCCTCTGTATCTCATGTTTTTTGCAATAATCCTAAAAAATCAAATAAATGAAGACAAAAAAACTGAACTACAGCTACTTTATGAACATGAGTAAACACACAACCATAAAAAATCTTGTTAGCCATTAAAGATATCTTAGATCCTGGTAAAAAATGCAACCATACCCCCTCTGTCAATAACTCACCACTCAAAACTGCAATAGAACTCTTATGTCATAGATAGTATAGGATCCCTAACCAAAGACTCCTCAACATGTAATTCCAATCATTTTGAAAAACCACCACAAGCAAAAGATGATGAAGAACCACAAACTGCAAACCAGCAACTCCTCAGATGGAATTTATTTGAAAACCAAGATGAAATAAAATGCTCTAGCGCCTCGGCCAACAGCCTTTAACAGAGTACCTCTGTAATTCCAATCATGTCCAACAGCCACATGGCATCACATCCACATTCCCCTTCTAACCTGTGCCCACATATTATATAAAACTATTCTTAAATGCAAATCATGCTCTGCTTCAACTGATGACCTTCCAAGAGAGTTACTTAAAGTAGCAGATAAAATCATTTTTTATCATGTCTCAATCCTTATAAATAGGTCAGTCCAGGAATACCATTTTCCCTCGCTATTTAAAAAAATGCACATTATTCATCTACACAAAAGAGGAAATTCAACATCACTAACTTTTAGTCCTATAGCGATCTTATCATTCTCTATAAAATACTTGAATATCTAATAGTTTCTAATCTATCTCCTGCAGGAAGAACACTTATTCCTCATGCAACATGGATTCTATCCCTCCCATAGTACTAATACTGCACTTCCAATCTTTATAGATAACTGTCAGTAAAGCTAGAGATAGTAGCAAACTAGTCTCCTCCTTATTTCTAGACTTGTCTAAAGCCTTTGACACAATTTTGCACTGTAAACGTCTACTTCAACTGTCCTCACTAGGTCTATCTCAATCCACACTTCTATAGCTCAAAAGCTATGTGTCCAACAGGGATTTGTCAGTAAAATGACACTAAACACTCTTTCCATACCTCCCTGTCACAAATGGTGTACCATAATGCTATATCCTTGGTCAGCTCCTTTCTAACATTCTCACCAATACTCTCCACACATCCATACAACACATCACCCTAATGTAATGCACAGATGACTCCACAAACATATGCACATCAGAAAACCTTGCACATCTCCAAAAAAATTCTCAGGAAACTTTAACGGCTAGCGAAACATGGCTTTGTAACTCATGACTCCTGCTCAGCCCTAACCCAACAAAAAATAAATAAATAAAATAAGATACCTCTTTTCCCCAAATCCTTCTTTATTAATAATACAGCAACTGAAGACACTTCCCATAGCAAATTATTAGGGGTGATATTAGACAATAATCTTAAATTCAACCCTCATATTCAAAATTGCATTAAAAGAACTTGCCAAAAACTGAGGATACTTTACAAAGCCAGAAACATCCTCATAAATGCAACTAAAACTACAATTGCCACTACTTACCTCTTCCACTCACTGCTTTATTGAGCTCCCATTCTTACTAAACTCCAGATATCTCAAATATCAAAATGTGAACAATGCTATAATAAAGTGGCTAAATTTTCAACAAACACCATTCTCAGAACCAATCACTGTATAGCACTATCAACTTACATATACATAACATCTCACCAGCTATAAAATTATCTAGCATCCATCTGCTTGTCTATTATGTCAATTATGTTCCCACTCAGTCACTATGATCCAATAATCAAAAACTCCTCTCTATTCATACACCTATCAAATATGCTCAGCATGGTCTGTACAGATACCATTTTGCTTAGGTGTGGAACTCCTTTCCTGCATCCATCAGGTCAATACCTTTCTTCCAGTCCTTTAAATCCATTCTGAAAGATTTCCTAGCCAAAATCTGGATAAACTACATCCCTAAATATTCATACCATATAACTCCTTAATCCCATCTTCTATCACTTCCTTATTTCAATCAATTTCTCTCCTCTGATTATCTAAATATGATGTAATCATTTTTCTCCTACTTTATATTCCAATTCTTGTTTGTATTTGTATAAAACACAAATGTAGTGTTATAGTAAAACCAAACCTTCAAATAGAACAACATCAGAGCCAGACTCAAGAAACTTCCCAAACAAGATATAAGGAATAAAAAGTACATTTATTTAGCACTTTCATTCTCACACAAACAGGACTTGTGAGAATGAAAATGCTAAATAATCATCTTTTTTTTATCCCTTATATCTTGTTTGGGAAGTTCTGTGGACCCTGGCTTTGGCATTATTTTGTTTGAAGGTTTTGTTTGTATTGTACTAACTTACCTTAAATTTCTTTAAACTGGTTAAAATTTCTGTAAATATTAAGTCACTGACATATAAGTTGTATCTGTCCTTAACCAACGTTTTCACATTTTTGTGTAAGTTGGTATAATTGTTTAAACTGTTGAGATTTTTATTTTTTTTTTCTTTTCCCCTGGGCCTCCACTGAAAATGGGCATCAAACAAGGTGGACATTCCTAATAATCAAATGTCAGTAAATAAATACATTAATTAAATACATTACCATTATTATTATTATTGTTATTATTATTATTATTATTATTATTATTATTATTATTATTATTATTATTATCATTATCATTATTACTATTACTATTAGCACTACTATTTTTATAATTGTTTTACAGCTGAAATTAGATAGGCAAAAATTTCATATAGTCTGTCAATTGGCTGAAAAAAATAGCATCAGTAATTGACCCTAAATGCCTGCAATAATGGCACATGAAACAGACCCCACTCCTCCAAACAGAATTTGTTAAAATATCCACTATAACACACTGAAAAGACACCACTCCTCCAAACAGAATTTGTTAAAATATCCAAAATGCTATATCAAAACAAACCCCATTCCTCCAAACAGAATTTGCTAAAATATCCACTATAGCACAAAGAAACAGACACCACTCCTCCAAACAGAATTTGTTAGAATATTCACTATGGAACACCAAAACAGATGTCACTCCTCTAAACAGAATTTGTTTAATTATCCACGATGGCCACCAAAACAGACACCACTTCTCCAAACAGAGTTTGTTAAAATATCCACTATGGCACACCGAAAGAGACACCACTCCTCCAAGCAGAATTTGTTAAAATATCCATTATGGCACACTGAAACAGATGCCACTCCTCCAAACAGAATTTGTTTAATTATTCACTGTGGCCACCGAAACATACACCATTCCTCTGAACAGAATTTTTTAAAATATCCACTATAGCACACCAAAACAGACGCCACTCCTCCAAACAGAATTTGTTAAAATATCCACTATTCATTTATCACTTTTTTTCTTTAAAAAGACTTCATCAGAATATGAGTAAGGAAGTTATTTAAAATTATTTTAGGAGCTCTCAAGAAGTTAAGAAAATTAATAACATGTGGCAAGGCTAGTATTCTGTATTCAAGAAGTGAAAAAAAACACACTGGTATGGATGAATAACCTTTATAAAATGGCATGTGTTATAGTAATGTATTTCATATTAGTTGATAAAGAAATTAAGTCTAAAATAACTCAGTTCCCAATAAACTGACATATATGTTATGGTTAGCTTAATTGTTTCTTGAATGTAAAGGACAACTTAATTGATATCTGTTTATTCAAAAAGGCAGTAGCAAAAAATATGTTTCTACTACAAATGTATATATTTTACTTGCTTATTTCCTTACATACCAACATAGTTTTACGTTTCTCATTTAAAACTGTGCAAAACTGATATGTGACAAATTATATACTATAGTAGCAAAAATATGTAACTGAGGCATCTGGCAAAGTGATCACATAGGCAGACCCAAAGTTAAAAAAATATGTAACTGAGGCATCTGGCGACATGATCACATACACAGACCCAAAGTTATACCAAATCTGTACTCTAAGTCATATTATTGAAACAATGAATTTGAGACTGACTGCAGGCCTTGAAAATTCAATTCTGATAAAGTTCAAGGTATAGTTGGCATGAATATAATAGCATTATAGGTAAATATTTTTGTACCTGAGTAAGGATTATTAGATATGGTATTAGAAATGGGTATCAGTTAGAGATAGAAAAGGCCATTGTGCAATGATTTAATCTCAGACTGTTTTAAAATTAAATGAGGAGTTTTCCAGAATGTTGCTTTTGGCCCCAGATCAGTATTTCTTCTTCTTCCTACCACACTACCACAGGTCTTATGGACAGTGAATATGCTGATTACCTTTAAATGATATAACCACTGTAGAGTACAGTATAGCAAAACATACCTTACAATGACATGCTATAGTTTAGATCAGAGGAGTATCTTCACATAGTATCTGATTTTGTTTAGAGGGTTTCCTGTTTGTGCATACTATTACTAATGTAGCCTGTTCTTCTGAATACCAACTTTGCATATCTAATTGCTGTAAACCAATGTTTGTTAAATGGTAATTGGCAGTCATGTGACTTCTCTTTGTAAACCTATATCAGTCTTATTTAGAATATTAAGTGCATTTCTAAACGTGACAGTTGGTGACAGTTCACTCCAGCACATAAACAAGTGTACCTAATAAGTCAGCCCTGATTACATTCAACAAAATAAGTAAACCAACAACTAAATAAATAAAATGTGCTGATCTTGACAGCAAAGACCATTGTGACTATGAATAATATGCAGCTGTCCAAGATGCGTGCATTTTGCTGTTCACTATAAACACATGCAGTCATCAATATATCTCATTTTCTGTCTGATAAAGATGTCAATATTTCACTTAAATGAGACTTTCTTAGATGTTCATAGTATGTTAGCTATAATGCCTTAACATTTTCTTTGAAGTATTATAGATGACAGAGAAGATGAAAGAGCAGGCAGCTTTTATTTAGACATCATAAATAATTATGTGTATTTTTCTTGACATTAAGGTAACATAATTCATAACAAATAGCCATAAGTTTTCTTAGACTATTGCTAGGGCAGCAATACAACCTCAGAATATGGTAATTTTGTTGTGTATACTACGATGGCTTATTACTTTTGTCTTTAACTTTCAATGAGGTTTTAAATCCTGTGATATTTATTTTGAATGTTTAATCATATTTCTGTTTAAAATAAAGCTTATTATAAGTTTAAATGCATTGTCATTATTTTCTGTGAAAGAGCATGGTTTATAAGCCACTGTATTTTCTTGTTTCATACAAAGAAAAGACAATCTATTTTTGAGCCAATGCCATTCTTATATTTAAAAATAATATATGCTATAGTTTTATTTCTTTATGTAAATGAAATATTTTACATCACCCATCTGCATTTTTGAAAACTTGAATTACAATTTTAGTTTGTACAGTTTTTAGGGATGTATTTTGACATCATTTGGCACAGTTTATATTCAGAAATGCATTCCAAATTGCATATTGGCTTTATGCAGAATTCAAGTTGACTGCGTTCTTTTCCTAGTTCAGCTATCACTTGCTTACAGTGCTCTATGTTGCACTGGTTGTCATATTGATGGATGTTGTAATGTTAAAATGCTATAGATTTTTTGCTGATATATGTAGCCCTGTAGTGGCAGGATATGGGTTTCTTTGTATTATGACATATTGCTGAAACTATTGAAGTCTGCGTTAATGCTTAACAATGACAAAACATATTTTAATGAAAATGTTTTCTCAGAGGATTTGGAAACTGGGTTACATGCATTGTATTTGTACATAAGGGTATTTTCTTCAAACTGGGTAGCACTTCAGTACATTTTTTTTCTTTTGTTATATTTTTTGTTTTTGTTTACTTTAAAGGAATAGCGTCATTTTCTGAATCACATAACAAATAAAGCATGATACAAAGCAAAACTCATTAAGATTTAAAATAATATATTTCATATAAAGTGTATTTTATTACTAAAATGAATAAAAGTTAATGGATGTTTTGTTTCTTGTTACAGGCTCTATACTTTGTTACTTGCCATTTAACAAGGACTATAAATAAAGACATGCCCATCTTCCATTCTTGTATTATCCTTCTGAGTGTTGGTACTGTGTTCATCATACAGATGATTGCTGCAGTAGCCTTAACTATGTGGATTATACCATGTCCTATAACACGTTATTTCTCTGAGTATGTAAAGAACTTTATTTTCTTTTCCTGTACTATGGGCGGACTCCTTTTACCTGGCAGCTATGCTTAACTTTTCTGAAATGGGTGGATTTTTTACATAATTGTTTTGGGGTGTCATTTACAGAAGACTTGCCACTTTTAGCAATGTTTTGTGCTAACTGGTTATAAACTAATTTTTGTATTATTTTGTAAAGCTTCAATTGCTCTACCTTGATTCATTGCTTTATTAAGGCTGCAGCAATTATAACTGTACAAATATCTATTTTATAGTACCAGTCATTCTGTCATTCCACCACTAAATGCAAAGTACTGCATAACTTAATCAGTAGTTCATAGTGAATAGCATCAAATGACTTGGGTGTTTATATTTAAAATTATAACTATCAGGAAAAACATTTCTGAACTCATTTATTCAAATTGTTATTAGCTGGAGATATTCCCAGTACTGATTCAATTTATATTCATGAAAATAGCATTCTTATCTTGTTAAACCTACTGCAATAGATAGAGCCTTATTTTGGCTATATAGCCAGAAGTGCAGATCACATCAACAACAGGGATGGGTTGAGAAAAACTAAGTATTTTGCTTCCTTTCATCTTTTAATTATCTGCCATGTTACATCTGGTTCTGTATGCTGGTTGACTGTCAGGAAAAAGGCAACCTACCATAAATCACAAAAGACGCTGTCAAAAGAAGATTTGGTTATATTGTACTTGTCCCAGGTTTCTTTGAAATTTGCTATCACTTTAGGGTATGACCTTGCCATGAGATTTCTTTCAGACTCGTACTAATCTTTTAAAGATAAAGTTTTCTTTTAAGTTAACTTTAATACGTAGTTTCTATTTCTGAGTCAAGCATAGCTCACCTTTTGAGTCCACTTCTTTTGAACATTCTGGTGAATTCTACTGGAACATGAACATTTTAACTGCTTTTTCTTGCTTTAACTGGAAAAATAATAGTTAAATGCTTTGTCGTCATGAATACAAATAAGTTCTGTAAGTCTTAAATTCAAATTTTTTTTTGTTGCCATATACCCATTTTCCAGTTTGTATGTATGTATGTACATGTGTGTATAAACATATGTATTATTATCTATATCTATCAATATATATATATATATATATATATATATATATATATATATATATATTTTTTTTTATATTTACACACACACATATATATATATTTATATATACATATATATATACATATATATATATATATATATATATATATATATATATATATATATACCTATACATAGGTAGTATAAAAAGATGTAATGCACTAAACTTCGACTGGCAAAATACTGATGAAAAAATGCAGATGTTGACACTCCAATATGCATCACTGAGAAACAGCCACTCCAAATGCAAAATTTGAAAATAAAAAAAATAATTTTTTGCAGGTGGACAAGATCCTCTGCACCCCCCCCCCCCACTACACCCCGTATACCCTTTCTAATTAATATATCTTAACTCCAAGATCACACAATCATAGGTTAAGGGCATTATCTCCAAACCCCAGAATTATGAGATCTTGCTCATCAGTCAACCAGCTGCTTAGTTGACTATAAGGTGTTGATTAAACAACTGTTGGCAAAATGCTCACTTGACCTTCTGCAAGAAAAATGTATATATATATATATATATATATATATATATATATATGGGTCTAGAACTATTCACTGAAAGCATATTTCACTGAAACACATTTGACTGTGCACAATTCACTGAAAGCTCAATTCATTGAAAACACAATTCACTGAAACACATTTCACTGAAAGTTATATATGACCTTTTCCCCACTGATATGTGACACTAAAGTTAGTATATATAGTCAGGGGGTGTGGGTGGCACTGCCCCCCACATCAGGGTGGGTGGTGGGTGTAGCCCCCACCTATTTTAAATATTTTGAACTATACACATGAATACTTGCAATTCCAATAAATTACTCTTTTCTGAACTTAATCTTCTTCTTCTTTTGGCTTTTTCCCGGTTAGGGGTCGCCACAGCGGATCACCTTGTCCGCACATTGAATGGCAGTGGAGTTTTACGGTGTCGAGTTGCCAGCCCGGCGCCCAACCTTCCACAGAAGGCACACTCACACGCACACCTAGGGCCAATTTAGAGTGTCCAATCCACCTGCAGCATGTCTTTGGGATGTGGGAGAAAACCGGAGCACCCGGAGGAAACCCACGCGACCACAGGGAGGACATGCAGACTCCGCACAGAAGGCACCCCAGCCGAGGATCGAACCGGAGAACCTCTTGCTGTGAGGCGGCAATGCTAACCACTGCACCACCGTGGCCGCCCTCTTTTCTGAACTTAATATATATCCAAAATATGTGGGGGCTTCCCCTTACCATATATACTAACTCCAGGGTCACACAACAATGGGGAAAAGGCCATATATAACTTTCAGTGAAATGTGTTTCAGTGAATTGAGTTTTCAGTGAATTGAACTTTTAGTGATTTGGGCACAGTCATTTCATTTTCAGTGAAAAGTGCTTTCAGTGAATAGTCCTAGACCCATATATATATATATATATATATATATAAAACATTTCTCTTGATATATATATATATATATATATATATATATATATATATATATATATATATATATATATATATATATATATATGTATATATATAAAACTCAAGGCAGCATCAATGCATAGCACTTGAAATTATAAAGACAAGAAACAACTGAAAATATAAAAAGCAACATTTTATGTCATACTCCAATATTCCATTTCTTGATAAATAAAAAAAAAAAACAGTTTGAAGTAACATAGAAAGTTATTGCGTCTTAGAATTGATTTAAAAAGATCAGTTCAGTACCCCCAATATTACCAAAATAGAATGCAAGCTTAACAAAGGTATAAACTAATTAACACCGCAAGTAATAATTCTAAAGATCTGGAAGAAACAAAATTAAGACCTGTAATCCAACAAATAACATGATGTTATGTGATGCCGATGATAACTCACACAAAAGGAAAATAGCATATCTCAATTTATTGCAAATATGAAGAAACTTTTTTACTATCCACAACTGGAATACCAGCTTACTTATCTACTACCAGGAGTCTGCAAATCGGCAACTGATAGAGAAACAAAATAGCATTGTTGTTTGCCATGAGTAGGAAAAACCCCATACTATCATCCACAACCAGAGTATCTGCTTTCTTAACTATTATATTGGGCCCATATGTATGTCAGCTGAAACAGAATATGCGTAGGGTTTATTTTAGTTGTTGAAAGTTTTTTCTCTGCATGTTGTATTGGTCGAACCTACAAAAAAAAAAAAAAAACTTCCTTGTTTATGTATCTTCAAACAATAAATGAATAAAAATGATGACTATAGATAGTATTCTGTATTTGGTGTGCATATATAATTTGGTCTTGGCTCACATATGATGAATTACCATATATCTGCAGACAGTCAAGATATATTGCATAAAAGCACAAAGAATGATAACAGCAAAATATATTTATTTTTATTTTCTATTTGTTGATGGAGTAGACAGGTAGGTCTACTGATTCTTTTCAGCCATGACCTAGGCTCCAACGGAGCACACACACATTCAGCTGTTTAATACTTGAGTATACATATATTCAGTTGATTAAAATTGTGCAGGTAGCAAAGTGGTTGTATCTCCTATAAAAGAACAGTAAAGAGACAGTTTAACACATAATAATCCAATAATTATAGTAATAATTTGTAGAGTATATACAATAGCTTTAGGTTATTTCCAATTTGCTGTAATACTGACAGTGCGTTAGCTATTATCCCAGCAACATTTGCAGCTGTATTCACTGATAAGGTACTTGCATGGGTCTTGTTTAAATACTTAATTTTACATAAAGCTTTAATTTCAGGACTTCAGGTTGCAGGAACAATGTGTGGGAAAGCTTTTTCACCTATTCTATTTTTGAAAGTGTTCTTAGCAGTGTAATAATGCCTTCTTGACTACTTTGTAAGGAACAGGATTGGTCTTTAAATTGCAGTTTTGATCTTAGTGTTGGACAGCATCATATTTTTAAGATTTTAAATATTAACCAGCCAAACAGGTAAGATGCCCAGTCCTTAAAAGACAACCAGTGGAATTTCCTTAATTAGGTTTCAGTGGTGCAACAGGGTGACAGCTAATAAAGCAAATCTGAAGAGGGTATTCTCAACAATTTGTCTTTTATGTTTATTGTAAAGAAGAGCAGTGCATATTCAAGTGTATGTAGTAGCGCATTTTTAGTGATAGCTCTCCTGGCTTAAGGGGAAAGTACACAAGACATGTAACAAAGTTTGATTTGTAAAAGAATTTTGTTATGTAGTTGATATGGGCTGTGAGTAACAAGAATTAGTCCAGTATTAGGTCTACATACGCATATTCAGAGATTTGGAATAATGTTGTCTTTCAAGCCACTAAACAAAAGATTGGGTAAGTTAGCTGTTTTACTGGGTGAAACAAATAACATCATTTTAATAGGATTTAGTTTGATTGTTTGCTTGTTTGTTATTCTCTGCCCACTGACATGTATTATGAAACTTAAAATTCCCAAACCAGAACAACTCAGTGCTTACCACAGAAACAACGTGAAAAGTACAACAGCACTGCGAGAAACAGCAGGACAAATGTTTTGATAAAATGCTAGTATCCAACACTAGTCTTCCTTTATTCACACCACAACTGAATAAAATACATCTCAAATGCAACTGAGCGCTTTCATCCATCAACAAAATGGGACTTCATCAGAATCATATCAAATCCCCCCATGACTTTAAATTTCTACCTGTCTTAAAAATAAATAATGGTTTCTCTCCCGTTATTGCATAAATAGATGGGTTACTTCTCAAAATATTCCAGTTTTTTTTTCTACTATTTTTTTTTAAACAGTCATATATAGTATCTTAAAAGGGTAAAAAATGTTAAGGGATTTTACAACAATAATATTGTAGAATTTAATAAAATGTTATTTTTGTGGAGAGATATTTAAAAAGGTTAAAGGATTTATTAGTAAGCGATTTTTAAGAGGTGTTTTTAAGAAAATATTGCTCTTTTAAAATGATTTGAAAGTAATTTCTATGACACCTTTAAGAAGTGTAATAATTGAATTAATGACGTCATTTCATTAGTGTTATAAACGTAAAAATGTGGGCATTTAATGTGATTCTGATTGGGGATGAAAGCACTCAGTCATATTTGAGACATATTTTATTCAGTTGCGGTGTGAGTAAAGGAAGACTAGTGTTGGTCACTAGCATTTTATCAAAAGATTTGTCCTGCTGTTTCTCACAGTGCTGTTGTACTTTTCACATATTATGAAACTTGATTGAATGTGCTCTTGTAGGACTGAATGTGGCCTATTCAGCTATATCATTAACAAATAGAGAAGAATAAGTAGTCCTTCCTTGATTAACAGCTATATTTAATACTTTACACACTTTTGTTAGCAAAAAAAATGAAGTTCATCAGATGATATTTGTTTTGCTTGTGAACTAAAGCAGTTAACTGATTAAATAAATACAGGATGACTATCTGTGGATGGCATTTTTATTCATCAAATATAGAACTCATTGCATGATGCAGTATGGGTTTTGTCAGATAAGTGAGGGTTTCTATTGCTAATGCCAATGCTTTCAGATATGCTGAAAGTTTCAGTGTTGGGGGTAGCAATATATGTAAGTGTTTGTGGGTTAGGATTCAAGTAAGACCTAGGTAATGATAAAGGTGGTTAGTGTGTAAGAAAGTGTCATTTTTCATTCAGTGCTTGTGCATTTTGATTATTTGTCATGTCCTTGTTTTTTTGTGTGTGTGTGTGTGTGTGTGTGTGTGTGTGTGTGTGTGTGTGTGTGTGTGTGTGTGTGTAGTGTGCTGTCTATCACCTGTAACCTATTCCCTTCTGTGCTACCAGGGAAAACCAAGATATTAACACATGTGCTCCTTTGCATAAACATACGTGTTAATTGTTCTTTATACCATGCAATAATGTTATGTATGTGTTTAAGGCTCTTCAGTGTTTAATGTTTTTTAAAACTGAAATGATTTTTTTAGAGTGCATTACCTGCATTAGTTCATTAATACATTAGCCAACATAGGGAAATTTGCCTTTTTCCTCACTATAGTGAGATCTAGGAGTTGGTATATTTAATTATGGGAGTGTTGGGGGCAAATCCCCCCACTTGGGTGAGTTTGACATGCTTCAGTGTGCTTGCTTTTTATGTTGGCCAACTGCCTCTATTCCCGCATTAAAATTCTGGTGATGTAAACATTTGTTAAACTACGTTTTCCGTATTATCATCTCAATTAAGTAAAGGTTCAAAGGTTAGTACTAGGCTAACTGCCCTTGCAAGCCATTTTAAGCCTAGCCAATTATACCTTGCAAGACTCAAACCCTGCACCTTGTTTTTGTAAGGCAAACACCTTAACCATTAGGCCACCCCAATTCAGTTTAATGGAATTTTGGTTTACTCAAATATATATATATATATATATATATATATATATATATATATATATATAGTAGGATCTAAATTTGTATGAGGGTTAATCTTTAAGTGCTGGAAGTATATGTTCATGCATATTAACATAAGTAGCAGATTAAACTGTGTCGGTGGTACACACTGTATGTGAAGTCATAAAACAAATGCAGGAAATATAATTATTTTGATAATTATGTGGCAACTGTAGCAGCTGCTGTTGTTCTTTTATCCAAGTCTGTTACTTGCTTCTAGGTACTAATAACTTAAACAAAAAAAATTTTAAAATAATCTCAATTGAATCAACTAGTTAAGAGACTATAGTTTTTAAATGGCAACACGGGCATTTATCACTATAGTGTATTATATCTGTTTTATTCTGCTGTCCCACTCTTCTTAATGAATTTGATTAGATGGAAGTGTTAACATTCTTCATTTTTCCTGTGAGACTTGGTTAAGCAATCATAAGTGGAAGTGGTTAAAGCAGTAGGTGTTTAGAACTCTCTCTCTCTGTAGGAATAAATTACATAGCCAGAGTCTTGCACACATATGTATCCATTTGAAAATGCTGCAATATACAAGACATAAAGTTGTAAATGTATTTTTATAGAGAAAATTTAATTAAATTTAAAGAATACTCTATATGCAGTGCATCATCTAATTTGCTCAATTTCTGGATAAAGTGTTACAAGCTAGTATTAATAATTATTAGAAACATCCATAGCAGTACCATAGTTAACATTTATTCATAAATTGTGCTTGTTGTCTTGAATTTCTAAGAAATTTGTTTAGTGTGCATGTACACAACTGTCAGTACAAAGAGTCTATCAATGAACAGGAGTCTACTGCATGTGTCCAGGATACAAAAGCTGATGGATTAACCCTTTCCTCCCTAACCTCCTTTGTTTGGTGCATTACACTGAATTCATTTATATCTAGTGCAGGAATCTGTTAACTGCATTTTCCTCACATTTTTCCAAGGTAAATATACACCTCTGCTCTTTGCTTCTGCTACATTGCAATTGACTGTGCATATATGCTAGAAGACAATTTTCACTTCTGGATTTCACAAGGACAGTAGAAAATGTATTTCCTGTTCTATTTTCCAGTTTTTAAAGTAGGTAGTACTGCAGCTGAGTAAACTATTATGCTTTGAATCACTGCCATTTATGGAACACACCACAGTAGTTTCAATATAATGTGAACATTGTGAGTATAGTTAGTAAGCATTGCCTGCTGCTATATTATAGCTGATCTCCATTAATAATTCAGTCTGGACTTTGTTCTTTTAGGTGTTTACCCTCCACGTGTTTCATGATATCCTTTACCATAGTCTCATATGGGCACAGAGGTCAATGCCTGTTATATCATGTGTTAGAATCTGAAAACAGTCAAATTACTTGCTTTATCCATAATCTCATTTCAGCCCAGAACACTGTTTTCTTACCATTTGTGTTTGTACTTTAACAGAGTTACTTAGGTTACCCATTACCGATGAGAAGAAATGCCTGTTATTCTTGTTTTGATTCATCTCCATGTTGTATGTGCAAAACTCTGAACAAAGGCCACCAATGAAATGAACTACACCAACCAATTCACATTTATTTGGAATTTCTGGTGGTGAATTTTACATTTTCCAATGTCAGCAGAAAACATATTTCTATTATATTGTGTGATGCATGAGAAAAAAATGTTTCTGGTCTATATTACCTCTCCCTCAAATCCATAACACATACTGTAATTATATCATTTGACACAGACATGAACATAGCATTTGAATTCAGGGCAATCAGATCTAGTTTTGAGGCAAGACACTTTAAAATTGTTTTCCATCTGTTAGATTAACCATCTGAAACACTTCTTATGACAGTAAATTTGGTATTATCCCAAGTTTACAGGCCACTTCTTGCTGCTTACCACAATCTCTCTTCTAGCTATGTAACACAAAAATAATTTTTATATAATTTATATATGAATTTTATATTAATATTATGAATAATATTCATCTCTAACGTTAGTAAACGTGATACTAGAATATTCAGCCTCAATTCTCCTTAAAGGTCGTAGTTAGATTGTGTATATATATATATATATATATATATATATATATATATATATATATATATATATATATATATATATATATATATATCTATATATACACACACATATATATATTTGTATTATTATTTTTATATAATGAATGTCATATTGTGGAATTAAGTGGATGGCATAACACAGTATGAATGCTATAAATTTAGAAATATGGTCATCATAGCTAGTTAAAGTTATGTACTAACATCAAGTTAATTTCTTGTATGGTAATTTTAGTCACTGTTAATGATGCCTAAATGTATTTCTCGAACTGCCAGCTGAGCTATTTTTCTGGGCTAGGTGATTAGCTATGAACCAATATGAAATGTAGTAAAAAAGTTTGCAGTGCAAAAAAAGTTTGTAGTGCAGAATTTCAGCAGTGTAATAGTAATTCATAGGTTCATAGGTTCATACTAGGCTATCTGCCCTAGGGCATTTATAAGCCTAGCCAGAATGTGTTTGGCTTTCGCCACCCATTTTAAATTTATTTTGCTATGCCCTTTTTCGAGGTTAGTATACTGTGCCTCTATCTAACAGTGACACAGAAGTGATACCCGGGGTAAACCTACAATCTCCCATCCACTCATCAAGATTCCTCTTGAAGAGAGTCAATGAGGGACTCTGCCTAACCTGGACTGGGATTTTATTCCAGAGTGAAGGGAGCCTCTGGGTTATGAATCTGTCCCTCCAGCATGTCCTATTTATTTCAGTGCTGAGGTTCAAGTCTCTCGAGCGTAGCTCGATGGGATTTGGATTTTCTGAGGTGCAGCATGTCCATTAATTCGGGTTGGACATGGCTTTATACGTCAGGCACAGATCTCCTCTGAACAGGCGGTATGCCACTGAGTAGAGCTGGAGTTTCTTTAACCGGGCAGCATATGGCATCTGTTTGAGCCCTTTGATCCTCTTGGTGAGGTACTTTTGGGGTCTTTCCAGTTGCTGCAGGTGTCTGGTAAGGTACATCCCAAAAGGGGCATTGTACTCAATTATGGGCCTGATGAGGGATGAGTAAAGAGGCAAGATGACCTCCCCTGATCTAGATGTGAATCCCTTCATGATTAGGTGGGCTATATAAAATGTTTTTCTAACCACTTTGGCCACGTGGTTGTCAAATGAGAGATTGCTATCAACTTGGGTCCCCAGGTCCCTAATTACTTCTTCTGTACTTAATGGAGTTCCACCTATGTGGTAATTTGTGGGCACTTTGTTTTTGCCAAAGGGGATGACTTTACACTTTTTGGCATTTAGCTTGAGGCCATGGCTCTGGCACCAGTTGTCTGTTTCTATGAGGCCCTTTTGGAGGATGCTTGTGTCGGCTGGAGAGTCGATTATGGCACCCAGTTTGCAGTCATCTGCGAACTTGGTCAGCCACAGTCCTTCCGTGTTGGCCTGTACCTCTGAGAAATATATACCGAACAAGAGAGGTCCCAGGACTGAGCCTTGTGGGACACCACTTGTAACTGGTTTGGAGTCTGACATGGCTCCAGCAATTCTAACCATGTGGGTTCTGTCCTTGAGCCAGTTTGCAATCCATCTAGTGACATAGGGGTTTATATTTAAGCTGGTGAGCTTATCTATAATGCCCCGATGGGGTATTGTATCGAAGGCTTTTGCGAGGTCCAGGTAGGCTGTGTGGACCACCTTCCCCTCGTCAATGGCCTTGGTGACTGTTTCAAAGAAATCAACCAGGTTTAAGAGGCAGGATCTGCCCTTAACAAAGCCGAACTGGTTAGGATCCAGTGTTTGTAGGTCCCCAATATCTTTATTTATGAGGTCCATGATGATCCTTTCCATAGCTTTGCAGACCAAGCTAGTCAGGCTTATGGGGCGATAGTTTCCAGGATCCGTTGAGGCACCACCTTTATGGAGAGGGACCACAGTTGCTGTACGTCACTCTTTGGGCACATATCCTGTAGTAAGGCTGAGATTGAACAGTAGTTTTATGTTTGGGTTTAGCTCTTCTTTGAGTTCATGTAGGACGCAGCCCGGGACACCATCTGGTCCCATTGATGCTGTGTTTTTTGCTTTGGAGAGGGCGGCTCTTACCTGAGCATCTAAGATGTCATGGGGGCAGCACTCTGCTGGGATAGATATTTGCCCTTTTGGTGGGGAGGGGGGGGGAGTTTGCGCTGAACCTGTCAGCTAGGATGTTGGCAATGTCTGTGGGTTCGGTGTATTTTTTGTCATTTTGGACTAATTCTGAGCAAATCTGGGAATTACCACCCAGGTTCCTAACATAACTAAAGAAAGCCTTGTGATTATCCTTAGTGTCCTGTGCAATTTTTCTCTCGAAGCTGGCCTTAGACAATTTTATGTGTGCCCGTAGTTTTTTGCTAATACTGATCAGTGATGCCTTCCCTTTTTGGGATTTTGCTTTATCATTTAGTAGCTTCCTCCTTCTATTGTATAGTTTGTTTATGGCTGGGGTCCACCAGACAGGACGTCTGCCTTTGGAGGATTGGGTCTTGGTTTTATTTGGGATCGCATGATCCATGCATTCCTGAAGGTGTTCATAGAATGCGTTTATAAAGGATTCTGCGGTCAGGGCTGTATTTTCCACAGGCCCGGGGGCTTTGAAGGATTCCACCTCAGTTTTGAGGAGTGTAAAATTTTCTTTAGAGAAGTTTTTCACTGTGGTTTTCTGGGCTGGGGGTGGGGTCGGGATGTGAATATCCAGTGAGATTAGTTTATGGTCTGATCTTACCAGTGAGGGATACACTTCTGGTCTGGAGCATAGAGTCCCCATGTTGGTGATGATCAGGTCCAGTATGTTTTCCCCTCTTGTGGGAGTGGTAACAAGTTGTTCCATAGCATTTGAGTTTATAAATTCTAGGAACCTTTGGGCTAGGGTGTTGGAGCTAGAGTAATGCTCCCAGTCTATGTTTGGGTAGTTGAAGTCGCCCAATATAATGGTGTTTGGAGAGACCTTCATATTTTCCAGTGTTTTCAGGAAGGCCGATTGGGGTTCCTGGGTTGGGGAGGGTGGTCTGTAGCAGGCTATAAACTGGAAGGCAGTTTTACCCACTGTTAGTTGCACATGGATAGTCTCTGATGCTTCGTGCTTTGCCACCAACCTGGAGGTGTGGGTATCTTTAATGAATATCGATACTCCCCCTCCTTTTGTGGTTCGGTCCAAGTTTTGGGGCCGAAAAGCATGGTATGAGGTATAACCTGGTAGTGCTGGGGTGCTCTCGGGAGCCCTGAACCAGGTTTCTGTTACTGCACAGATATTGATGTTCTCCATGCTAAGGAGAGTTTCGAGTGCGTGCATCTTGAGGTTTAGACTTCTGGCGTTGAGTAGCATTACTCTTAGTTTCTTATCCCTTGTGATACCTATGGAGGTGGGTTTGTCTTTTGAGCCTTGCCTAAAAAAGGCACTATGGGGGTAGCAAGAGCCTTTGCCAATATCCGAAAGCTCAGGGGTGATAGGTGCAAGCCGTCCCTAGCGAACCATCGTGGCTTGTCGAGCATATCATCCCAAGCTGACAGGCATTGGATCCCCTTTGAATGACACCAGTACTTAAGCCAATTGTTGAAATTGATCATCTTGTCTTCATATTGTGGCATCATTCTTGGTGAGGGTAAGATGCTACTCAAGGTCAGGGTCATACCGGTCTGGGCTACATGCTCAGAGAGCTCCTTTATGTCTCTTTTCATGTAGTCCAGGGAGGTATGTCTCAGGTCATTCACACCAGCATGGACAATGACTGAGTCATATTTGTACTTGCCTTGGAGTGAACTGAGTGCTTGTGTTATGTGGCGGATCCTAGCACCCGACAGGCTGCTCGCCGTGACCCTCTCCTTGTTCAGCCTGGTGAGCGGGACGTCAGTGTGCCTGATGATAGAGTCACCTATTACAAGTGTATCAGGTGTGTTGTTTAGTCTTAAGGGCTGTGACTGTTTGGCACACTGGCTTTGTGAGATATGTGTTGCATGTGTTTTGTTTTGGGGTAGTGGCTACTTGGGTGTCTGCTTTGGAGGTCTCTGCTGCTTCGGCAGATCTTTATTTAGAGCCTCCGAGTATGTTTTTGTGTGATTATGTGTTTGGTTTGCTGTCGTGGTAGGTCTATGTGAGACTGGAATTGTAGTGAGTATGGTTTCCTTCTCCTCCTGACTGGTTATGCCAGTACTGAGTTGAGAGAGCTTAGCCTCCAGTTTGGCTATATGGTTGCATCTCTCACATGTGTTGGAATTTGTTGGGAGGAGGAGAGGGTTGTCTGTGTACATGAGGCAGTTGTAACATTGCCTCAAGATTCCCAGATTCACCAGCTGGACCGGAGAGGAGATTGACAACTGACCTTTGGACATGCTAGAATAATATTGGGAATTCCTTAATAATTGAAAACCAGGGCCAGTGGGGAGTGAGGGTGTAGTGCTTTTAATTTTTAGTGCTGACTTATATAATTGCTTTAGTGAGCAAGTGCCAGGTAACTTAAGTGCAATGTGTTACAGGTAACTTAAATGCAAAACGACAAACAGTAACTTTCTTTCAAGTGAAACAAGGAAATAAGTACAGTAAGCAATGCAGATATTACTAGTGAGCCACAGAAGCGCTGAGAAGCCGCGTATTAGGTGGAATTAGCGTTCCAGGAAATAACAAGCAAACAAACAACAAGCATATAAACAAAGCTATATTCAGCAGGCCTGGATCTAGTCTATGCTACAGCAAACAAGGTGTACCAATTTCCGTAAGATACAGTTCAAATATTCAGGCACTATAAACCTTTAACCAGAAATTCCCAGCTCAGAAGGGCAGAGTCCAGCCTCTTCTCCCACAAGAGTGCAGACCACAAACCTTCTTAATGTAAAATAACTGGCCTGAAGCCGAAGTGCCTAAACCAGAACTAATACACTTTAAGAATAACAGACACTGGGCTCTCAATCAGCAGTTCCCAACTTAGAAGGATGAAAGCTACCTGTCCTGCCACCACAGTGCATGCCACAAACCTTCCTAATGTAAAACAACTGGTCCGAAGCCCAAGTGCTTAATCCAAAAGACTTAGAATGACAGCTAAACTTTAATCAAGTTACTACCAAGCAGTAATAAATACAATTGAATACTTTAGAAAATGCCTGGATTAGTGCTGAAGTTACACAAACAAAGCTAGATCCAGCAGGCCCGAATCCAGTCTATGCCACAGCAAACAAGGCGCACCAACTTCAGTAAGAAGCAGTTCAGATATGCATGCACTATAAGCCTTCAATCAGAAATTCCCAGCTCAGAAGGGCAGAGTCCAGCCTCTCCTCCCACAAGAGTGCAGACCACGAACCCTCTTAATGTAAAATAACTGGCCTGAAAGCCAAACCTTATTATTCCGTATGTTTATTTGTTCTTGTTGTTTAAAGTATACCTATCAGCATACTTTACTTTTAAACCATAGCTTCAATCTTCCTTGTTCATAGTTGTCAGCATTGTTTTAGTTTTAAACAGTATTTTTTCATAGTGTGTAGAACAGGAAGGGTTAACTATTGTTGCTGATGTCATCACAGCATGTGAGTTGACAAGCTCATGCACTTCCTAGTATTTTATTTAACTGAAACTTGTAGCTTGAATGTTTGCATCTGAAGAAGTTTGATTTTATTAAACAAAAAGTGCTTTATGCACTTTAAAACTACTGGTTGCTTTCTGAAGCGTTTTTTTTTTTTCTATTTTAGTAGTTTATTTTGTGTTTTTTCGGCTTGCTTACAACATTAAAAGAGTATACTTTACCAAAAACTAGATGCTTATAAGGATACATTTCTAATGTAAGTAATCTGTACTGTCAATCTAACAAGACATTTATAAAATGTACATAATTTTGTACCTAAAACAAGTGTGTTAAAAATAGCAAAAAGATCCAAGCAAACCAGAGTCTTCACCAAATAATACCTTAATCTTCCTATGAAGAACACTCATGAAAAATAGGCAAATGTCCCCTTAAGGACATACAAGTGTTCCAACTACATTCTTTTTGAATGCTCAATAACATTTTACATTTTACAGTCTGTATTGTAGCACTCAGGTTAATAAAGCCCAACCCAACTACTTTTAGACATGATATGGTTCACTATTTTAGGGGCCAATAACACATTTCCTAGTGGATCTACTTCAGAAGATTGACTCAACAGAAAGTTGAACTTCATATGGTCAAGACCATATGATCAACTTTCTGAAAAGTTGAACAACACAGAACAACAAGAATATATGTTTTTGCAGGGGGAGCTTGCACCCCACACCCTCCATGTTGGGGGCTGCATACCCCACACCCCCTGCATATTATATATATACCAACTCCAATATCACACTACAGTGAGGAAAAGGGTAAATTCCATGATCTCCACTGTACTGCAATCTCCATACAAAAGCTTTAGCATTTCTGACAGTTCATCATGTGGTCACAACTATATGAAGTTAGAATTTTTGTTAAGCTGATATTCTGAAGGGGACCCCTCCTAGGATCTACTTCAGAAGATCAACTCAGTAGAAAGTCACACATGATAAACATGAAGTGTCACCCGCACAAGCACAAATGGGCACAATAACCAATAAAGTAAAAATAAAAACTTCATATTTATCTTGCATGGTTTACACATTTTATTGGTTATTATGTCAATAGAAAGTTAAACTGCATCTGGTCGATACCATATGATCGACTTTCTGAAAATTCAAAAAAACACAAAACAATAAAAATCGAAATTTTTGCAGGGGGGCACATATTTATAATCTTTCACTAAGTCAGCAAATTTACATGCAGCTTAGTATATAAGCAGCTTCACTTTGCTCTGCTCAGCTTCGCCTGGTGTTTGGTCTCTTGGTTCTGGGCTCAGCTCTCAACTTAGAATTATGCCACCACAAAAAGTAAAGGTTCTGCACACCCAACCTTCCACCCTCGGGTTAATTAACTTATATTGCTACATCACCCAAGATATATATATATATATATATATATATATATATATATATATATATATATATATATATAGGTCTACTTGAAAACACCAACACACCAAAATGCCGACAGCGAGAACACCGAGACCCGAAGATCAACAACTGAGATGACCGACAGTTTAAAAGCCTGATGCTGAGAACACCGACATGTTAAGGTAAGTGTGCGATAGTGACAGACTTTAGGGTTAGGGGCATGTTAACTAAGTTAGGGTTAGGGTGCGGGTAAGGTAAGTGTGCGATAGTGACAGACTTTAGGGTTAGGGGCGGGTTAAGTGAGTTAGGGTTAGGGCGTGGGTTAGGTGAGTGTACGATAGTGACAGACCTTAGGGTTAGGGTTTGGGTTAAGGTTAGTGCATAGATAGTTGTGTATGTAAGGTTTAGTGTAGGTTTGTAAGGTTTTTGGTGTGCTTGTGTTGTGTGTGTGTTTTTCGGAATATGTATTTGTTTTGTTTTGTTGATTGTGGGGATTGTGGTTTGTCTGGCATGTGAAGTTTCATGCTTTTAAACTGTCGGTCATCTCAGTTGTCAATCTTCCGGTCTCGGTGTTCTCGTCGTCGGTGTTTTGGCGTTTCGGTGTTTTGAAGTAGACCTATATATATATATATATATATATATATATATATATATGTATGTATATATATATATATATATATATATATATATGTTTAAAGGTCTTGCACACCCACCTTTCCATCCTCAGGTCGGTTTCCTTATATTGCTGCCTCACTCAATAGATATAGATATATATATATATATATATATATATATATATATATATATATATATAAATAAATAGATATAGATATAGATATAGATACATTACCAGGATTTTACTCCGGGAAAAGAACCACTTGGCCACCATGACAAAATAAAGAAACCAAAGCAATTCAACCCCAACTAAATATATCAACTCTGGGATTGCACTACAGTGGTGAAAAGGGCAAAGTTCACCATGGTGGCCAAGTGGTTTCTTTCCCAGTGTAAAATTCCGGTGATCCAAGAGTTCATGAAGTAAGTGTTTGGCAAAGTCGCGTCAGTTTTTTGAAGTTTGGTAAAGTGGGTTTTTTATAACAGGTAGACCCATAAATATATATATATATATATATATATATATATATATATATATATATATATATAATTGCTCTAGGTGAGAATTTCTTGGCATCAGTTTTAATAATAGATATGTTTGTTTATTTATTAAAATATAATAAAAATGAAACTGATCAATGACTATCTCTTTATAATGCCGACTATCCCATTACAGCAAAATATGACTTACATAAGACCACAGAATGTGAGGACTAGACATTTAAATATCAAAAGTCCCTTTAACAAGACTCATTGCTTTCTGTACCTGGATTTTAGAAAACTAGCTCTGTGTCCTCTCAATCTCTGAAACATGGTTGAATCTCTGATTTATTAATTTAGACATCATTGTCTTCGATTACAGCATACAATGAGATTAATGCACTGATAAAATTGCTGTGTTTATCCACAATAGTTACATATCTCATTTATCAGGAAGCTAGACCTCCCATGATAATATGTAAACATTCCATTTTTGGTTTTATGTGAGTAAACCTAAAAGAATAAAACTTTATACATTTGATGAATATATATTATCGTCAGTATTTCCTGAAGACAAGTGCCCTCCAACAGACATTGGTTTGTAAGGAATACAGTTGTTGAATTACTGTTACAAGGGTGAATTCAATACACACTGGGAACCAAAATGTAAAAATGAACTAATAACTGCCTTTGCATTGCTTATGTACCCCCAAAAATGCACCATCACACAGATAAGGTATTAGACTGGGCCTTTGAAAGAAACCCTGACATATATATTAAATGTTTTGTCCTTCATAACCACTACTTTGACCACTTATCAACCTATGTAGTATGAAAGTTGAAATCCCCAACAACATTGAACAAAATAATTAATATAGAAAGCCTAAAAGATCAATCTCTAAATAAAATGAGCTTCTCCATGCAGGAAATGGACTATTCTTTTATTATTTCTATCAATTATGTCTATGAGACTATAATCAAGATACTAATGGACAACACATATGTACCACCTGGACAGGGCAGAGTTTAAAAAAAAAATCCCTGGATAAACAGTGTATATAAGGATGCCATGTCAGAATGAGAAAAAGCATGGGAACATTTAAACTGCCCAGTGATGAAAGTAGTAAATAAAAGTACAGACCAAGGAAGTATAAATGTCAGATGATTACTAGGCAGGCTAAAACAGATTCCTGTACTTCACGATAAAATCATAGTACTACAACATTGAATTTCTTTGGTCACACTTCACATCTTCATGGCTTAAGCTTGTGAAAACTACTTCTCTATTAATCCCTAATTGTGTCAGAAAAAAAGCCTAAATCATACTCCAACAAATGCTGCCTTATTCGATCCCAGTCGATAACCCTACACTCTAAAATTAGTATAGTTAGTATCTACGATGTCTGTAAACTACTTCAGAAAATAAAAACACATTACTCTACAGCCCTCGGCAACATTCCTTGCTAGTCTTTAAGGCAAGCTGCAATTAATAATGCTTTGCCACTCACCCAGTTAATCAACAGTAGCATTTGTAAATGCACTGTACCAGACTTTTGAAAAGATTAAAAACTCTTCCACTCTTTAAGAGTAGAAATTACTTCCCATTAGACACCAGAGTCCCTTCTCTCATAATTTTGAAAGGATATCACACAAACAAGTAATTACCAAAATGTCTATGCAAGAACAATAACTTATCCACTACCCAGAATGCTTTTCAAGCTGGTCATGGGACACAACTGCAAATGAGAGTGTTGTTAACCACCTCAGTTAATGCAGTGCAAATTTGCAATTGCACTGCTTTTTTTATTTTTTACACATTTACACCAAAGGTACATAATATTGTGCTTATGCCTAGGAATATAAGATGTCACTAGCAATCTCCCCACAAGTTCTCCAGTTACTTACCTGGAAAAAAAATGACTATATTTTGAGAAACTTCTTGAGTTGGTTCTGTGTTGTACCGATAAGAATCCTGAAAGGATATGTAATTTGTCCTCTCTTTTTACTATCTATATATATGTATAAAATGCTTTTTCTTACTGCAGAAATCCAGCTTATTTGCCAGACTTACATTACGTAACTCTTCCTACAGTATTCATACACAAGATATTTTATTTAATTATCTGTATCTGTTTAAGTATGGATTTCCAACAACAGATTAAAAAAAAAAGAAATATATATATATATATATATATATATATATATATATATATATATATATGTATATATATATATATATATATATATATATATATATATATATATATAGGTTCATAGGTTCATAGGATGATACTAGGCTATCTGCCCTAGGGCACTTATAAGCCTAGCCAGAGTGTGTTTGGCTTTCGCCACCCTTTTAGATTAGTTGACTGTGCCTCTGTATAGTAGGTCACAGAAGGTAGCCATATTAAGATTAGTTTACTGTAACTCTGTCTAGCAAGGACACAGAAGAGATCCCAGGGGTAAACTTATGGTCTCCCATCCACTCATCAAGATTTCTCTTGTATAGGGTCAGTGAGGGGCTCTGCCTAACATGGATTGGGATTTTGTTCCAGAGTGAGGGGAGCCTCTGGGATATGATTCTGTCCCTCCAGCATGTCCTATTTATTTCTGTGCTGAGGTTCAAGTCCCTGGAGCATGTAGCTCTAAGGGATTTGGATTTCTTGAGGTGGAGCATGTCCATTAATTCTGGGTTGGACATGGCTTTATACATCAGACACAGATCAACTCTGAGTAGGCGGTATGCAACTGAGTAGAGCTGGAGTTTCTTTAGCCAAACTGCATAGGACATCTGTTTGAGTTCCTTGATCCTCTTGGTGAGGTACTTTTGGGGTCTTTCCAGTTGCTGCAGGTGTCAGGTAAGGTACATCCCAAATGGGGCATTGTATTCAATTATGGGCCTAATAAGTGATGAGTAGAGGGGCACAATGGCCTCTTTTGATCTAGATGTGAACCCTTTCTTGATAAGGTGGGCTATATAGAAGGTCTTTCTAACTACTTTGGCAACGTGATTGTCAAAGGTGAGATTTCTATCTACTTGGGTCCCCAAGTCCCTAATTACTTCTTCCGTACTTAATGGATTACCACCTATGTGGTAATTTGTGGGCACTTTGTTTTTCCCAAAGGGGATGACAATGCACTTTTTGGCATTTAGCTTTAGGCCATGGCTCTGGCACCAGCTATCCATCTCTGTGAGACCCTTTTGGAGGATTCTCGTTTCAGCTAGGGAATCGATTATGGCACCCAGTTTTCAGTCATCTGCGAACTTTGTTAGCCATAGTCCACCCGTGTTAGCCTGTACCTCGGAGAAATATATACCGAACAAGAGAGATCCCAGGACTGAGCCTTGTGGGACGCCACTTGCAACTGGTTTAGAGTCTGACATGGCACCTGCAATTCTGACCATGTGGGTTCTATCCCTGAGCCAGTTTGCAACCCATCTTGTGACCTAGGGGTTGTTATTTAAGCTGGTGAGCTTATTTATGATGCCCGAGTGGGATATTGTGTCGAAGGCTTTTGCGAGGTCCAGGTAGGCTGTGTGGACTACCTTCCCTTCATCTATGGCTTTGGCAACATTTTCAAAGAAGGCAACAAGGTTCAAGAGGCAAGATCTGCCCTTAACAAATCCGAACTGGGTAGGATCCAGTGTCTGGAGGTTCCCAATGTCTTTGTTTATGATTTCGATGATGATATGCTCCATAGCCTTGCAGACCAGGCTAGTCAGGCTTATAGGCTGATAGTTTCCGGGGTCCATTGTGGGACCACCTTTGTGGAGTGGGACCACTGTTGCTGTACTCCATTCCTTGGGTATATATCCTCTAGTAAGGCTGAGACTGAACAGTGTCTTTATGTGAGGATTTAGTTCTTCTTGGAGCTCATGTAAGACACAGCCCGGGACACCGTCTGGTCCCATTGATGCTGTGTTTTTTGCTTTGGAGAGGGCAGCTCTCACCTGTGCATCTGTGATCACAGGGAGGCTACATTCTGTTGGCATAGACATTTGCTCTTTTTGGAGGGGAAGGGGGGAGAAGTTTGCACTGAACCTTTCTGCCAGGATGTTGGCAATGTCTGTGGGTTCAGTGTATTTTTTTGTCATTTTGCACTAACTCAGAGCATATCTGGAAGTTGCCTCCCAGGTTCCTGACATAACTAAAGAAGGCCTTGTGATTATCTTTAGTGTCTTGTGCAATTTTTCTTTCGAAGCTGGCCTTAGATGATTTTATGAGGGATCGTAGTTTCTTGCTAGTACTGATCAGAGACGCCTTCCCTTTTTGGGATTTTGCTCTAAAATGTAGTAGCTTCCTCCTTTTGTTATATAGCTTATTTATGGCCGGGGTCCACCAGGCAGGTCTCTTGCCTTTGGAGGAGTGAGTCTTGGTTTTATTTGGGATAGCATGCTCCATGCATTCCTCTAGGTGTCCATATAATGCTTTTGTAAAGGATTCTGCGTTTTAGGCCGTAGTTTCCACTGGCCCGGGGCCTTTGAAGGATTCCACCTCGGTTTTGAGAAGTGTGAAGTTTGCTTTTGAGAAGTTCTTCACCGTGGTTTCCTTGGCTGGAAGTGGAGACAGAATATGGATGTCCAGTGAGATTAATTTATGGTCTGATCTTACCAATGAGGGGTATACTTCTGGTATGGAACATAGAGACCCCATGTTGGTGATGACCAGGTCCAATATGTTTTCCTCATCAGGATGCACCTCAAGATCCTGTCATTGCTTGCTTTGTGGCTTTCAAATTAATGAATCTCATCTTTTACACTTCATATATGAGTTCATATTATGCAGCACATCATTGTGCTGGACCCATAAATCCCAAATTCTTAGTACAAGAGTTGTTGACAGACCCTAAAATAATGTGTGGACAAAGACCCCAAAACAGGGACAGATATTAAATATTGCCATTATAAACTTAAAAAGTTGCTAGAATGACAGGAATTGTGATAGCATGCATTTTTATGAATGATATGGAGTCTGAAAGTCAAATATATGTCATTATTTAGTGACTTCAATCCCCTGTGATATGCCAGAAAACCACAGTTTTTATGATTGACAGACCACAAATATGAGACAAAAAGCTGGGATTTCTGTAGAAATCTGGACGGTTGAGAGCTGTAACCAGAAATAGCCATGTGCATGTAGGTTGTGATTCCTAGTAGCAGGTAGTGCTGTGGAGCAGTGAGAAAAACAGCCTGTGAAATAATACTTACAAATGATAGCCTTCATTTGCATGCCATTATACTAACAGTCTAACATGCATATGCACTGTATTCATGTAAAAGCAGGTCCCCAGTCATAGTCATGAAATGGATTAACTGCAAGCTGCACATTACAAATCAGCAAGCGGAATGCAGAAACAAGTGAAATTCCAAGAAACAAATATGCTTGAGGCAGCAACAACAACTTTCATAAACTAGCACTTGTGACTCTAAGTGACATTATGCTGCACTGTTTGACATGATATGGCGATAGTCAGCATGATAGAAAATGCCATTATCAATGGATTATATAATAGTTAACAGCAGACAGACAATGTTCCTATGGCCAGAGATCTCAAACAAGCATTGGTTGGCATGTATCACCCATCCTCAGGAAAGGGTAGAATGCATGGACTTCATTTTCTGGTAGACACATACTTCAACCAGAAACCTTTCAGGTACAAACAGGTGATACAGTATATATGTATGTATATATATATATATATATATATATATATATATATATATATATATATGTGTGTGTGTGTGTGTGTGTGTGTGTGTGTGTGTGTGTGTGTGTGTGTGTGTGTGTGTGTGTGTGTATGTGTGTGTGTGTGTGTGTGTGTGTGTGTGTGTGTGTGTGTGTGTGTGTGTGTGTGTGTGTGTATATATATATATAATATATATATATATGTATATATATATATATATATATATATATATATATATATATATATATATATATATGTATATATATATATATATATATATATATGTGTGTGTGTGTGTGTGTGTGTGTGTATATATATATATATATATATATATATATATATATATATATATATATATATATATTACGTCTGTTTAGCTGTAGAAAACTCAACACATTTGTGGACTAGCATATCTGTTTTACCAGCATAGGTTCCTAAGTAGGTACTAGGCTATTGGCCCAAGGGCCTATATAAGCCCAGCCAAAAATGAACCCTGGCTTTCGCCACCCAAGAAAATTATTTTCCTGTGCCCCTGTCGAGCAGAGCCACAGAAGTGATCCCTGGGGTGAATTTCCTATTTCCCATCCAATCATCAAGATTTTTCTTGAAGGGTGCTAATGAGGAGCTCTGTTTGACATCGATAGGTAGTCTGTTCCAGAGTATGGGAAGTCTCTGGGACAGGAATCTATCCCTCCAGCAGTTTCTGTTTATTGTGGTGACAAGGTTTAGGTCTCTAGAGCGTGTAGCTCGGTGGGATTGGGATTTCGTTAAGTGGAGTATGTCCAACAGGTCTTGGTTTGACATAGCTTTGTATGTTAGGCAGAGATCATCTCTGAGTAGGCATTATGCGACGGAGTAAAGTTGGAGTTTTTTGAGACGGTCTGCATAGAGCTTCTGTTTGAAGCCAGTAATCCTCTTTGTGAGGTATTTCTGTGGCCTTTCCAGTTGTTGTAGATGGCTTGTGAGGTACATACCAAAAGGGGCGTTGTACTCTGTAATGTGTCTGAGTGATGAGTAGAGGGGAACAATGACCTATTTTTTTTCTGGATGAGAAATGTTTTGTGATGAATTGAGCCATGTAGAAGGATTTCCTGACCACTGTGGCAATGTGATTATCAAAGGAGAGATTACTGTCCACCTGTGTCCCAAGGTCCCTTATCACATTTTTGGTGTTAAGTAGACTACCAGCTATGTGGTAGTTCATGGGTACAGAGTTTTTACCAAAGGGGATGACAATACACTTTTTGGCACTGAGCTTCAGGCCATGGCTTTGACACCAGGCATCTGTCTCAGTAAGGCCCTTTTGTAGTATGTCCACATCGTTAAGAGTTTCAATTATGGCTCCTAGTTTGCAGTCATCTGCAAACTTTGTTAGCCAAAGACCTTCTTTGTTAGCCTGTACTTCAGAGAAGTAGATACCAAACAGGAGGGGACCCAGGACTGAACCCTGTGGTACTCCACTGGTCACTGGTCTGAAGTCGGATTTGGAGTCTGATACTTTCACAATGTGGGTTCTGTCCGTGAGCCAGTTGGCAACCCATCTTGTGACATAGGGATTTATACCTAGTTTAGTGAGCTTGTATGTAATTCCAGAGTGGGGGGGTGGTGTCAAAAGCCTTGGCAAGATCTAGATAAGCTGTTTGAACAACCTTACCCTCATCTATGGCTTTGGTGACTGCTTCAAAGAAGTCAATCAGGTTTAGGAGACATGATCTGCCTTTTACAAATCCGAACTGGGTAGGGTCCAGAGTTTGGAGATTACCAATGTCTTTGTTTATGAGTTCCATGATGATACATTCCATGGCCTTGCAGACCAGGCTTGTCAGGCTAATGGGGCAGTAGTTCCCAGGGTCCATTATTGCTCCCCCTTTCTGGAGTGGGATAACCTTCATGGTGCGCCATTCAGTGGGCACAAAGCCTGAGGTGAGGCTATGATTGAACATGGTACTTAGGTAGGGTGCCAGATCATTCTGTAGTTCATGTAGAATGTAGCCTGGGATATTGTCAGGTCCCATGCTTGATGTGTTCTTGGCTTTGGAGACTGTGATTTTACCTGTGCAGCCGTGATTACAGGAACTTTGCATTCTTCCAGTATAGAGATGGGCCCTCTATGAGGTGAGATGGGGGTAAAGTTAGCACTGAACCTATCTGCCAGGATGTTGGCAATATCAGTTGGTTCTGTATATTTAGTGCCATTGTGCTATAACTTAGAGCAGATCTGAGTTTTGCCTTTGAGATTCTTGACATACCTATAGAATGCTTTGTGGTTGTCTTTAGAGTCAGTGGCAATTTTGTTTTCGTAACTAGCTTTGGAGGCTTTTATGAGGGATCTCAACTTCTTACTGAGGTTGACCAGGGAGTTCCTCCAGTCATGGAATTTTACTCTTTTTAGCAACAGTTTCTTTCTACTGTTGTAGAGTTTGTTTATGGCAGAGGACCACCAGATTGGCTTCCTTTTTTTGGAAGATAGCATCTTGGTACTATTAGGGATAGCATGATCCATGCACTTGTTTAAGTGCTTATAAAGTGCATTTGTGTAGTATTCAGCAGTCATACCTCTATTGTCCGTCTGCATGGGTGTCATGAAGTTTGCCACTTCTGACTCAAGAAGTGTGAAGTTGGCTTTGGAGAAGTTTTTTACTGTGGTTTCCCTAATTGGGGGTGGGGGCGGGATGTGGATGTCTAGGGTGATTAACTTGTGGTCGGAACTGACTAATGAGGAATTGACCTCTGGTGTGGAACACCGGTTGCCCATGTTGGTAGTGACCAGGTCTAGGATATTGCTGCCCCTGGTGGGGGTGTGAATAAGTTGATCCAAGGCATTGGAATTTATGAATTCCAGAAAATGTTGAGCAAAAGAGTTGGTATATGAGTAGTTTTCCCAGTTAATGGTGGGGTAGTTGAAATCGCCCATTATTAGGGTGTTGGGTTGTACCCTAATACTTTCTAGTTTATCTAGAAATGAGGAGTAGGAATCCTGGGGCATGGTGGGGGGTCTGTAGTAAGCTAAAATTTGGATTGCGGTCTTGCCCAGAGTTAGTTGCACTTAGATAATCTCAGATGCATTATGCTGTGCAACTAGACTGGAGGTGTGGATATCCTTAATGAATATGGACAAGCCTCCAACTTTAGTGCTTTGTTCGGGGTTAGGTGGCTGAAAGGTGTGGTATGAATTATAGCCTGGTAATTCAGGGGTGATCTCTGGAGCTCTGAACCAGGTCTCTGTCACTGCACAGATGTCGATGTTCTCCATTTTAAGGAGTGCCTCGAGTGAGTGCATTTTGAGGTTGAGACTTCTAGAAATGAGTAGCATTACCCTCAGATTTTGCTTGCTTGTACCTGTTACGGTGGTGAATTTGTCATTTGAACCTTGCCTAAAAAAGGAACTATAGGGGTGGCAAGAGCCTAGCCACTATCCGGAATCCCAAAGGCGACAGGTGCAGGCCATCTCTGGCAAAGCATCGTGGTCTGTCGACCATGTCATCCCAGGCAGACAAATACTGGATCCCCTTAGAATGACATCAGAAGCTTAGCCAATTGTTAAAGTCAATCATTTTGTCCTTGTACTGTGGTATCATTCTGGGTGACGGCAGGATGCTACTCAGGGCTAGGGTCATACCTGCCTGGGCTACAAGATCAGAGAGCTCCTCCATGTCTCTTTTCATGTAGTCCAGTGAGGTACGTCTCAGGTCATTCACACCAACATGGACAATGACAGAGTCATATTTGTACTTGTTGTGGAGTGACCTGAGTGCATGCATTATGTGGTGGATCCTGGCATCTGACAGGCAGCTGACAGTAACTTTCTCCTTGTCTAGCATGGTGAGTGGAACATCAGTGTGCCTGACTATAGAGTCACCTATGACTAGAGTGTTGGGTACGTTGTTATGCCTTATGGTTTGTGGTTGAGTGGCACACTGAGTTTGTGGGCTATGTATCATTTGGGTTGTGTTGGGGGGGGGGTGGATTTTACTTGCGTTTCTGCTTTGGAGGTCCCTGATGTTTGGGCAGGTTTTTATTGAGAGCCTCCGCAAATGTAGGTGTGTTTTGTGTTACTATGTGTGGGTTTAGGTGGTGTAGGTTTTGTTGGACTATATGGTATGTTTGGTGTGGTGCATATGTTTACCTTCTCCTCTTGACTATCTAGTCCAGTCTTGGGTGAAGAGAGCTTGGCTATATAAGTGCATCTCTCACAGGTTGTAGTGTTGGGTGGTAGGAGGAGAGGGTTGTCTGAATACATGAGGCAATTGCTGCATTGCCCCAAGATGCCCAGATTCATCAGGTAGACAGGAGAAATCACCGGGAGCTGACCCTTAGACATGCCTGGATAGGTGCTTATTTATTAAGTATTAAAAACTGCTTTCCTCTAGACAAGTGAGAAAAGTTGAGTGCTGTAGAAATTTGCAGCTTATTTACTGCTTACAACAAGTTCTGAACAAGTGCTGAGTTCAAAGAAACAGATTTGAGTGCTGAAAGTAGAAAACTGGCTAGGTCTATGAAACAAAATTAAGCTAGAAGTCTTCCCTCCAACACAGAAAGGCTGCTAGAAGTCTTCCCTCCAACACAGAAAGGCTTTTTGGGCTCAGAAGCCTACAAACAGTCTAGACCACTTACAGGAAAGGCAGGAAACAAGCTTATTTTTTTTTTCCCAGATGCTCATTTTGTACACAGTAGGAGTGCCTGAAATCAGAATATGATCTCACTGCACTCAGTTGAGTGAGCAAATGAGATGAGCCCAGAAGGAGTATCCAAACACAAATTTACAAGAGTTTCAAAGCCACCAAGATTAACACCAAAACAAAAACAGGGAGGGTGGGTGGGGAACTAACTGAGAAAACAGAGTCAAAACTTCCAGTTCAGTTAATATTCAATGCAGCACAAATAAATCAATTAAAATGCTGTATTATTTGAAAAAAGTGCAGATACAAGGTACTTAAATTCTCGTATACGTCCAGTTGAATACAGCTAGATTTTAGCCGGCCAAAGCTGAGGTTTTAAGCAGAAAATACTCCAAAATGTACCACTTAAATAGGCAGTGACAGGATATCAATGGATGAGACTACCCCCCGCCTACAATTACTAACAGGCAATAAAATTCTAGCAAGCACTAACTGAAAAAACAGAGTTAAAACTTCCAGTTCAGTTAATATTCAATGCAACACAAATAAATCAATTAAAATGCTGTATTAGTTGAAAAAAGTGCAGATAAAAGGTACTTAAATTCTCTTATATGTCCAGTTGAATACAGCTAGATCTTAGCCAGCCAAAGCTGAGGTTTTAAGCATATGCATATCTTCTATGACATTGCCTAGCTCCCAGTAGTACTGTGAACTGTGACAATAAAAATCTCACCTGGTATCCATTGACAACAGTTTATCAGAAGGAGGAATTCCACCAACTGCCAAACAGAGTGCAACAGACAGGAACTGGCTGAAAGTGTGTCTGAACAGCCAATATTTCCCACATGTGAATTATCTACTTTATCCCTTCCTATACTGGAAAATTCCAGTGAGCCACATAGTTGGTAAGCACCATTAAAAGCAGACACATATGTACACATACACACACACACACACACACACACACACACACACACACACACACACACACACTCACACACACACGCACACATGCACACACGCACAAACACACATGCACACACGCACACACACACACACACACACACACACACACACACACACACACACACACAGTCAAATACAGTATGTATGCATGTTTCATCTCTCCCATTAATTCCAACTATATTTTAAGTGATACAGGATGTCTGCTGGATTCATGGTTGATGACACCCATGAGGGTGATGCACAACATAGCAAAGCAGAAGTATAGAACCTACCATTTGCAGACTAGAAATATTGCTGAGTATACATTTGACCTGCTAAAGGCATGGTTCTACTGCCTCTACATGTCTGTGACAGGGGCTCAGCTGTACAACCTTATGTCCATTAGCAAGATGTTTATAGCCCACCACATGTTCCATAACATGATTACCAGGAAGACAGTAGAACACCTTTCTGTCCAGGGAGCCTCTGAACTTACTATTGCTGTCCTCAGCACAGCCAGTGCATTGATAGTATTCAGTGGTGACAGGTTGATAGACATTATGAAACAGCTACATTATACCTCCCTAAAAGTGATGTTGAACACAGTACTTTTTAGCACAGCAACACAGAGATATCCTGTTCAGTTTTATGGCCCATAACAAGCACACAAGGACAATGCATTGTCACAAAGAGCAACGAGATGCATTCAGTGCTGGCCAGTGCATGCTCAGGTCATACACTCCATCAGATATCTCACATACTCTACAGAGGAGGGACGATGCAGTGATTCACAGTCATCATTATTTATACAAGTGAGAAAAGATACAATGAAAAATGTCTGACATCACAACCTGAATGAGGGGTAGTATGTCACCAGAGATGGATGAATGGGTTTTGAGGCTATATCATACACAATGTCCTTTGATGACAGGAAAGAGGTGGGCACAATGTGACCATAATCTAAAGCCACTAAACTGGCTTCTTGTTGCATTGTTACAGGCTTCCTGTGACAGAGACATTTTGCTTCCATGGGAATGAGATCTCTATAGACATCAGTGGGATGGTGTTCTACCACTGGATGCTACCAGTTGTTGGCACCCAGTGCATAGTGTGGTGGACTGAGGGACTCCGATTCCTGCAGGTACAGACTGTGCACCCGACAGTGGCTTCCCAGCATGTCCACTCCATTTATATATCCACCCCTCTAACCAATGACAACAGTGCCAGAGAGGGCGGTTATGGTGTCACTTTCCATGCCTCAATGACGTAGGTATATCTCAAAAGCTGCAGAATGGTATCATCTCTAATCTCTATAGTTTAGCAGGACACTTGTGATGACATCCTTCTGAAAGCCATACATCATAGTAGTCTTTCCTTTTCTGCACAGGTAGTGTCAGGTTTTGCATAGATTATAACCCCTTTCATTTGTTGATTGAGCCCTGGAGTTGCCTGCATATCATGGGTCAGCTATGATATGTAATGGTGCCAATGTTGTCTGCTAGCCTGCAATATGGTGTCATTCATCATCAGTAGCTGTGTGGTTCTCTCCTGCTGCATTTCCATGGAGACTAATGGTGTCTTCATTCATAGGGGAGCCTGCCAAAAAGATGGTGTGTGCGCAGCTGTTAACTCAGGTCAGTTGTGGTTGTACAACCTCCATGAACAAAGAGTGGAGGACTACCAAAAAGGGGAACAGACAGTACCTGCATGTCCTCTGAATGTGACTCAGTCTGTATCTTGATATCATCATCACATCCTGCACAGATCCTGACATCAGCCTGTTTTAGTGACCCAGCTTGTACAGTATTACTGTAGCAGTGATCTGGCCTGTGAATATACAAGGCATGACTAAACAGAGTGAATCTGATAAATCCATCTAATTGTGCTGTCCTATGCTATAGATGCAAATAATGATGCACACTTTGCAGATGCAGAACTGAAGCAAACCTCTGTCACTACTTCTGTGTGTTTGTATACCTGACTTACCTATATGATCCATATATATGAATGTATGAATGTTTATATGTATGTATATATATATATATATATATATATATATATATATATATATATGGTATACATGCATTTGATCGGCCGGTCGATGGCCGTTTGGAAAATGTGCGAAAGCAGTGTAGCAGGTTCTCGCAATTGCGAACCGAAGATCGTTGAAACACACAATATTCCCCCCTTTTTGACCCATGGTAGTGCGGTTGGAAATGTTGCATTTGGTGTTTTGTATGACATTCCGACCTTTTGCCACTTTCAAATTTGACATTCTGTTTCGAAGTTACACCCATTCGAGGTTGGTGTGGACGCTCAAATGAATGTATACACACACATATATATATATATATATATATATATATATATATATATATATATATAAATCAAGTAAAGTATGATTACGCAAATCAGTAGAACAGACACTGAGAGGCAAAATTTACTTTTTCAGTACAAACAAAAGGAAAGGCAAATACATAATTCAATACATCAACTGCAGTGTAGAAATGGAGGAGCTTATTAAGCTCAATTTACAGTAGGGGTGTAGAGGTGGGCAGCTTAATTATCACTAGGTTCAAAAAGCAAATCAACAGACATGAGCATGGGTGGGAAACACAACCAGGGAATCCCAGCAGTGCTTTAGTTTCGGCAAGCTTGAAATCTTTTGACCAAAAGACAAAAGGGGCAGAAATTCACTGCGTATTTAAGGATCACTCAAGAGAATTTACTAATGAAAAAACATGTGAAGTGTGCAGCCTAGGTAATTTAAGTGTCTATCTCCCACATAGAACAAAAACAGCAGGCCAAGCAGATTTCTTAAAACAGAAAACAAAATGGAGCAGGTAAAACAAAAAGCAGCTCTATCACAGACAAGAAATATAGGTTTACTTTCCTCACCCAGCAGCGAAGCCCCAGCAGTGCTTTAGTTTCTGCAAACACAAAATCTTTTCAGCAAAAGACCTCCATGCAGGGATACTATGGACCCCGTCTTGTCTTTTAGACTCACATTGAGATTTGGACCCCTTGTAGGGCTAACCTCTAAGTCCTTCTATGCTGTAAGTCATCTAGAAGACATGCCTGATAATGTGGGTGCATACAGCAGACATTGCTGTATTGTGTGATTCCACCAATCAAGGGCACTAACATCATAGTCTACTGTCTCCCAGATGTGATTCAGTAGTGGCTGGTGAATACTCCCTCCTCTCCATAGATCCTTAGTATCTATAGGAAGGATGGCATTTGCAACTTGCCTGAATTTGTCCAGTGTCGACCATCCACCCCTCCCAAGGACACAAGGTCATCTATGAGAACAAGACAAACGTGTGGCTTCTGATTGCTAAGGATAGTAGACTACCACTTTCATCTTTTGTCATAGCTATTCATAAAGGGACAGGCCTAGACTTGTAAAATGTTTGATGGAAATGCAGATCTACAGATGGTGGCGGACCCAACTAATACCCAAGGTTACTAATGGGAATGGACTTGTGTTTCCACACAGATGCAAGTTGCTGCTATACACAGGCCCACAGTGATATACTGGTAAGTGGGTGGGATTCTCTAATTGCAGTGGCTGAGGACACCAACACAGAAGAATGAGACAGCTCCAGTGATACCTGTTTGAGGTTGTTCATACAGAATAAGTTCACAGCACATATGTAAAGGACACATAGACTAATTTAGGGATATACAGTCCTGATATGGTACTGTTTTGCCCTCACCTTCAGCTACATATTTACCTCTTTTCATGGCAAGGGCTAACACATACATCGCACCAGATCAGAAATATACTTGTTACCTCAGTACCACAAAACACTATCTAACTCCTCAGGGCTTCTGACAACTCTAGTTCCATCCTGATGAAGCTAACTGGCTACTCCTTTTGGTATTTAAAATGACAGATTATTTAAGTCACAAATAACTGACAGCTGGCACAGTATATATATATATATATATATATATATATATATATATATATATATATATATATATTTAGAGAGAGCAATTAAGCTAACTACCATGCATGACCTGAACTGCTTTATTTATGAGAAGTACAAAGATGCCATAACATTTAGTTAGGATGCAGAGAATATGACTGATGTGAATTGAGTGTTGGCTTCTGCATACTTCCTGATGATATGGATGCATCCAAATTTGTGGCTGCCCTAAGTTATGCTACTTGGAATTTAGAATTCATACTTGAAGTGTGAATGCCAGGCAGCGATCATGTTTTGCAGGGCATTTGTGACAATGGCTGTTAATGCTAATGCTGCCACAGACAACAGCTGCCACTTTGACAAGGATAGCTACGTAATGCCCTTTCTCCTGCATAGTCAGCTGAAGAAGCAACTGTTGTGACTCTATCAAGATGTATTTCGTAAAGTAGATATGTGGTATTATGTTGCTGAGATGCTCAATGAGGTTAATGACATTCGCAGGACTGATGGACAGTGCAAGCGATACTAAGGTGACCCGCAGTGCTGCCACCCTAAAGATTTGCCACAGTAGGAAGTGGAGGCTGGGTAGGCAGTCTCTGAATTCTATAGCAAGGGCTACTGTTTATCAATATGTTCTTTTAAACATTCTTAATTCTGTGTTTAAGAAGTGTGTTACTAATAAAGGCTATGTCCTCCAACAGATGCCAGATCATATCTGGTAGGCTTTTAAGGAGAACTGCTGACATCCTTTGTCTGTTGAGTGTCTATATTACATGGCACTACTGCGTATTGGAGTGTATTGCAAAGCAGTTAATTTGTGTGGCTGTGTACATACATATGAGGTTGGAGGGGTGTGTGTGTGTGTGTGTGTGTGTGTGTGTGTGTGTGTGTGTGTGTGTGTGTGTGTGTGTGTGTGTGTGTGTGTGTGTGTGCGTGTGTGTGCGTGTGTGTGTGTGTGTGTGTGTGTGTGTGTGTGTGTGTGTGTGTGTGTGTGTGTGTGTGTGTGTGTATACAGCTGTATGGATATCTGGAAACTGATGCAGGTACAGAATGACCAAACCACAAATGATTTAATTCAATACATTAAACAATAAGATCATTGAACACCTAACAGATCTAAACATAACAGTTTGTTAAAGGAAAGCCAACAGTTTTCCCTTGTAATCCATTAACAGTGCTACTAACTTAACGTATAATTCTTCTCAGTAGCAGTACTGATGTAGGAAGGGGCTTTCCTAATATGAGGCATAGAGTTGGGGTTAGGGCAGAAAGAGGGTTTGGTTTGTATATATTAGGGTGGGTGGGGGCTAAAATGATTGGCAATAACACCACCAATTTACTCTAGGAGAAGCATTAATGAGTGATGGCTACTACATCTAGGGAAAAAAAGCACATATTTTAAAGCCTTCATAAGAAATGCTAACAAGGGAAAAGTTTCATTAAATAAGATTAGGTTAATTTAAATAAACTATTAAAAATTAATTACAATGATGGAGTACAGACATTTGATATAACAGGACTCTGGTTGGTAGCTCTATTGTTGAGATGTTTTTGAGGTGAAGGAGCAAAATTGGCTTTCTCCCTGAAATTGTAAAATGGCAGTATATTTCATGAACTGGAGTCCTATAGATGGAATATATTTTTTTCTATTTTTTTTCTTTGTCTTTTAATCATCCTGACCATCAAAATACCTCCATAGTCCAGTTTTCTCGTTCATACAACATGGGCTGTCATGCTACTGGGATTTCACCTTTCGCAGCACTCAGCTTTTCATGAACAGCAGTTTGTGAGCAAGAACTAGACAACAAGTCTGTTGTTCTCAATTGGTAGATAGAAATCTCTTATATGGTTCTTATCCCCTATTATATGAATGCAGGTGATCAGGTAGCAAAGCTCAGATCTTTGATACTGTGATGCAAGAATGTGTATCTGTATGCCTGTTCTTACCAAGTGCTGCACTATTTCTCTTTTTTGAGAATTTGTTTCCCTTCTGCATCATCCTATGCTTCCCAACCCAGTGCTCAAGTCCATCACTGGGTCTAGCAGTCACTTCATTAACCACAGAGACTGCCTGCCTCCAATAGGGCTAGAGCTAGGGCTGGGTGTTCTGGGTGGCTGGCCATACAAATCCACCAGGGCATTATATTTATGACCTACCCCTGTTGCTCCTCCCTTTGGTTCCATGTGGTAAGTCTGAAGGGCAGTCATGCAATCACTGCACCTCCATAGTAGCTCAGCCTTATTCACCACTTTCTTCCCCCCTTTGGACCATGACTTCTTGTGCAAAATCCACAGTCTCTAACAGGGATCATCAAAGGAGATGCTTATGGAGCCTCTCACTTATCAGGGCTGGTAACACTCATCACTCCCTACTATTCTGTAAGACGCCTCAGCTGCTAAATAGAATTCAGGTCATCTGAGCTCTAGTCAGGGATTTATCCCTCTAGGTCACTAGAATGGCACGCCAAAAACCTATTTAGGTGCTTTGAGCCAGCACCTGCCCGACCAACAGGAAATATTCAAGCACCAGATTCTAACACCCATCCTGAATGGATGAGCTGATATCAGCTGCTGTCTACCATCCTTGCTAGGCTGGGTTTTGCTTCCCCCCATCTTGGTCAACTGTTGTCTAAGAATAACTTATGATCATCATCATTCTTCTCATATCATCGGCGATATTTTACTTGAGGGCCTCACCAGTTCGTTTTGTGCAGAAGTGGGCATGTCGTTAATTGAGTGACAACCCGGTCTGCATATGTAATTAGCCATCTGGTGAGGCCCTCAAGTAAAATATCACCTGCTTTTTTTTTTTTTTTTATATATACCAAGATGTGGCTCTTATGTGTCCAGAATCTAGTTGCCGACTGTCCATATTTGTGTGTCTGTTCCTCATTCAGATTCTGGTTTTCTAACAAATCACCAACTTTCAGAAATGTTGCAAGCTTTATAAAATATATGTTAATGCAAATGTTGTTATTATGCAAGAGCACTATTTAAGATCTGCCCTTGACTTTTGGGATTTGTCCCCTTATTGTTGTTAGCTCTGTAGGGTACAAATGGTTATGCTTTTTCTTGTCAACTGAGTAGTTTTTTCTAAGCATTTCTTAGGGATATTGTGGCTTGCTGACTCTAAAATATGTCTACAATTGTCTACCTAATAAGTAACAGTTGCAAATGAAGCACGGCCTTATCTAGGGAGGGAGGGTGACATTGAAAAAGATTTAAATCTTTATAAATCTGACTACAAAACTGAATTATGCAGCTAAAGTAATGCTTTGGAAAGAGACATTGGTTTGTATCCTGGGTACACAATCTGAGGATTATTCTTGAAGAAATGTTATTACTTAAGTAAATGCCACCTGCAACTGCTATAAATCGTAATGGCATCTTCACAATATAATTCAGATGAAATACCTTATACCATGTTAAGCCATCAAACAGTTGTTCATACACTGATGTCATCACATGCAGTTTACTGTGGTAGCCTATATCTGGAAGTCCTAGGGCACTAACCTTGGCTACCTCCACTGTGTTTAGTAGCAAGACTTCTGGCAGGATTGTTTCATTATCATCATATTATGGCAGTGCTCTGGAGTTTGAAAAACCTTGTTTCACACGTATCCGTGGCTCATTGTACGTTATTTTCTTATGTTATTTGTTATCATGTAAGAAATTATAATATTTTACCTGTCCGTATGTTTTTACTTCATAATTCAACAGATATCGCCATTATTCAGACATTTGATAAGGTAAGTAGAAAATGTAATATTGTAATATTGGAATTACTGATGTTGGTAACATTTTACTGTTTTATTTATTGTTATATTACATGTCAGTGTGCTTGTTTTCTTTTTTTGATATCCGACGGTACATTCGGATAGAATGCATATTCATGACTGACATATCATGGGGGTGGGTTTTGGGCGGGGCTTGCTACTGCGCATCTGGTGAGGCCCTCAAGTAAAATATCGTCATATCATCTGCATTTACCTCTACTTACTAATGGTTATCTCCTGCAATAGCTTTGTGACTGTACTTTGTTTAAGTGAGCTTGAGATTCTCTGTTTACAGCAGTTCATAATATCAGTTGCTCACAAATCACTAGTACCCATTTGTGAAGTGAGGAAATATAAGCTCAGAACTATTCTTCATGTAATTAGATTATGGTTGTCATAATGTGTATTACAATTCCATAAACAACACTACAACAAAATAAACTTTTAATCTGAAATGCACAGATTTGAGGAAGACACAGAACTAAAATAAAAAGGGGAAGAGAGGGAAGACAATCACCAAATCTATTTTCACTCCCTTTACATTGTTTTAAAGTTTCTCAAATCTAAGCAGTCCAGTCAGCTGCTATCACCATCAACACTCAGTTAAGGTGCTTAAGCTTAACTGTCCAGTGTTTAGTTTCTGTCATTTGTCTGACTTAAAAACCTTTACACAAGCATACAGGTTAGATCAATAAGAAGCAAAGACGGCCTTAAAACTGACAACTGCTAATTAGTATTGTGTTCATCTAACACTAATGTTTAAGTTTAAATTTGTTTAAAGGCAGCCAGGACTTGGATGCACTGTAAAAAGCTATTGTGCGCCTGAGAAGCTTTATGTGAAACATGTTTTTGATAAAGTGCTTAACATAAAACCTTTCTTACCAACCATGTTTAGACCTACTGCCCTATATTCACTCGAGTCTTCAGTTCAGGAGTAAAGTTTTGCTCAAGTCTGTCATGCTGCATGAATTAAAATGAAAGAACTTCTAATGCAAGAAGCAAGCTATACGGAAGATTAGACTAGATGGAGAAATAAAGTCATTCTGACCAAGGCATTTTAAAAATAAGCAAATTAAGGTCAGTATTTTCCATACAACAAAACCAATGCTAGAAGTCTAAACCTCAAAATGCATTCACTCGAGGTACTCCTTAAAAGGGAGAACATCGACATCTGTGCAGTGACAGAGACCTGGTTTAAGGCTCCAGAGAGCACCCCTGCATTACCAGGCTGTAATTCATACCACACCATTCGGCCACCTAACCTGGGCCGAAACACTAAAAGTGGAGGTGTGTCCATATTCATTAAGGATATCCACACCTCCAGGCTACTTGCTCAGCATAATGCATCCAAGATTATCCAAGTGCAACTAACTCTTGGCAAGACCGCAGTCCAAATTGTAACTTGCTACAGATCCCCCACCATGCCCCAGGATTCCCACTCCTCATTTTTTGATACACTTGAAAATATTATGGCATAAACCAATACCCTAAAAATGGGTGATTTCAACTACCCCACCATTAACTGGGAAAACTACTCATGTACCAACTCTGTTGTTCAAAGCTTTCTGGAATTCATAAATTCCAATGCCTTGGATCAACATATCCACACCCCCACCAGGGGCAGCAATATTCTAGACCTAGTCATTACCAACATGGGCAACCAGTGTTCCACAACAAAGGTCAATTCCTTGTTGGTCAGATCTGATCACAAGCTAATCACCCTAGACATCCACATCCCGCCCCCACATTAGGGAAACCACCGTAAAAAATGTCTCCAAAGCCAACTTCACACTTCTTAAGACAGAAGTGGTAAAGTTCATGACACCCATGCAGATGGACAATGGAGGTACGACTGCTGAATCCTACAAAAATGCACTTTATAAGCACATACATGAGTGCATGGAACGTGCTATCCCTAACTGAACCAAGATGCTATCCTCCAAAAAAAGGAAGCCAATCTGGTGGTTCCCTGCCATAAACAAACTCTACAACAGAAGAAAGAAACTGTTGCAAAAAAGAGTAAAATCCCATGATTGGAGGAACTTCCTGGTTAGCCTCAGTAAGAAGCTGAGATCCCTCATAAAATCCTCCAAAGCTAGTTATGAAAACAAAATTGCCACTGATTCTAAAGACAACCACAAAGCATTTTATAGCTATGTCAAGAATCTCAATGGCAATACACAGATCTGTACTGAGTTATAGCACAATGGCACTAAATATACAGAACCAACTGATATTGCCAACATCCTGAGAGATAGGTTCAGTGCTAACTTTACCCCTCTCTCACCCACTAAAGGGCCCATCTCTATACAGGAAGAATGCAAAGTTCTTGTAATCACAGCTGCACAGGTAAAAACCACACTCTCCAAAGCCAATAACACAGCATCCATGGGACCTGACAACAACCCAGGCTGCATTCTACATGAACTACAGAAGGAACTGGCATCCCAGCTAAGCACCATGTTAAATCATAGTCTCACCTCAGGGTTTGTGCCCACTGAATGGTGCACACCAATGGTTACCCCACTCCACAGAGGGGGAGCCACTACAGATCCTGGGAACTACCACCCCATTAGCCTAATGAGCCTGGTCTGCAAGGCCATGGAATGTATCATCATGGAACTTATAAACAAAGACATTGGTAATCTCCAAACTCTGGACCCTAACCAGGTCAGGTTTGTAAAAGGCAGATCATATCTCCTAAACCTGATAGACTTCTTTGAAGCAGTCACCAAAGCTGTAGATGAGAGTAAGGTGGTTCACACAGTCTACCTAGATCTCGCCAAGGCTTTTGACATCATCCCCCACTCTGGAATTATAGATAAACTCACTAAACTAGGTATAAATCCCGATGTCACAAGATGGGTTGCCAACTGGCTCACTGACTGAAATCACACTGAGAAAGTAGCAGACTCCAAATCCGACTGCAGACCAGTGACAAGTGGAGTACCACAGGGTTCAGTTCTGGGTCCTCTCCTGTTTGGTATCTACTTTTCTGAAGTACAGGCTAACACAGAAGGTTTTTGGCTAATGAAGTTCGCAGATGACTGCAAACTAGGAGCCATAATCAAAACTCCTACCGATGTGGACATCCTGCAAAAAGGCCTCACTGAGACAGATTCCTGGCGTCAAAGCCATGGCCTCAAGCTCAATGCCAAAAAGTGCATTGTCATCCCCTTTGGTAAAAACTGTGTACCCATGAGCTACCACATAGGTGGTAGTCTACATAACACGAAAATGTGATAAGAGACCTTGCGACACAGGTGGACAGTAGTCTCTCCTTTGATAACCACATCACCATAGTAGTCAGGAAATCCTTCTACATGGCACACCTCATCACAAAATGTTTGTCATCCAGGAAAAAAGAGGTCATTGTTCCCCTCTACTTGTCACTCATTAGACCCATTATAGAGTACAATGCCCCTTTTGGTATGTACTTCACAAGACATCAACAAAAACTGGAAAGGCCACAGAAATGCCTCACAAAGAGGATTACCGGCCTCAAACAAATGCTCTACACAGACCGTCTCAAAAAACTCCACCTTTACTCCGTCACATATCACCTACTCAGAGGTAATCTCTGCCTAACATACAAAGCTATGTCAAACCCAGAGCTGTTGGACATGCTCCACTTAAAGAAATCCCAATCCCTTCAAGCTACATGCTCTAGGGACCTAAACCTTGTCACCACAATAAACAGAACATGCTAGAGGGATAGATTCCTGTCCCAGAGACTTCCCATACTCTGGAACAAACTACCTATCTATATCAAACAAAGCTCCTCATTAGCATTCTTCAAGAAAAATCTTGATGATTAGATGGGAAATAGGAAATTCACCCCGGGGATCACTTCTGTGGCTCTACTCGACAGGGGCACAGGAAAATAATTTTCTTGGATGGCGAAAGCCAGGGTACCTTTTTGGCTAGGCTTATATAGGCCTAGTACCTACCTATAAACCTATATATGAAACAAAAATGCACACAAAGGTCTGCCAAAAAGGACTAAGCTGTGTATCAGCTGCCAAAACGTCCATGCACCCTCACAATAGAAGTTCAAGGTATAGCCACAGAAATATTTAAAATGAGTTTTATTCCATTGAGATAGTTGAGCACTTTCATCCTAGTAACTTATAGGACTTCATCAGAACCAAGAATTACAGTCAGATGACTAGTCAAGCACTAGTTAATTGATTATTTAAAAAATATATTATATTATCTTAAAAGATCAAGCCTTTGAGAAAATCAAGTATTCCCTTAAACTATATTACAAGCCTTTATTACATTATAGTATACATTAACAGCATATAAATAGTGATATTATTTAAAAAAAAGTTAAATGAACTGGTGACAAAAATTATTCAGCTGTTCAAAGTTTTGCTAATCTAAGTTTAAAAACAGGGGCTATAGAAATTCATTCATTTAAGCCTGGATCTTTTTTTGCTTCCAGTACTAATTGTCATATTACTTCTTGGTATTCAAGTTTGTCCTCCCATTGACCCCATCTGGAGTTTTTTTTTTTAATTTGTCTGAAGTCTTAAATTAAAAAAAACATTTTGGGCAATTTTTGAGGTGTTTTGCAAGAGCATTTTATCATTGTTCTTGGCTACATCATATATATGCTCATATAAATGTATTTTTTTAAGGCTCTGTTTTTCCAATAAAAAAAGAGCCACAAGCATCACAGATAGTAATGTATATCACACTCTTACTGTTACAATTGTAGCATTTCTCTGCACTCATGCACTTTCCCCTCAAATCCAACTGTATACTGTACCCATTACCAGTGTATGGGAACTGTTTACATGCCCAGCATTTAAAAGTACCCTTCCTTCCATTTAAATGCCCCAGGTCTTTTCTTAACCAAAGACTAAAATGTTTACAAACTACAAGAAAAACCCAGCCAAGCTAGAGTTTTCATTGTGATACCTTAAACCTCCAGTAATAGAGGACCATGGGATATGTGCAAATGACCCCTTGAGGACATCGTGTTTCTTCATAATAGCTCTCCTTTAGGAGCCATTTTACCTCTAGCCAATTACTCTCTGTGAGAATCAAACCCTGTACCTTGCGTCTGTAAAGTAAACACCTTAACCATTATACCAACCTCTCACCAGAAAAAAACTCCATTAGTGTTACAAGCTTTCAGCAATATGGCTTATAAATGTCCATGACTTTTTACTTTTTTTATTTTTCAGTCTTTGTGAATACATTCAGGCAAGTAAGGCCAAACTCCACATGCTGTGGGTATGCATGTTTTAGCCATCTTATCACCTCATCAACAGAGCATAATTGGAATGTTTGACTATACTTTAGAAACATATGGTCTATAACCCACTTGATACAGGAGTTTTAAAGTATCATACAGAGAAAACTCTAGCTTGGCTTGGTTTTCTTGTAGTTTTTTTTTTTTGTTCTCTTTTCTTTTCATAAAGATGCCAATTGTTCTTAAAAAAAGCTTTATTTAAAGATGGATATGCACAGTAGATATAACATGATTTTCTCTTTTACGAGGAGCAGAAAAAGTCATTATTACGGCTACTGGGCCTGCCCATCTTTGAACAAAGTTTTTTTTTTTTTTTTGTTTTTTTTAACAGATCAATCTGCATCTTTTTTGGACAGGAGAGGATGATATAATCGTAGGTAAACCTGATAATTTAATTTGGTGTACTACAAGGAAGAAACTTTTAGTAGTAAGTAGACATGTCTGACTGGTCATGTTTAATGATTCCTAGAAGCTTGCAGCCTAATGAGAATAGCAGGGATCATACCATAGATACTTTGAGGGCACCCATGCATGAGATAAAGTACAAGAGCTGCCTTATTTGTAGTACAGGGAGCAGTTCTGTTTTGCCTTCATTTTTTTTTCCTGTAGGACAGTCACCATAAATTCCTAGGATAGCTACTGAAGAATCCATTTATAGCTAAGTGTGCATCTTATCCTAAAACTTGTGGCCAATGCAAATTGTCTTGAAATTATTAAAAAGACAGAGGGCTTCTGCTATGCAAATCAAAAGAGGGGAAGACTTTCTTGTTAGTTGGCAGTAGTTAAAACTGTTTCAGGATTTTGTAGTTGCTCTCTTCAAAGAAAGTGAGCCGTTCTTTAAATCAAACAACATGGCTTCAGAAATCATTCATTCATTCTCATCTTGCACTAAAGCCTACTCTGCCTGATATTATTTTATTTTCCTTTTTGCATGCAAAGTTGTTGCAAGACAATTTTGTAAATGTGGTTGAGAGTGAGAACAGTCACTTGAAAGTCCCTTCAGGCTGATGGGGTGGAGAGGCCCATATGAATCATTTAACCAGTGACGCAGCGAGGTTTGCTACTATTCCTTCTAGCTGTACAGATCCATTCCTGGCAAACCCAGGCAATGCATACAATCTGAAACAACTATTGTACGTATTCAAGAGAGCCCCTGTTAATAATATTCTGTTTATTGTCATTATTCATTTTCTAGTTTTGTGGCTATCCATTTGTTTATCTTCCTTAACTTTTCCTTCTCTTGTTTATTTTTCTCCTCATGCCCTGCATTCAGCATAAATCTCATACAATTTTCTTGATGTGCTGTTACTAAATAGTAAATCAGTACAAGTAAGCTGCACTTCCCTTCACTGTTACTGCAGGATTTCAGCAGGGTTATGTTTTAAATAACCAGTGAGAGATTCCAGGCTGACTGGTATCATAGCTGAAACATGGCTGCAGAGCTTCATGTGTGGTCTTATGAGTGAGTAATAGTTAATTAATCCTATATGTTACTGAAACACAGAGGTGCATTGGTGTCAGTCAACAGTATCCTCTTATTTAAGGTTATTCTCATCTATGAATGGGGCAGATTTATGCAGGTGATAGCATTGTAGATATAGGGAACCTCTGAATAACTCTTTATTCCTCAGCTGACAACTTGCTAACAGCTGTCATTGTGGTTGTATGGGTATATCTTTTCTCCATATTAAAGAAAACTAAATGGAACTTTTTCTAATGGTGTTCGTGATCATATGTAGAGTTGCAATTATGCCTTTAGGAGGAGAATTTGGTTGTAACTGCTTTTATTAAGGTCATCATGCATCTAGCGATTAACAGCATAATTCTTTGATCAAGATTCATGCTCTTATGTGCAAACATTTTATGACTAAAGCAATGAAGCTGCTTGATGTATTGGAAACAGCTGTACGTTCTGAATAGCTTGGAAATGGTTTGTTTACTTTCTTGGATTAATTCTTGCACAACACATTCTGCTATAGCCACAAAAATACCACACCTGACATGTTATATTAATGAATGTGAATATCCATGTTTCATTAGCAGTAGTCCTCTTTATCTCTCTTAATCTTTCTATCTCTCTCTCTCTCTCTCTCTCTCTCTCTCTCTGCACCATTCAACTTTTCTCCTTTACTGTCTTGTGATGACCTTCTTTGCATTACATATGTTTAACATTACTGTGAAAAATGATGATTATAACTTCACATGAAAGACTGGGACGAATGTTAGTGACATAATCCTATTTTATTTTTTACTCATGCATTCATTACATTCAAAGGTCATTGATGTTATAGTTTATTTCTGTCACTAAGTATACCTTTGGCCTGGAGTTTCAGTTCTGTCATAATATCTGCAGAACTTTAAGTCAAACATGATTAATACAATTTTTCCTCCTGACAATACAACTATCAGGTGGAGGCTTTCCTAAATGTAACAAAAATGTTTTGGGCTTCAATATAAACTTTTTTTTGAGATCTCTAAGTTAAGCATACAACTAGAAGAATAATAAGGATGTTTTGGTGTTTGGTGATTGATGATGGCATTTACTGGCCATGAGCCAAAGGTACTGTATCCTAGGCACAGCATGTTCTATTTATATTGTTGTATCTGTTAGCATAAAAAAACATGATTGCTCTTCGGCAGCCAGACATTTTATCACTTTGTTGTTATGGGCTTTAGTCTTGTGTGAAAAGGCCTTAAAGGTATTAACCCCTTTAATCTAGGAACCTTGGACAACATATTGCAAGATCACAAAGTAACAAAGATATGTATTTACAGGAAGTACATTCAGATGTAATTTTGCAATTTTTGAACATTGTTTTCTGTTTTCTTCATTTCATCCCAACCAGGTTTGCAGCTTCAAATACAGACTGCACTTGTATTATTATTACCTGATTATGTTGTTTGTGTTGAATCAGTTTGCAGTTTTGGGATACAGAAATGTTGGCATTGGGCTAAATCTGTATGAGAATACTGAAGTACATCTGGAAGATAAATTCTTAAGTACCAGGATGATTGTATTGCATAAAAACACACACAATTTAGCAGTTTGACAATGTTAAAACAGCAAAGTTTAAATATATAAATAACCACATGGAAATGTAACATTATCAAGTTTGACTTTTACCCATTCACCCACTGCTTACCATGACCAATCTCTGTATTGTTATCTGTTTACATGGAGGCCAAAACAAGTCTTTTATAGTATAGAGTCTCACTATTCCCATTAAAGGTTTATCAGCCAGGATTCATTGTCAAAACAGAGACCTAGTTAAGGCAAGAAGCATACAAAATATCATGACTTTATGTCTCAGCTAGCTATTCCTCCATTGACCAGTTATTGTTACAGTTGCATGAATAAATACAACTGTCGAAGGTATCTCTTTCAGCTCCTTGTCATCTCCTGGATATTGTATCTTATATAAGAAAATAGTCAAAAATATACAAAAAGGCTGATTGTCACACTCTTCAGGGAGTAGCTGACCTTTCCACCAACAGAAATGCAAATCACATATTATACAGAAAGGTAACATTTTCTCATAAAAGTAAAGATCAGCTTAACAAATATGTGCCCATATTATACAAGAATGAAATTTCAGCAACACAGGCTCTTCAACTAGGCACCCCAAGCTCTTATCTTAAGTAAAGTCTGGCATCACCACACTTGCTGACTTCTTTATTAATTAGTACTCACATCGCAATCTCCCCTACTCAACATTATAATCCAACTCATTACTCTTACAATGTGATCTGATACAATTACAGAATGGAAAAATACCTTAGATTGGATAGTTCCAGCAGCCCCCATAACATCCCATATGCTGCTATAATGGCCAGTGTAATAATTGGTCATCTCCCAGCTTACACAACATGGGCCTACACTTACCAAAACAGGAAGTGTCTTACATGCATTGTTGCATTTACTTGTTGAGGCTACACACTCAAGTGAGCTAGCCTGTGTTACACATTTATTGCATTTCCTGCTGTTTGTTGCAAAAAAGAAAAAAAAAACAAAAAAAATTATCCTTGTTTCCTGTCTTTCCTGACCTAGGGTAGTCCAAATACAGGCTTTGCTGTATTCTGGACATTTGGAAAGTTCCTGTGTTGCCAATTTCCTTTCTTGGATAAAGGGAAGCTTCTTTGTTCACTAGTGGCAGTGGGGAGCTTAGAGCAGCCTATCTATCCCAGGAGGAGTGATCCCAGCACAAGAATCTGGTAGTCCTTTGGCTGTTTTGGGCCAATTTCTAGCTCTTTCAAGTCCCCCTGTATAAAACCCGCTTTGGCGCGGCTTTGCGCGATTTTGCACATAGCGCAACATCGGGCAGCTCCGCTTAATTGGGTTTAAACCATTCTCGACTCCACAAAGTCTGCTCTTCACTTTTTCCCTTAGAACTGATCTAGTTCTCATAATAAACACCCTATTCCTACTCTAAAGCCTGGCACTTGCTCACTAAAGCAATTATATAAGTCAGCACTAAAAAATTAAAAGCACTACACCCTCACAAACTCCCCTTGAGTACCTTGTTCCCCATTGGCCCTTTTTTTCAATTATAAAGGAATTCCCAATACTATTTTAGCATGTCCAAAGGTCAGTTGTCAATCTCCTCTCCAATCCAGCTGGTGAATCTGGGAATCTTGAGGCAATGTTACAACTGCCTCATGTACACAGACAACCCTCTCCTCCTCCCAACAAATTCCAGCACATGTGAGAGATGCAACCATATAGCCAAACTGGAGGCTAAGCTCTCTCAACTCAGTACTGGCGTAACCAGTCAGGAGGAGAAGGAAACCACACTCACTACAATTCCAGTCTCACATAGACCTACCACGACAGCAAACCAAACACATAAACACACAAAAACATACTCGGAGGCTCTAAATAAAAATCTGCCTAAGCAGCAGAGACCTCCAAAGCAGACACCCAAGCAACCGCTACCCCAAAACAAAACATGTGCAACACATAGCTCACAAAGCCAGTGTGCCGAACAGTCACAGCCCTTAAGGCTAAACAACACACTTGATACACTTGTAATAGGTGACTCTATCGTCAGGCACACTGATGTCCCGCTCACCAGGCTGAACAAGGAGAAGGCCACGGTGAGCTGCCTGTCGAGTGCTAAAATCCGCCACATAACACAAGCACTCAGGTCACTCCAAGGTAAGTATAAATATGAATCAGTCATTGTCCATGCTGGTGTGAATGACCTGAGACGTACCTCCCTGGACTACATGAAAAGAGACACAGAGGAGCTCTCTGAGCATGTAGCCCAGGCCGGTATGACCCTGACCTTGAGTAGCATCTTACCCTCACCAAGAATGATGCCACAATATGAAGACAAGATGATCAATTTCAACAATTGGCTTAAGTATTGGTGTCATTCAAATGGGATCCAATGCCTGTCAGCCTGGGATGACATGCTCGACAAGCCACGATGCTTCGCTAGGGATGACTTGCACCTGTCACCCCCTGGGCTTTCGGATATTGGCAAAGGCTCTTGCCACCCCCATAGTGCCTTTTTTAGACAAGGCTCAAAAGACAAACCCACCTCCATAGGTATCACAAGGGATAAGAAACTAAGAGTAATGCTACTCAACGCCAGAAGTCTAAACCTCAAGATGCACGCACTTGAAACTCTCCTTAGCATGGAGAACATCAATATCTGTGCAGTAACAGAAACCTGGTTCAAGGCTCCCGAGAGCACCCCGGTACTACCAGGTTATACCTCATACCATGCTTTTTGGCCCCAAAACTTGGACCGAACCACAAAAGGAGGGGTAGTATCAATATTTGTCAAAGATACCCACACCTCCAGGTTGGTGGCACAGCACGAAGCATCAGAGACTATCCATGTGCAACTAACAGTGGGTAAAACTGCCTTTCAGTTTATAGCCTGCTACAGACAACCCTCCCAAACCCAGGAACCCCACTCAGCCTTCCTGACAACACTGGAAAATATGAAGGTCTCTCCAAACACCATTATATTGGGTGACTTCAACTACCCAAACATAGACTGGGAGCATTACTCTAGCTCCAACACCCTAGCCCAAAGGTTCCTAGAATTTATAAACTCAAATGCTATGGAACAACTTGTTACCACTCCCACAAGAGGGGAAAACATACTGGACCTGATCATCACCAACATACGGGCTCTATGCTCCAGACCAGAAGTGTATCCCTAACTGGTAAGATCAGACCATAAACTAATCTCACTGGATATTCACATCCCGACCCCACCCCCTGCCCAGAAAACTACAGTGAAAAACTTCTCTAAAGCAAATTTCACAATCCTCATAAATGATGTGGAATCCTTCAAAGCCCCCGGGCCTGTGGAAAATACACCCCAGACCGCAGAATCCTTTATAAACGCATTCTATGAACACCTTCAGGAATGCATGGATCATGCAATCCCAGATAAAACCAAGACCCAGTCCTCCAAAGGCAGGCGTCCTGTCTGGTGGACCCCAGCCATAAACAAACTATACAATAGAAGGGGAATCTAGTACATGATAGAGCAAAATCCCAAAAAGGGAAGGCATCTCTGATCAGTAGTAGCAAAAAACTATGGGCACTCATAAAATCGTCTAAGGCCAGCTTCAAGATATAAATTGCACAGGACACTAAGGATAATCACAAGGCATTCTTTAGTTATGTTAGGAACCTGGGTGGGAATTCCCAGATATGCTCAGAATTAGTCCAAAATGACAAAAAATACACCAAACCCACAGACATTGCCAGCATCCTAGCTGACAGGTTCGGCACAAACTTCTCCCCCCTCTCCCCACCAAAAGTGCAAATATCTATCCCAGCAGAGTACTGCCCCCCTGACATCTCAGATGCTCAGACAAGAGCCACCCTCTCCAAAGCAAAAAACACAGCATCAATGGGACCAGACAGTGTCCCAGGCTGCGTCCTACATGAACTCCAAGAAGAGCTAAACCCAAACATAAAACTACTGTTCTATCTCAGCCTTACTACAGGATATGCACCCAAAGAGTGGCGTACAGCAACAGTGGTCCCTCTCCACAAAGGTGGTGCCTCAATGGATCCTGGAAACTATCGCCCCATAAGCCTGACTAGCTTGGTCTGCAAAGCTATGGAAAGGATCATCATGGACCTCATAAATAAAGATATTGGGGACCTACAGACACTGGATCCTACCCAGTTCGGCTTTGTTAAGGGCAGATCCTGCCTCTTAAACCTGGTCAATTTCTTTGAAACAGTCACCAAGGCCATTGACGAGGGGAAGGTGGTCCACACAGCCTACCTGGACATCAAAAAAGCCTTCAATATAATACCCCACTCGGGCATTATAGATAAGCTCACCAGCTTAAATATAAACCCCTATGTCACTAGATGGGTTGCAAACTGACTCAAGGACAGAACCCACATGGTTAGAATTGCTGGAGCCATGTCAAATTCCAAACCAGTTACAAGTGGCGTCCCACAAGGCTCAGTCCTGGGACCTCTCTTGTTCAGTATATATTTCTCGGAGGTACAGGCCAAAACGGAAGGACTGTGGCTGACCAAGTTCGCAGATGACTGCAAACTAGGTGCCATAATCGACTCTCCAGCCGACGCAAGCATCCTACAAAAGGGCCTCATAGAAACAGACAACTGGTGCCAGAGCCATGGCCTCAAGCTAAACTCCAAAAAGTGTATAGTCATCCTCTTTGGCAAAAACAAATTGCCCACAAATTACCACATTAGTGGTAATCCATTAAGTATGGAAGAAGTAATTAGGGACCTGGGGACCCAAGTTAATACCAATCTCTCATTTGAAAACCACGTGGCCAAAGTGGTTAGAAAAACATTTTATATAGCCCACCTAATCATGAAGGGATTCACATCTAGATCAGGGGAGGTCATCGTGCCTCTTTACTCATCCCTCATCAGGCCCATAATTGAGTACAATGCCCCTTTTGGGATGTATCTTACCAGTCACCTGCAGCAACTGTAAAGACCCCAAAAGTACCTCACCAAGAGGATCAAAAGGCTCAAACAGATGCCATATGCTGCCCGGTTAAAGAAACTCCAGCTCTACTCAGTGGCATACTGCCTGCTCAGAGGTGATCTTTGCCTGATGTATAAAGACATGTCCAGCCCGGAATTAATGGACATGCTGCACCTCAGAAAATCCAAATCTCATTGAGCTATGCGCTTGAGAGACTTGAACCTCAGCACTGAAATAAATAGGACATGCTGGAGGGACAGATTCATAACCCAGAGGCTCCCTTCACTCTGGAATAAAATCCCATTGTCCAGGTTAGGCAGAGTTCCTCATTGACTCTCTTCAAGAGGAATCTTGATGAGTGGATGGGAGATCGTAGGTTTACCCCGGGTATCACTTCTGTGTCACTATTAGACAGAGGCACAGTATACTAACCTCGAAAAAGGGCATAGCAAAATTAATTTAAAATGGGTGGCGAAAGCCAAACACACTCTGTCTAGGCTTATAAATGCCCTAGGGCAGACAGCCTAGTATGAACCTATGAACCTATGAACCTATGCCATAAAACATATTTCAGTTCTGCTTCGTACTAAGGACTGTACACAGTCATGTATGCCTACCCTGAATGAGGCTACTAAATACTTAATTCTCTTTCTAAACTAAATTAATTCATACTAATACTTAAAAAAATGTCAAATCCATTGAACTTGGATCTCCACTCACATTGACTATATGATTTTCAGCATATCTGCAAAATATATATATATAGCATAAAAACAAACTGAGGAATATAAATATATTAACAGTCATGATTTTAAAGAAAAAAGAACAGTTCTGTGCATAACAAACTTATTGCAAAAAAAAAAAAAAAAAATTAAATAACATTTGATTAGGATGTCAACTAATCAGCATTGATATGATATGTACTTTCCTCTATAAATAATATGTTTTCTACAGTGTAGCTAAATCTTGGGCATCACTGACGATTCTTCCACAGCAGTAAAATAATAAAAAATTAAGTGTACAGTAGTGAGTCATTCAAAGATGTTGCTGGTGGCTTTAATGTGTATATATATATCTATCTATATATATATATATATATATATATATATCTATATATATATATATATATATATATATATTTCTATATATCTATATATAGATATATATATATATATATATATATATATAGGTTTGCTATCATTATGTCGACGCATTTG